>NC_092291.1:13812826-14127826 GCF_036320965.1 Panulirus ornatus
ACAGAGATATAAGTTTGTTGAGTATTCCAGGGAAATTATAAGGGAGGGTAGTGACTGAAAGAGTGCAAGCATGTACAGAGCATCAGATTGAGGAAGAGCAGTGTGGTTTCAGAAGTTGTAGAGGATGTGTGGATCAGGTGTTTGCTTTGAAAAATGTATGTGAGAAATACTTAGAAAAGCAAATGGATTTGTATGTAGCAGTTCTGGATCTGGAGAAGGCATATGATAGAGTTGATAGAGATGCTCTGTGGAAGGTATCAAGAATATATGGTGTGGGAGGTAAGTTGTTAGAAGCAGTGAAAAGGTTTTATCGAGGATGTAAGGCATGTGCGTGTAGGAAGAAAGGAAAGTGATTAGTTCTCAGTGAATGTTGGTTTGCGGCAGGGGTGCGTGACGTATCCATGGTTGTTTAATTTGTTTATGGATGGGGTTGTTAGGGAGGTGAATGCAAGAGTTTTGGAGAGAGGGGTAAGTATGCAGTCTGTTGTGGATGAGAGAGCTTGGGAAATGAGTCAGTTGTTGTTCGCTGATGATACAGCGCTGGTGGCTGATTCGGGTGAGAAACTGCAGAAGCTGGTGACTGAGTTTGGTAAAGTGTGTGAAAGAAGAAAGCTGAGAGTAAATGTGAATAAGAGCAAGATTATTAGGTACAGTAGGGTTGAGGGACAAGTATATTGGGAGGTAAGTTTGAATGGAGAAAAACTAAAGGAAGTGAAGTGTTTTAGATATCTGGGAGTGGATTTGGCAGTGGATGGAACCATGGAAGCAGAAGTGAATCATAGGGTGGGGGAGGGGGCGAAAGTTCTGGGAGCATTGCAAAATGTGTGGAAGTCGAGAACATTATCTTGGAAAGCAAAAATGGGTATGTTTGAAGGAATAGTGGTTCCAACAATGTGATATGGTTGCGAGGCATGGGCTATAGATAGAGTTGTGCAGAGGAGGGTGGATGTGCTGGAAATGAGATGTTTGAGGACAACATGTGGTGTGAGGTGGTTTGATCAAGTAAGTAATGAAAGGGTAAGAGAGATGTGTGGTAATAAAAAGAGTGTGGTTGAGAGAGCAGAAGTGAGTGTTTTGAATTGGTTTGGTCACATGGAGAGAATGAGTGAGGAAAGATTGACAAAGAGGATATATGTGTCAGAGGTGGAGGGAATGAGGAAAAGTGGGAGACCAAATTGGAGGTGGAAAGATGGAGTGAAAAAGAATTTGATTGATCGGGGCCTGAACATGTAGGAGGGTGAAAGGCGTGCAAGGAATAGAGTGAATTGGAACAATGTGGTATATCGGGGTCGACGTGCTGTCAATGGATTGAACCAGGGCATGTGAAGCATCTAGGGTAAACCATGGAAAGTTCTGTGGGGCCTGGATGTGGAAAGGGGGCTGTGGTTTTGGTGCATTATACATGACAGCTAGAGACTGAATGTGAGCGAATATGGCCTTTGTTGTCTTTTCCTAGCGCTACCTCGTGCACATGCGGGGGGAGGGGGGTTTTCCTTTCATGTGTGGCGGGGTGGCGATGGGAATGAATAAGGGCAGAAAGTATGAATTATGTACATGTGTATATATGTATATGTCTGTGTGTGTATATATATGTATATGTTGAGATGTTTCTTTTTCTTTCATACTATTCGCTATTTCCCGCGATAGCGAGGTAGCGTTAAGAACAGAGGACTGGGCCTTTGAGGGAATATCCTCACCTGGACCTCTTCTCTGTTCCTTCTTTTGGAAAAAAAAAAAAAAAAAAAAAGGGAGCAGGGGGCTGGAAATCCTCCCCTCTCGTTTTTTTTTTTTTTTTTCCCCAAAAGAAGAAGGATGTTGAGATGTATAGGTATATATATATGTGCGTGTGTGGATGTGTATGTATATACATGAGTATGTGGGTGGGCTGGGCCATTCTTTTGACTGTTTCCTTGCGCTACCTTGCTAATGTGGGAGACAGCGACAAAGTACAATAAATAATAAATATAATTATCAAGGCTATATATACATATATATATATATATATAGAATAATTCCCACGTATTCCCTGCGTGTCGTAGAAGGCGACTAAAAGGGGAGGGAATGGGGGGTTGGAAATCATCCCCTCTCTTTTTTTTTAATTTTCCAAAAGAAGGAACAGAGAAGGGGGCCAGGTGAGGATATTCCCTCAAAGGCCCAGTCCTCTGTTCTTAACGCTACCTCGCTAACGCGGGAAATGGCGAATAGTACGAAAGAAAAAAAGATACATATATATATATATATATATATATATATATATATATATATATATATATATGATAAGTAGATTTTTGAAAAACCTACCTTGGCTACTGAAAGAGTGTTCAAGACATTGTGTTCTTAGGGGTCTTAAGGATATAAGTATAAAAACTAACGGCATCACTTTCCCTAAGCAAGGTGTAAAATCCCTACAGCAAAAATGTAGAAACAATATCATTTCCAAAATATTCTGTCTCTCTACTATTAACTCTACCTTCCTGCAACAATATCTAACTAGGTATACTTAAAGGAAATATGAATACCATATCATACCTCATTATTCACTGCTCACCAACCATTGAGTTTTTTTCTAATCCATGTACTGTTATAAAGCTGCACAACTATGTACACCCATCCCTTGCTTTATGCAGGAGTTATGTTGTGAAAAAAAACACACAAAGAGAAATAAACCCAGAACCCAAGATTACTCCACCCCTTAACCCTCACTGAAGTTTTGGCACACTTTCTACATTACACATCCACATAGTAAAAAATTGTGAGTACATAAAAAGAGGGATTGGCAGAAAATCAGATATCATGATACCACATAAAGTGAGCGATGGGTGTATAAAGAACTGCTAATGTCTAACTTCAAGGATGAAAGGCAAGTTCCTTGAACCATCAAATTATACCAATCTTTTCACTACATCCTCTCACCTTGCAAATCCAACTTGGTGCGGAACACGGATGTAAATCGCTCTTCTTGACAGTCCCCTTCTTCACACAAGTAGTGGTCAGAACGGAAATGTCTTCTTAATGCATTGTAGTCACTTAAGTAAAAACACAAAACCAATTTAGATGTACAAGAGACATTTTATTATTCAAAGTCAGAATCAAAAGGCTACATGACTAAGATCTGTCTTGATGACAGACATCATCATCCCCACGTCTAAAGTTGAACCTATCTCATAGTACTCATTTCCTCATCAGAAAACCACTGGTCACACAAGTTCAAGTCGGCTTTGTTTACAATAATCCAGCTACATAATGACTTAGCTAATTTAACCAGTAATTATGTTACACAAATACCCCTTGTGGTGGTTCACTTAGCTATAGTTAATAAATCATATTACTTTTCAATATGACATGTCTATTAGAGAACCCATAAACAAGATAATACAATTCAAAAAAACATGTGAAGTTTCTAAAAAAGTTTAAAAATCAAATAATTTTCAGAATGGTGAAGTTAAGAAAAAGAAACAGAAGAAAATACATGCAAAACAATAAATTGTGTAATATTAATTCTAAAGGCAAACATGTAAGAGACTGCCATTACAAGCTATGGCTACTATTACTGCGAAAAAAAACTTTCTTTTTTATAAATATCACTAATGATTCCTGTTACACATGATTTAGCACACAAGAACAAAACTATGAAATTGTAATTTGCATCTTGTAATCATTCTTTACAAATAATCTTGACTTACTCATAATACTGGTGGGAACCATCAGCATCACAAAAGTGGCAGAAGAAATGATCTCGACGCAGGTGACGAAATAAGTCATCATTGTCCATGAATCGGGAATCACAGAATTCACAGAGTGGGTGTCCACGATGACTTCTATCATCAGTGTCACCCTTACGCCTGTGTTGAGCTAACTGTGATCGTGTGTAAGAACGACGTTCACGAGTGAATATCTAAAAAAGAAAAATTCATACATTAACAACCAAAAACATTGAATAATCTTCAAAATGGCTCTGAGAGATCTATGGGTTAATGAAAATCTGTGGCCAATATTGATACAAAGAACTTCAATTTGGTTTTGTTTTACAATTAGAGAAACACTCATAATTTTCAAGCTAGCCATGGAATGACTCATCCTGAATAACAACTACGACAAATCAAAGCCTATGAAAAAAAGAGATTCAATCAAATGCTCCCTGAATGCAATTCGGCCTAGCAATCTGGTGGCAATCAAATTACATCATGTTTACAGTTCCCGGTGTTGGGGACACATGCTTAGTGTTTGCTGAATAATTATTGTAAATATGTTTCATTACTATTACGTTTGTTGGTTAGAAGAGATCTGCAAGAGCAAATCATTAAAAAGAGACAGGGTGGGTTTTGATTTATGCTTGGGGTTTAGTGGTTGGTTATGAAGAGGTCAGCCTAGAACAGATTATGTATTGTTGCATAGAACTGGGTGCCAAGCAGGTTGAAGTGGGATTATATTAGAAATATTATTGTGATTTTGTGTAGGTGTTAAATGTTTATGGTTGCTCATCAAAGTGACAAATCTAAATGTTCTGTTAAATGTAGTTTGAAGTTTTGCTACATCGCTTTTGACAGTTATGGATGACCTGGCAGGTGAGGCACAGTTTTTGGAGAAACCAATCGTATGGAGAAGATAATGAGGGGTTCTTCTCATCCAAAGTTAGTGTGGGAAGTATTCTAAGGACATTTAGTTCATTTATGGCCTTTGTGTTGATGTTAATAGTGTGGTAAGGGTACAGTGTATGACTATATAAACTGAATTATAAGGGTACAGCATAAATGCTCCACCTACGCATACCTTCAAAACTCATCCCTAATATTTCTTGAAATTACTGAAAGGAATATGAAGAAGAATTTCAAGTGTTAGGCCGACTTTTTACATGTGTATATAGAAAGAAAGTCAAGGTTAAAGCTAGATGTCCTATCCAAAAGTGTCAAAACATAAAATCAGTAAAAAGACATTTGTATAAAGACAATCATAAAAAGTCCTTGTTCAGCAATCTATCTACATATCTTTATCACATAATCAACTTACACTGGATATTTACATTACCTCAAGCGATAGAAAACAAACAAAAAAAGCTAAAAAAAGTATCACTTTTGTTGTGCAAACAGACTAATTCATCTATTCAACTGTGGATACTGTGCTTTGGAGAGTGTGTAATTTAATAACACAAATATTATATAAATACTCTTACCTTCAGGTGTTCTACACAAAGTTCACAATAGAAGCGTTCGTGACACTTTCTCATGTGGTCCTTAAGCTGTGTGAAGTTTTGGAAGGTAGGGTTGTTCTCACAGGCAAAGCAGGTGTGTTGCAGCAGCAGGTCATACTCCCTCATCACCATCTCATTCTCAAAGTATATGGCGTAACGACGTTCATAAAGCATGTTTCGGGTGCTGATGTTGGCAAATGCTGTCACAGTATGAGTGAAAACAACCTGTTGAATCATAACACCTTAATTTTGGACTCTTTTCTTCAAATAAACATATCAAAAGTATTCATGTTAATAAGTATTTCCTGATCCACTGCATATCACAGCATACAGCTGTAAGGGTAGGTCATGGAAATGACTAACTGTATCCATCCTTCCATCTCCAACTTGGTCTCCCCATTCTCCTTGTTCCCCTAACTTGTGACACATATACCCTCTAGTCCAACATTTCCTACTCATTCTCTCCATGCATCTAACCCATTTCAGCACACCCTCTTCAGCTCTCTCAACCACACTCTTTTTATTACCATGCATCTCTCTTACCTTTTCCTTGCTAATTCAATCAAACTACCTCCCACCAAATGTTGTTCTCAAACATTTCATTTCCACCACATCCACCCTCCTCTGCACAGCCTCATCTAGAGCCCATGCCTCACATCAAAATGATACTGCTGGGACTACTACATTTTCAAACATATACGTTTTTGCCCTACCAGATAACAATCTCTCTTTCCACACATCCTTCAGCACTGCCAAAACCTTTGCCCCCTCAACCATCCTATGACTACTTCCATGAGTCCATTCATTGCCATATCCACTCCCAGTTATCTAAAACACTCCACTTCCTCAAATTTTTCTCCACTAAAACGTACAGCCCAACTAACCTGTCTCTAAACCTTGCAAAACCTAACAACCTTACTTTTATTCACATTTACTCTTAACTTTCTCATTTTACACACTCTTCCAAACATAGTCTCTGCAATTTCTCACGAGAATCTGCCATCAGTGCTGTATCATCAACAAACAAAAGCTTACTCATTTCCTAAGCTCTCACAACAGTTTACTCCTTCCCATACCTTCTAATCCCCTACAGACTACACACTCGCCCCTCTCTCCAAGACTTGCATTTAAGGTACACAAAGTATATTTACTCAATTTTATAAACATGCTGTTTACTTTTACATGTATCACCCCTCTCTCCAAGACTCTTGTATTTAAGGTGCATAAAGTATATTAGCTCAATTCTATAAACATAGTTTACTTTTACATGTATTTCTTTCAATTTATGATAGGAAACAAAATTCAAAGACCTTGTATTTCAACCACAATGTGTGCAACTTTATGCAAGTCACCCAGACTTTACAGGTTAAACTTTACAGCAGTATTGCAAAACATCACTCAATAACCAAAGTTAGTTTCTATGCATAGCTGGAGCTGATACATTACTTTTTCATTTTCCACTGCGAAGAGCAACACTAACATAAAATAACCAATGGTTATTCTGCTGATATTTTGAAATGAGCGGGTCAAGGAATAGGTAATTTCATCAGATTTGCTATACATCAAAACCAAATGTGGAAGAAAGTAGTTTATTTCTGAAATACTAGTGGTGTTTAACAAGTGTGTGATGTGGAGCATGCTTTGGAGGGTTATAAATAATTCTACAGTACCAAATAAGGCAACTGTGGTGTATCAGAGAATATGTGGAATTGACCAATGTATTTGTAAGAAAGAATTCAAGAAAACTTGTGAAAACCTAGATGCGAACATCTCATCAGTTGAGATCTACATTAAGAATCTATCAATAGTAATGTAGTCTATCGCTAGAAACCACAAGGAATAGCTACCAGTGTGAAGGTCTGTCAGCCGAATAAAGAGCTATGCAAGCTATTGTACTTGTTGACATTTACTGGCAGTTAGAGTTACGCTCATATGTTGGGTTGTCAATTGTGTTCCTAGGACACTGTTACAGTGTAAAAGTCTGGCTGCTGGAAAGGTTAACATGGTTTTTACTGGTTCTAAACCCTTTATGTTTCACCTACTTTCACGTTGAAGAAACTCCATATCTTCCCTGATACTCATGACCCTCACCACTACCATTTTAATTTATTGTCAAGGAAGAAATTATAGTAATCCCTACCATGCTCAGCAACACTTACTATATTCTCTTCATATCACTCTTGCACTGAAAGAAGATATCACTCAATCTCTGACCCACTGGTGCCCATAAAACAAAATAACCATTGGTTTTTCATAACATCAGAGGTGCTCTCTCTCTAATGGAATATGATGAAAAAGTATCGACAGAGATGCATTAACACAAATTCTACAGTAACAATTTATGCTGGTGTATGCAGGCTGGAATTTAACTCATAACCTGAATTCTATCACACAATTACAGAACATCCCTTCACATGACAGCTGGCAGTGACTGATTCAGGACTGAAAATGAAATTGCCTCTTAAATGAAACCTATTCCGAAACGCATCGACTACATCAGTCAGGCACTGACATACATGAGCATCTACATATCCTCAGGTATTTTACAATACAACTCACCCTTGACATGTCTTTCCTGCATATGGGGCACTCATTCCTGGAACAGAGCACCCTCATCCTGGTGGAGCACTCATAGCAGACGGGGTGGTCACACTCCCCGATGCTGTAGATCTCCACTCGCCTGAAGCAAACCACACACAACTCCTCCTGCTCCTGCTCCAGGCATTCCGCCACTCGCGCCGCCACTGCTGCCTGAGACATTTTCAACTCTTCTGTTGTCTAGATATACCACTCACGTCTGACTGTTTTCACCTCCTAATGTTACTTGTCAATAGATGAGTTGGACTGTTGGCACTCAGGAGTCGTTGGGATAGATGGCGCTGGGAGTCTGCCACAACACGCTCAGATCCCAACTCTTGCTCGTACTTAGATCCCTCTCCTCGCACACACAAATCACTCTTTTCCGATATGCATTGAAGACTTTATCTAAAACAGAACACTTCCCTATCTATATCCGTTATTAAGGTTTTCTAATTACTTTCAAGCAACAGTATGTATGCATAGCCACAGTCAAAAAGTGTCTTAGCTGAGACCATGCATATTGTGGTAATCACTTTTCAACAAAAGTATACACATGATTTTTTTTCACTTTAAAGAAAAAAATAGTCTTTTCCAAGCTGGCAAGAAAACTTATATGTTCTTTCGTTTGTCACAGGGATAGAATTGCCAAAAGACGTTTCTTTCAACACCTTTCACTGTAACTCCTAGAGAATAATTCATCCGGTTTTCGACAGACGGAATAAAATGAAAGTGGCTAGGGATTGACGTCATCTGATTCATCACCAAATAATAGTTATCATCAATTATTACCAAAGAAGTTTGACCATCATATGAGAAAGCTTTTGATATTAAGACTACAAGGAAGAAGTAAAAATACAAAATTTGGCTAATTACATTCACTGTCGCCCATGTCTATTTTATTCTTATAGAAAACACGAAGTAGAGCCTATAACAGAAAACAACAGCATATTAGATTATTGGTTACCTATGTTAACAGTGCTCGTCGTAAACCATTAAGTCGAATAATAGGTTCACTTTCCTTTTCTCAGATTTAAATGTTCAATTAAAAATGTTCAATCAGTGATGTAAAGCTACCAAAGAATCAATTAGGCAATCTTAAAGATTATGGAAATTGAAGATGCGACAGAATAACGCTTAATAGATTTGGGATTCTTTATGAAAAGTATCGAATACCATACTCGCCGAACTACATAGGAGCCTTCACTAAAAGGTTGGAGTCATCACCACAACATTGTGTAATACAATTACAATTTTTTTTGCATAGTGTAGTAACGTGCTGTAATTAAGACACCAACAAACAAACTGTTTAACGTATATATCATTTCATGGGAAAATGTTACAAGTTAAAGAAACGTTTGCATAAGATTACTTTCCAAGTTTGTTATATTTTCAAGTATTTCATTACATAATTACCTGAAATATGTAAGCTGATAACGAACAACCTTCTCCATTCTTATTCAATAAAGCTTAGGGAACTCCTATTGGGCAGTTTATTTCAAAACTATTTTCTAACCTGCATTTGCTGCAAACGGTATCCATGGTCTCGCACTCCACTGACACAGCCAGTGCAATAACAATATGACAGTCAAATCTTAACGGTTACTGTTCAAGAACTATATCTGGCGAAGAATCATGTATGATCTAACGTACAAATTAGTCTTACAAAGATAAGATGCACCTTTTTTCTGATTGCATTTGACCGTTACCATCAATTCATTTAAATCCCTCTCAACGCCTAGCATCCGATGCATGACATCTTTTTCATGAATTTCTACCCCGTGCTCTTACTTTCTTCGGTAACATCAAAATTATCCATACATCACGTACCTGAGTGGTATGGTCTCCCACCTGAAAATCTTTCCAGATGATGCAAAGATCATGAGGGAAGGGAAAAGTGTGGAGAACTGTATTACCCTACAAGGGAACAAACTCTAAAATTAATCTGATACGTTGTCGATGAAGGTCAACCTGAGAAAATGTAATGAGTTGATCACAGTGAAACAATGCCTTTCATCTAGCAGGAGACAAGCAAGCTGCAGGAATCTGTGAAGAAAAAAATGGGGTCGACATTATCCGTAACTTGTCGCCAGTTCGCGGTTCTACTAGGAGAGAATCTAAGAAAACCAATTGTCTTATGGTAAATGATAAAACAGAATTCAAGTTCATGGATAAGAAAATATTCAGAAAGCTCTTCAATTCATACATAAGCCAAAATTAGAACATACTTCTAAAGTTTCGTCACCGCACCTGAAAAAGTACAGAGCTAATAGAGAAGGTCCAGAGAAGAGCAACAAAGTTTTCCATACCATCTTTGTTGCTCTTCTCTGGACCTTCTCTATTAGCTTTGTACTTTTTCAGGTGCGGTGACGAAACTTTCGAAATGTTCTAATTTTGGCCTTATGTATGAAGTGAAGAGCTTTCTGAATATTTTCTTATCCACGAACTTGAATTCTGTTTTATTATTTACCATCAGACAATTAGTTTTCTTAGATTCTCAGCCCACCTGAGAAGAGAGAAGAGTAAAGGGTGACCATTTTTAAAACCGATGACGTTGACAGAGAACACTTCGAGATGTATTACAAATAGGAAGTAAAAAATGAAAGAATTCTTTTTGAAGAAACGAGTAAATACTTTTATAGTACGTGAATATAAGATGAACATAATTAGATGACTGAAGACATGGTTAATGCAGACAGCATACATAGATTTAAGTTGTATGATAGATACTATTCGAAATGTGAATGCCATTAGTGAAATTTCCACCCCGTACAGTACAAATAGGTAATTACAAACTACGAGAATAGTAAAGGGGAAAAATTTTGTACTAACAATTATTAGAACAACATTCAGGTAAACGGATAAGAAAATTTTCAGCAAGTCGTTCATTACCTACATAAGACAAAAACCAGAGTATAACTCAAGTCCAGTCACCATATCTTTCCCCTTTCTACAGGCATTACTTTGTTTTTTGTGCCCGAGAGCTAGCTGCCTTTTTGCAGCCACCACTAGCTAGACCACGCAGTACTCGACAAGCAGCTGCTATACATGTGTGTGGCCGTTGGCAACTGAAGGACAAGCCGTTTTGATAACCGTTTCTTTCCCTACACCTCGAAGCTTTGGAACTCTCTACCTTCTCTTCTCTTTCCCAGTAACTGTGACCTAGCACATTTTAAAAGACATGTTTTTTCACTTCCAAAATTCGTAAATACATTCCTTTGTCTCTTATTTCCTCTTTCATTATCCTCTCTATACTTCAATTAAGGCTCGATCATGATGTGGACTTTATTCCATGACTGGAGTCTCCAAAACGTAAAAGACAAAAAGCACAAAGAGCTCATAAAGTTTCGAAGGATGGCAACATACATTGTACCTGAATTAGGAGAGATAAGTTCCAGTGAAAGGTTAACGGGCCTAAAATTTACCCATCAATGAAGAGAGAAAAGTGAGGGATGACCTGATCACAACCATTAAGATATACAACCAAACTGGTAACTTAGTCAATGAGCAATTAGAGGACATGGCATAAAATCAAGAGAGAAACCTGTCAAAAAAAAAAAAAAATGTAGAGTACTTCTGGTATTCACGAGTGGTGAACGATTCGAATAAACTGTGTGAGGACATAGTAGATGCGGAGACCATACAGAACTTTAAAAAGTTGTGTGGCAATAGAAAATGTTCATAGGATAGGGCCCCACGAGTAAAAGAAAAAAAAAAAAACCTCCTCCCATACAAGTACGTAAATACAATCTCTCTCTCTCTCTCTCTCTCTCTCTCTCTCTGCGGTGGAGCGATTATTGTTACTGATCATGAGTCAGCACGAGCCAGCCCGAGGTCGTATACGCAAGGGTTCAAATCCTGGCTTTGGCAGTCGGCCTAATCTCAATCCAGAAAAAGTAGATGAAGTGTTGAGGTTACTAGACAGCTGGGGAAGATATATGTCGTTCCACATGAAATCTACTAGTCTCAGACTCGTGTGAAATGAGTTGGCCGATACTGTGGCAAAAGATGGATGTACAAGGGATAAGGTTAACTTCCATATAGGACAATTGAAGAACAATGTAACGGTTTAAGAAGATGGAGGTTTTGGAGAGGATATGTAAGACAACAACAGGAGTATACAGTGGTATGATGATATGCCCCTATTTAACCTCGGTATACAGATGTTTCGATTATCCACAGACATTCTGCCCTTCTCCCTTTAACAGACTAATCATAAAGATCCCTAACAATAGTATATATATATATATATATATATATATATATATATATATATATATATATATATATATATATATATATATATATTATCCCTGGGGATAGGGGAGAAAGAACACTTCCCACGTATTCCCTACGTGTCGTAGAAGGCGACTAAAAGGGGAGGGAGCGGGTGGGTGGAAATCCTCCCCTATCTTTTTTTTTTTCCCAATAGAAGGAACACAGGAGGGGACCAGGTGAGGATATTCCCTCAAAGGCCCAGTCCTCTGTTCTTAACGCTACCTCGCTAACGCGGGAATTGGCGAATAGTATGAATATATATATATATATATATATATATATATATATATATATATATATATATATATATATATATATATATATATGAGCATAGGAACCTATATGAATAGCTACCTACATGATCAACTGACAAATACAACTACATAATTATGGGCCAGGCATAGAACTGATTGCCCACTTGCAAATATCCCCTAGCGTACCTTTTGTTAACCTGTGGACATATGGCTTCTGCAAGCTCATACGAATGTAACCCGTTAGCCAACGGGCAGATGCCTCTCGTTTAGCAGATCTGTAAACATTTCTCGATAGCCTTCATAAAATATTTCTTAAGACATTTGAGTCATTATCCTGGGAAGTCAGCCTGACTATAACAAGTTCTGTTTGCATTAAGAAAGACCTGTGACAAACGTAAAAACAGAGACAGACAAGCATACTTACATAAAACGAAATTAGTTGATATCAAACTCCTTAACTTAGTATGCAAAATCAAACTCCTTAACTTAGTATGCAAACTCCCGCCAACCCAACACCCGATCGTGTGGCGAATTCTAAGGGTGGAACCAATTACATCATACGTCCGACAACGCAGAAAGCGTTGACTCTGCCAGGTAATGGAAAACTGTCATACATAACTCAACTGGAGGACATTTGTTTGTTGTGTGTTGCCTGCAGGTTTATGAGACGGATCCGGGGTTAATGGCCTGTTAACAGTATAAAGCCATGAATTCCAACATTCATTCCTTCACTCGTGACCTTACTTGTGATGATATAGTCTAAGATCACCGTCGTTATACAACACGAACAAAAGTCTGGTCTTCTACATATGATTGCAGCGTAAACTTTTGATCCAAGAGGACGAGAGGAGCCCCGGCCTAAGTGGTCGTTAGATTATCACGAATGGTCCATCGTAACTAAGCATTTATATATATATATATATATATATATATATATATATATATATATATATATATATATATATATATATATATTTGCCATTTCCCGCATTAGCAAGGTATATCTAAGAACAGAGACTGAGCCTTAGAGGGAATATTCTCACTTGGCCCCCTTCTCTGTACCTTCTGGAAAATTAAAAACTGGAGGGGAGGATTTCCCATTTTAGTCACCTACGGCACGCAGGGAATACGTGGGAAGTATTCTTTCTCCCCTATCCCTAGGGATATATATATATATATATATATATATATATATATATATATATATATATATATATATATATATATATATATATATGATACAGCGCTGGTGGCTGATTCATGTGAGAAACTGCAGAAGCTGGTGACTGAGTTTGGTAAAGTGTGTGGAAGAAGAAAGTTGAGAGTAAATGTGAATAAGAGCAAGGTTATTAGGTACAGTAGGGGTGAGGGTCAAGTCAATTGGGAGGTGAGTTTGAATGGAGAAAAACTGGAGGAAGTGAAGTGTTTTAGATATCTGGGAGTGGATCTGTCAGCGGATGGAACCATGGAAGCGGAAGTGGATCATAGGGTGGGGGAGGGGGCGAAAATTTTGGGAGCCTTGAAAAATGTGTGGAAGTCGAGAACATTATCTCGGAAAGCGAAAATGGGTATGTTTGAGGGAATAGTGGTTCCAACAATGTTGTATGGTTGCGAGGCGTGGGCTATGGATAGAGATGTGCGCAGGAGGATGGATGTGCTGGAAATGAGATGTTTGAGGACAATGTGTGGTGTGAGGTGGTTTGATCGAGTAAGTAACGTAAGGGTAAGAGAGATGTGTGGAAATAAAAAGAGCGTGGTTGAGAGAGCAGAAGAGGGTGTTTTGAAATGGTTTGGGCACATGGAGAGAATGAGTGAGGAGAGATTGACCAAGAGGATATATGTGTCGGAGGTGGAGGGAACGAGGAGAAGAGGGAGACCAAATTGGAGGTGGAAAGATGGAGTGAAAAAGATTTTGTGTGATCGGGGCCTGAACATGCAGGAGGGTGAAAGGAGGGCAAGGAATAGAGTGAATTGGAGTCATGTGGTATACAGGGGTTGACGTGCTGTCAGTGGATTGAATCAAGGCATGTGAAGCGTCTGGGGTAAACCATGGAAAGCTGTGTAGGTATGTATATTTGCGTGTGTGGACGTGTGTATGTACATGTGTATGGGGGGGGGGGGGGTTGGGCCATTTCTTTCGTCTGTTTCCTTGCGCTACCTCGCAAACGCGGGAGACAGCGACAAAGTATAAAAAAAAAAAAAAAAAAAATATATATATATATATATATATATATATATATATATATATATATATATATATTATTATTTTATTTTATTATACTTTGTCGCTGTCTCCCGCGTTTGCGAGGTAGCGCAAGGAAACAGACGAAAGAAATGGCCCAACCCCCCCCATACACATGTATATACATACGTCCACACACGCAAATATACATACCTACACAGCTTTCCGTGCCTTGATTCAATCCACTGACAGCACGTCAACCCCGGTATACCACATCGCTCCAATTCACTCTATTCCTTGCCCTCCTTTCACCCTCCTGCATGTTCAGGCCCCGATCACACAAAATCTTTTTCACTCCATCCTTCCACCTCCAATTTGGTCTCCCTCTTCTCCTTGTTCCCTCCACCTCCGACACATATATCCTCTTGGTCAATCTCTCCTCACTCATCCTCTCCATGTGCCCAAACCACTTCAAAACACCCTCTTCTGCTCTCTCAACCACGCTCTTTTTATTTCCACACATCTCTCTTACCCTTACGTTACTCACTCGATCAAACCACCTCACACCACACATTGTCCTCAAACATCTCATTTCCAGCACATCCATCCTCCTGCGCACAACTCTATCCATAGCCCACGCCTCGCAACCATACAACATTGTTGGAACCACTATTCCTTCAAACATACCCATTTTTGCTTTCCGAGATAATGTTCTCGACTTACACACATTCTTCAAGGCCCCCAGAATTTTCGCCCCCTCCCCCACCCTATGATCCACTTCCGCTTCCATGGTTCCATCCGCTGACAGATCCACTCCCAGATATCTAAAACACTTCACTTCCTCCAGTTTTTCTCCATTCAAACTCACCTCCCAATTGACTTGACCCTCAACCCTACTGTACCTAATAACCTTGCTCTTATTCACATTTACTCTTAACTTTCTTCTTCCACACACTTTACCAAACTCAGTCACCAGCTTCTGCAGTTTCTCACATGAATCAGCCACCAGCGCTGTATCATCACACGAACAACAACTGACTCACTTCCCAAGCTCTCTCATCCCCAACAGACTTCACACTTGCCCCTCTTTCCAAAACTCTTGCATTTACCTCCCTAACAACCCCATCCATAAACAAATTAAACAACCATGGAGACATCACACACCCCTGCCGCAAACCTACATTCACTGAGAACCAATCACTTTCCTCACTTCCTACACGTACACATGCCTTACATCCTCGATAAAAACTTTTCACTGCTTCTAACAACTTTCCTCCCACACCATATATTCTTAATACCTTCCACAGAGCATCTCTATCAACTCTATCATATGCCTTCTCCAGATCCATAAATGCTACATACAAATCCATTTGCTTTTCTAAGTATTTCTCACATACATTCTTCAAAGCAAACACCTGATCCACACATCCTCTACCACTTCTGAAACCACACTGCTCTTCCCCAATCTGATGCTCTGTACATGCCTTCACCCTCTCAATCAATACCCTCCCATATAATTTACCAGGAATACTCAACAAACTTATACCTCTGTAATTTGAGCACTCATTCTTATCCCCTTTGCCTTTGTACAATGGCACTATGCACGCATTCCGCCAATCCTCAGGCACCTCACCATGAGTCATACATACATACATACATACATACATACATACATACATACATTTGGGAATGTCTGGGGAGTAAAGTTAGGGGTTAGTGAGAGGACAAGAGCAAGGGAAGGAGTAGCAATACTCCTGAAACGGGAGTTGTGGGAGTATGTGATAGAGTGTAGGAAAGTAAATTCTCGATTAATATGGGTAAAACTGAAAGTTGATGGAGAGAGGTGGGTGATTATTGGTGCATATGCACCTGGGCATGAGAAGAAAGATCAAGAGAGGCAAGTGTTTTGGGAGCAGCTGAATGAGTGTGTTAGTGGTTTTGATGCACGAGACCGGGTTATAGTGATGGGTGATTTGAATGCAAAGGTGAGTAATGTGGCAGTTGAGGGAATAACTGGTATACATGGGGTGTTCAGTGTTGTAAATGGAAATGGTGAAGAGCTTGTAGATTTATGTGCTGAAAAAGGACTGATATATATATATATATATATATATATATATATATATATATATATATATATATATATATATATATATATATATATTATACTTAATCGCTGCTTCTCGTCTCAAGTGAGGTAGCGCCGGGAAACACGAATAATGGCCCGTCCACTCATATACACATATACGTACATAGACATACACATGCACAGACATATACATATATACACATGAACATACTCATCCATTCCTGGCGCTACCAAGCCCCGCAGGAAACAGCATCGCTACCCTTTGCTTCAGCGAAGTAGTGCAAGAAAAACACACAAAAAAGGCAACATTTGGTCAAACTCAGTCTTTACCTGTCATGTTTAATGCATCGAAACCACAGCTCCCTATCCACGTCCAGATGCGAGGTAGCGCTAGGAAAAAACAACGAAGGCCACATTCGTTCACACTCAGTCTCTAGCTGTCATGTATAATGCACCGAAACCACAGCTCCCTTTCCACATCCAGGCCCCATAAAACTTTCCCTGCTTTACCCCAGACGCTTCACATGCCATGATTCAGTCCATGGACAGCACGTCGACCCCGGTATTCCCCATCATTCCAATTCACTTTATTCCTTGCACGCCTCTCATCCCCCTGTATGTTCAAGCTCCGATCGCTCAAAATCATTTTCACTCCATCCTTCTACCTCCAATTTGGTCTACCGCTTCTCCTTGATCCCTCCACCTGTGACTCATATGTCCTCTTTGTCAATCTTTCCTCACTCATTCTTTCCATGTGACCAAACCATTTCAAAACACCCTCTTCTGCTCTATCAACAACACTTTCATTTCCACACATCTCGCTCACCCTTTCATTACTTAATCAGACCACCTCACACCACGTTTTGTCCTCAAATATTTAATTTCCAACACATCCACCCTCTTCCGTACAACCCTATGTATAGCCCACGCATCGCAACCATATAACATTGTTGGAACTACCATTTCTTCAAACATATCAATTTTGCTCACCGTAATAACGTTCTCTCCTTCCATACATCATTCATCGCTTCTAGAGCCTTCGCCCCCTCTCCCACCCTGTGATTCACTTCCGCAAGAAATAGTGAATATGTATGAATATATTCCTATGAGTCCACGGGGAAAATGAAACACGATAAGTTCCCAAGTGCACTTTCGTGGAATAATCACATCATCAGGGGAGAAACAAGAGAGAAATATAACAGTCAGTTGATATACAACGAAGAGACGAAGCTAGGACGCCATTTGGTAAACAAGCATTTCAGATATCTGGGAGTGGATTTGGAAGCGGATGGAACCATGGAAGCGGAGGTGAGTCACAGGGTGGGGAGGGGACGAAAGTTTTGGGAGTGCTGAAAAATGTGTGGAAGGCGAGAACATTATCTCGGAAAGCAAAAATTAGTATGTTTGAAGGAATAGTGGTTCCAACAATGTTATATGTTATATGTGCGGAGAAGGGTGGATGTGTTGGAAATGAGATGTTTGAGGACAAAATATGGTGTGAGGTGATTTGATCGGGTAAGTAATGAAAGGGTAAGAGATGTGTGGTGGTACAAAGAATGTGGTTGAGAAAGCAGAAGAGGGTGTTTTGAAATAGTTTGGTCGCATGGAGAGAATGAGTAAGGAAAGATTGACAAAGAGGATATATGTGTCAGTGGTGGAGAGAACGAGGAGAAGTGGGAGACCAAATTGGAGATGGAAAGATGGAGTGAAAAAGATTTTGAGCGATCGGGGCCTGAACATGCAGGAGGGTGAAAGGCGTGCAAGGAATAGAGTGAATTGGAACGATGTGGTATACCAGTGTCGACGTGCTGTCAGTGGATTGAACCAGGGCATGTGAAGCGTCTGGGGTAAACCATGGAAAGTTTTGTGGGGCCTGGATGTGGAAAGGGAGCTGTGGTTTCGGTGCATTGTACATGACAGCTAGAGACTGAGTGTGAACGAATGTGGTCTTTGTTGTCTTTTCCTAGCGGTACCTCGCGCGCGTTCGGGGGGAGGGGGGGTTGTCATTTCATGTGTGGCGGGGAGGCGACGGGAATAAATAAAGGCAACTGGTATGAATTACGTACATGTGTATTTATGTCTGTGTGTGTATATATATGTATACGTTGAGATGTATAGGTATGTATATTTGCGTGTGTGGACGTGTATGTATATACATGTGTATGTGGGTGGGTTGGGCCATTCTTTCGTCTGTTTCCTTGCCCTACCTCGCTAACGCAGGAGACAGCGACAAAGTACAATAGAAATAAATAAATGAATATATATATATATATATATATATATATATATATATATATATATATATATATATATATATATATATATATATATATATAATCACACTAGTCGGTGGTGATAGTTATGAAGGAAAATCGCACTTCAGTAGTTCATACAATTATATCCAAGATGTAATTCATCTAAAATAAGAAAGTTCTTGTAATGTGCTTTCCAGTACAATAACACCATCAGTAAGACCTTAATAAATAGCAGGCCATGTTCACGCTCTCAAATGCAAAGGATGTAAAGATATTTATATAGGCCAGACCGGAAAACTCTAACGGAGAGGGACCACAAAAATGCGATCGTTAAACATTGTCATGTGTCATAGACTGACGTAACTGCTAATACTAAGGCAATTTTAAAGCCTAGCATTAACCAAATCATTATGAGAGAACTGACTAA
The DNA here is from genome assembly GCF_036320965.1 of Panulirus ornatus. Lineage (NCBI taxonomy): Eukaryota > Metazoa > Arthropoda > Malacostraca > Decapoda > Palinuridae > Panulirus > Panulirus ornatus. The sequence continues at coordinate 13,832,077 of NC_092291.1, forward strand.
ACTCGAAAACAACAACAACAAAAAAATTGCTCAAGACACACTTAGCTACCCAGGTCATCCCTCCACGTGACCCCCACTAATCACTCCTTTACAACGGTTATTTCCAGACAAAGCGGACAGCGGTTCGTCTGTGCTGAATAGTACTGGACGGCGGGATTCAAGCGTAATGTTGGGATTTAAATAACTTTGTTAAGTACTGGCACCTGATGAAGTAGATTGTCGTGCCACATGTATAGAAAATTACATGTTAAATAATATTGTATGAACTATTGAAGTGCGATTTCATCTTCATATATATATATATATATATATATATATATATATATATATATATATATATATATATATATATATATATATATTTCTTTTTTTCTTTTTTATTCATTTACATTTATCATACTTTGTCGCTGTCTCCCGCGTTACCGATGTAGCGCAAGGAAACAGACGAAAGAATGGCCCAACCCACACACATACACATGCATATACATACACGCCCACACACGCAAATATACAGACCTATATATTTCAACGTATACATATGTATACATACACAGAGATATACATATATACACATGTACATATTCATACATGCTGCATTCATCCAACTCGCTGCCACCCCGCCACACATGAAATACCACCCCCCTCCACCCGCGTGTGCGCGAGGTAGCGGCTAGGAAAAGACAACAAAGGCCACATTCGTTCGCACTCAGTCTCTACCTGTCATGTATAATGCACCGAAACCATAGCTCCCTTTCCACATCCAGGCCCAAAAAAAACATTCCATGGTTTATCCCAGACGCTTCACATGCCCTAGTTCAATCCATTGACAGCACGACGACCCCGGTATACCACATCATTCCAATTCACTCGATTTTATGCACGCCTTTCACCTTCTTGTATGTTTAGGCCCTGATCGCTCAAAACCTTTTTCACTCCATCCTTCCACCTCCAATTTGGTCTCCCACTTCTCGTTCCCTCCACCACTGACACATATATCCTCTTTGTCAATCTTTCCTCACTCATTCTCTCCATGTGACCAAAGCATTTCAATACACCCTCTTCTGCTCTTTCAACTACACTCTTTTTATTACCACACATCTCTCTTACCCTTTCATAACTTACTCGATCAAACCACCTCACACCACGTTTTGTCCTCAAATATCTCATTTCCAACACATACACCCTCCGCACAACCCTATCTATAGCCCATGCCTCACAACCATATATCGTTGTTGGGACCACTATTCCTTCAAACATACCAATTCTTGCTCTCCGAGATAACGCTCTCTCCTTCCACACATTCTTCAACGCTCCCAGGACCTTCGCCTCCTCCCCGACCCTGTGACTCACTACCGCTTCCATGGTTCCATCCGCTGTCAAATCCACTCCCAGATATCTAAAACACTTCACTTCCTCCAGTTTTTCTCCATTCAAACTTACCTCCCAAGTGACTTGTCCCTCAACCATACTGAACCTAATAACCTTGCTCTTATTCAAATTCATTCTCAGCTTTCTTCTTTGACACACTTTATGAAACTCAGTCACCAGCTTCTGCAGTTTCTCATCCGAATCAGCCACCAGCGCTCTATCATCAGCGAACAACTGACTCACTTCCCAAGCCCTCTCATCCACAACAGACTTGCCCCTCTCTCCAAAACTCTTGCATTCACCTCCTTAACAACCACATCCATAAACAAATTAAACAACCATGGACACATCACGCACCCCTGCCGCAAACCGACATTTACTGGAAGCCAATCAATTTCCTCTCTTCCTCCTCGTACACTTGCCTTACATCCTCGATAAAAACTTTTCACTGCTTCCAGCAACTTACCTCCTTCGCCATATACTCTTAATACCTTCCACAGGACATCTCTATCAATTCACACACACACACACACACACACACATATATATATATATATATATATATATATATATATATATATATATATATATATATATATACATATATATATATATATATATATATATATATATATATATATATATATATAGATAGATAGATAGATAGATAGATAGATTGATAGATATACTTAGCAGCATCGTAAAACCTTACATTTATGAGGATCACAATTGTCGGACTCGGCCGCTGACACCAATACAGAGGAAGGTCTACTTCATTTTATTTTGAGTTGCCCCAAGTGCACTGAACAAGATTTCAGCAACCTTGAGTTGCCGATCAAAACTAAATAACACAAATGCTCTTTGCAAATAAAGATGTATAAAACAAAAGATTTGATATATATATATATATATATATATATATATATATATATATATATATATATATATATATATATATATATATATATATATATTTTTGTCGCTGTCTCCCGTGTTTGCGAGGTAGAGCAAGGAAACAGACGAAAGAAATGGCCCAACCCACCCCCATACACATGTATACACATACGTCCACACACGCAAATATACATACCTACACAGCTTTCCATGGTTTACCCCAGACGCTTCACATGCCCTGATTCAATCCACTGACAGCACGTCAACCCCGGTATACCACATCGATCCAATTCACTCTATTCCTTGCCCTCCTTTCACCCTCCTGCATGTTCAGGCCCCGATCACACAAAATCTTTTTCACTCCATCTTTCCACCTCCAATTTGGTCTCCCACTTCTCGTTCCCTCTACCTCCGACACATACATCTTCTTGGTCAATCTTTCCTCACTCATTCTCTCCATGTGCCCAAACCATTTCAAAACACCCTCTTCTGCTCTCTCAACCACGCTCTTTTTACTTCCACACATCTCTCTTACCCTTACGTTACTTACTCGATCAAACCACCTCACACCACACATTGTCCTCAAACATCTCATTTCCAGCACATCCATCCTCCTGCGCACAACTCCATCCATAGCCCACGCCTCGCAACCATACAACATTGTTGGAACCACTATTCCTTCAAACATACCCATTTTTGCTTTCCGAGATAATGTTCTCGGCTTCCACACATTCTTCAAGGCTCCCAGAATTTTCGCCCCCTCCCCCACCCTATGATCCACTTCCGCTTCCTTGGTTCCATCCGCTGCCAGATCCACTCCCAGATATCTAAAACACTTTACTTCCTCCAGTTTTTCTCCATATATATATATATATATATATATATATATATATATATATATATATATATATATATATATTGTATATATATAATGTGGCCTTTGTTGTCTTTTCCTAGCGCAACCTCGCGCACAGGAGGGGGGAGGGGGTTGTTATTTCATGTGTGGCGGGGTAGCGACAGGAATGAATAAAGGCAGACAGTATGAATTATGTACATGTGTATATATGTATGTCTGTGTGTGTGTATAAATATATATATATATATATATATATATATATATATATATATATATATATGTTGAGAAGTGTAGGTATGCATATGTGCGTGTGTGGACGTGTATGTAGGTGGGTTGGGCCATTCTTTCGTCCGTTTCCTTGCGCTACCTCGCTAACGCGGGAGACAGCGACAAAGCAAAATGAATAATAAATAACAAATAAATAAATAAATAAATAAATATATATATATATATATATATATATATATATATATATATATATATATATATATATATATATATATATATATATATACTGGGGAAAGAGGTAAAGAGGAAGGGAGAAGATAGCAATAAATAAGTAAAAAGAAGTATATATCACAAACCAGAGCTCAGTGCAACATGATAGATCGTTAAACAGACATAGGGCGAGGCGCTTGAAAAGGTAAAGTGTCACCATAGATACAAACTGATTAACTAGATATAGGCGCCTAAAAATATTCTACTGATAACTAAATGACAGTTGTAGAGATAAACGTTCCAAACTCTTAATTCCATTAATAGAGATAATGCTTCGAGATTTTGATAAAAATCAGGGCTAGCATGTAGCTCTCGCCAAAGGGAAATCTAGGAATGCGGAGATTTGTGAACTAAAACTTCAGCCAGCAACACACTGTAAATGAAGAAAATAACAACTATCTGGGCCGGAGTGACACTTGATAGAACACTGAAGTGGTTTCTGCCCCCGATTACCAAGGAAGGTAGTACTGTACAATCACTGGTCGGTGGCTTCCTACTGCCAGCGAGAGAGACAGAATACCTACCATCCTACAAGATTTGGCCATAAAGCACTCACCGCACATTTTGCTTGATTAATAGGGCTATTCTCAGCGGCCGCCATTACAAAATCATTGATTCTTCGTATATCTGGGACTGATTTTAACCGTATGTCAAGTTTTCTTTTTAGTGTTTCTGTAGACGTTCTACGCAGCACACTGAAAAATCGCTCTAGCTTACTGGTTAGGCTTTCCCATATTTGTCTATTTCCGGCATGTTCCATGGTATTTTAACGACTTAACAACTCTGTACCTTCCCTGTTGAGAGGCTTTCTTGTTTTAACATACTTTCGCTTATACCTTCAATCTGTAGTTAAGCGTAGATTATCATAAATCTTTCTCTAGGCTGCACAGCTGTATTACAATTTTTTCAGTTTCACTAGGTAATCTATATGTTTCTCCCCCCCCCCTCCGGTTTTGCTTGTGCCTTTGATTTCTCTAATATATTCATTTAAATTGTTTCGTTGGTGACCATACAACGCACATTATTCAATTTTGCATTTCATTCAGAAGTTAAACATTATCAGAAATATGTTTCTGTCACTAGTAGAAAAAGTTCTCAGAATCAGAGAGAGAGAGAGCGAGAGAGTCCACCAGTCCACGGCCACCTGCCTGCAATAGCGCAGCGAAACGGAAACGTGTCATTTTGAAAGCAGACAAGAAACGTTGAAGTGAATGAACAAGGATTTATATATTTAATTAGAATGAACAATGATTATGAAATCGATTTGAGGTAAATGAAATATTTATACATGTACATATCCTGGTGTACATTATGAATACCGTGTAGTTAATGAGGTGAGCCTAAGGGAAGCGAGAGCCGTCACAGATGCGACAGTTATGACATGAATAAATGAAACAATTTAAATCACGAAAAAGAGAACGAGGCTCCAAGGCCACACTCATCACTTGTCTCTCCATTCTCTAGATTCGTTTGAGATATACCAATGATCAACACTTTTTTTTGTCGGATCATCACTGTTCTGCAGTAATTCAGTTATCAAACGCTTCCCAGTTAAAGCAAAACTAATCTGATGTAAGTTGGGTTGAGAAGTAATATGCGAAAGTACAACCAGTACAACTTTCAGATACTCAGTGGTAAATACTGCGTCGTCCTAATGATCAAAAAACCTCTCGGCTGATGATCCTATCATACATATTACGTTCGAGAGGATGTTGTTATCGGGCAAGGTTATCGTGCAGCGCTCACAGCTGGGAAAGTTATAGTTAGGAACATTTAAGGCGTGAGTTACATATTGTCGATTGTTATACATGATGGGGAAAAAGTGGGTTTGTGGACTGAAAGCCAGCAACCCAAGTGCAAATGAGGCAGAAAGGTATCATCGTGGACCAAGAGGGGGAACATGACAACTGAAAGGGTTAGAGAGAGAGAGAGAGAGAGAGAGAGAGAGAGAGAGAGAGAGAGAGAGAGAGAGAGAGAGAGAGAGAGAGAGAGAGAGAATGTGCTCTGTCCATTACAGCATCAGTATAGCCTAGGACTTTCTTGTGATCCCAACATATCAATTTCTTGTTTCTCTTATCTCAACAGATACTACAGCCTCATTATGGCCAACAAAAGAATGTCTTTAGAGTTCAATTCAAATAAAGAATAATTTGTAAATATTCATATAAATAACATTAGGGCCACACCTACAGAATTGTTCAGTATTACTCTAACCGGAAATGACTGCTTCAGTGCAATTATCATCCTGACTATAATATTCATATATATATATATTCTTCCTTTCATACCATTCGCCATTTCCCGCATCAGCGAGGTAGCGTTAAGAACAGAGGACTGGGCCTTTGAGGGAATATCCTCACCTGGCCCCCTTCTCTGTTCCTCCTTTTGGAAAATTTGTAGGCAAGATACGCAGTTAGCGGTTATTTGTCTGAGTATTTGTCTAAATGTAGATAGTTTTTATCTTGTACGTTTCTCTTATATTTTTGCTTGGACATGTTGCAAATAATGTGATCTCATGCGGAGACGTAATTAGTTGACATAATGCTAATCGTAGTAATACCATTGTATTATTTTTTGGAGAACTAGATGCGCATGAGAATCAACTATTTCATCGAGTAAAGTACTCAGTTTGCGTTCTGGATAAGATAAAACCCATCACTGATAAGCTTTGACAAATAACACTCAGCTGTTGATATTCTATCTAATAAATATTAATGACAAACATTTCTTTCAGTATACTTTACCTATGCAACAGAGTTGCAATGTCACGACTACTCATATACGCGTTGTATCAATATCAATGTAAATATCCCTATCAACATACATATTCTCTATTATTCTCTTTAAAGCTATGGATGGAGGTAGTGCTCGAGGTAGTATTTCAGATATACATGATTAACACAATCGGCTGATATGAGATAATGTTCAAAGAAATGCCAGATACGTAGTATGACTAAAACGATTATTTGCAATATATTCAGTCAACTAACCTATGTACGTGGTAGTAGCCTTTATGCACATCATACATAAACAAAAGTTGGAGATATGCAACTGCATCAGTTATATTTCTTCCTTATACACTGATTATTAGTGTAATTGATTCAATGTCCCGCACTTGCGCGAAATTTCTGTCGTCTGCTTTGGTTCCAGAATTATTCTATATTCAGATAAAGTATTACCTTTTCTCTCTCTTTATGACTTTCATACATATAAGTAAGACATTTCATAAATAATGTAGTTCATAATAGAATTTTTTATATATGAAAAAGATGTAAGTAAATCATTTAGGTGGCAACGTACTTTCAGAAGATTTTAGGAGTGGGTGTGAGAAGAGGAGATCTTGGCAGACGCAAAGATGATGGAGGAGGGGGTGTACGGCGGCGGCAAAGCGGGGGCACCTTTTGACCCGCTGACATTCGTCCAGCGACCCCAGGTCATCCTCAGAGCAGTAACTTGGGTATGTAATATGTGCTGGGTCATCTTGGGACAAAGTGTTAACATTTCATTCAATGGCGTCGAGTGTGTGACTCCGAAGCCCATCGGCTTGTATTGATTTTTGACTATGTCGATGACAACTTGAACCAAAATAAATAGTTGAAGTTATTATATTTATTGTGACACACTTGGGAGCCAGTATAAGTGGCTTTGTTTCAGGGACAATGAAGAAGCCATTTGTGCATGTCCATCAGTACAACAGTGAATCTCGTAGAAAAGTGGTGGAATAATGACTACAAAGGGCGATTCCTTTTACGTGAGAGACCCATGACCATTGCCCCTTTATCTAACCGTGTTAATTCTCACATTACTGAGATGGCTACACCATTTACATATGACAAACTTCAACTCACGTTTCAGGAATTATCTCCGGGTCATACTTATTCCACATACTTAGTTTGGTCTTATACATGTCCAAATTACCCCTTTTTACTGTTGACAAGATGATTCCTTTACTCTTTGTTTGGCATTTTTTTTTATTCGTGTATGACTGATGTAATTTCTTTCTCTTACTGATAAATAAGTCAAATTTGTTGGTGCAAGGGAATCACGGTGGTGGGATTGGTAATTGCCGGGATGAAATGGACCACAGTCATTTATTGTAAGTGGTAGTTGTAGTTGGCATGTAGTGCCAACTAAATGTATCTTTTTTTTTATGATCCCCTCCCCTAGGTCCATGTGTAAGTGCTCTACATCATACATGGTTGGGCTTGGATCATTGTAGATTGTTCTAGGTTTCCTCTACTGCAGTTTCAACCAGTGACTTGAGTAGCAGATTCGTACCTTTAACTGAACTTAAGTGTCGTCTTACCCATCCATAGTGTACAGATTTTATCATGGAATAAGGACAGGCTTTAGGAATTGTTTTGCTGTCAGTCTGAGGATGTCTCGTTACCTGATTTGGTTGTCTAAGATTGTATGATTGATGTATGTATAAAGCTAGGTTGGACTAAGAGGGAAACTACTAATTATCATCTAAGGATGTCAGTAGAGAAGGAGTACATTATAAAGTATATGAACTCCAATCCTATCCATGGGAAATGTATTCAGAATTTTTTGATTTTCCATGTGGCAAATCATAGTGATATCTAAACTTTTCGGAAAGGTTGTTGAAGGAAGTCAGGCTGTCTCGTTACCTGACTTGCTTATCCAAGATTGTGTAATTGATGTATGTATAAAGCTAGGTTAGCCTAAGAGGGAAGGTACTCAGTATCATTTGAGGATGATGTACAGATCAGCATGCTGAAGGGGTCTCAACTCATTAGAACTGTTTCTAGATGTATTTAAATTTTTTTGAGACAGATGCTTTGACCATTTGTTGTTTGTTCTTGTGTTTGACCAGATATTTACTTAGAGATTCTCCTTTCCAGTAGACTTCCTTGATAAGCTGATAAATATTGATGATAGTTGGAGAATTTGCTGAAGTTATTCTGGAGTTTGTGAATAGCATGTCTTTTCGCTAGACTCCTCACTTGCCTTCCCCTTATAACCCAACCCATCTATCCTCATAGGGAGTAGATTGCGCTCTGATGACATTTTGGGGATCTGAGACTTGCTTTATGTCTTGTCAGGTAGGAGGAGCTGCAGTAGTATGTCATACCAAGTTACATGTGGTTAGTGGCTGCTTAGCCATTGACTACAATATTGATTTTAAGTAGATTTTAAAGACTGACTTCGTGAAACATGATGTATGCATTCTTTATATAATAGTAATAGTAGTAATAATTATAATTTTGAAAGAATTTGGACTTTTTTGTCTTTTCCTTGTGCTACCTGGCTGATGTAGGGGATGGTGATGCTGTTTCATGTAGGGCGGGGTGGTGCTGGGAATGGGTGAAAGCTAACTAGTATGAATATGGCTGTTTATATATATGTTGATAGGTATATGTAAGTACGTCTATGAGTTTGTATGTGTATATGAGTGGATGGGTCTTTGTCTGTTTCCTGGCGCTACCTCGCAGATATGGGAAACGGGAGTCAAGTATAATGATAATAATGAAATTATAATGATAATAATAATAGTAATAATAATAATAATAATGATAATAATGATGATAATAATAATAATAATAATAATAATAATAATTTATTTAATTTTTTTACTATACTTTGTCGCTGTCTCCCGCGTTTGCGAGGTAGCGCAAGGAAACAGACGAAAGAAATGGCCCAACCCCCCCATACACATGTATATACATACGTCCACACACGCAAATATACATACCTACACAGCTTTCCATGGTTTACCCCAGACGCTTCACATGCCTTGATTCAATCCACTGACAGCACGTTAACCCCGGTATACCACATCGCTCCAATTCACTCTATTCCTTGCCCTCCTTTCACCCTCCTGCATGTTCAGGCCCCGATCACACAAAATCTTTTTCACTCCATCTTTCCACCTCCAATTTGGTCTCCCTCTTCTCCTCGTTCCCTCCACCTCCGACACATATATCCTCTTGGTCAATCTTTCCTCACTCATTCTCTCCATGGGCCCAAACCACTTCAAAACACCCTCTTCTGCTCTCTCAACCATGCTCTTTTTATTTCCACACATCTCTCTTACCTTTACGTTACTCACTCGATCAAACCACCTCACACCACACATTGTCCTCAAACATCTCATTTCCAGCACATCCATCCTCCTGCGCACAACTCTATCCATAGCCCACGCCTCGCAACCATACAACATTGTTGGAACCACTATTCCTTCAAACATACCCATTTTTGCTTTCCGAGATAATGTTCTAGACTTCCACACATTCTTCAAGGCCCCCAGAATTTTTGCCCCCTCCCCCACCCTATGATCCACTTCCGCTTCCATGGTTCCATCTGCTGCCAGATCCACTCCCAGATATCTAAAACACTTCACTTCCTCCAGTTTTTCTCCATTCAAACTCACCTCCCAATTGAATTGACCCTCAACCCTACTGTACCTAATAACCTTGCTCTTATTCACATTTACTCTTAACTTTCTTCTTTCACACACTTTACCAAACTCAGTCGCCAGCTTCTGCAGTCTCTCACATGAATCAGCCACCAGCACTGTATCATGATGATAATAATAATAATAATAATGATAATAATAATAATAATAATAATGATGATAATAATAATAATAATAATAATAATAATAATAATAATAATAATAATAATGATAACAAAATAATGACAAGAATAATAATGATTATTGTAATATTATCCTAAGTTCTTATGTTTGTTATGTCTTAAACTGCATTTTTAATTATTTTGTAATTTCAAGAATGGTCTGTTACTGTTCCTCTGTTGTAGTTTTGCAGAATATGTTGAATGAAGGATTACTCTTGATGATAGTTATTTCTCTTTTTCAGTTGTTTTCCATCATCATTTTTGGGTGCATCTCTTCACAAGGCTGGACTAAAAACAGTAAGGGGGATGAAATTTGTCTCTACAATGATGACAGCAATGCCTGTAACTATGGTGTTGGCATTTCTGTTATTGCCTTCCTTGCATCTATAGGATTTATTGTTGGTGAATATTTCTTCGAGCAGATGTCGTCAGTCAAGACGAGGAAACGTTACGTCATGGCAGATATGGGATTTTCAGGTGAGGAACAAGATTTGTTTTGTGATTTCATCAGTCTGTAATGTTTGGAGGAGAATTCAGAGATCTCAATTTGAAAATGCTTTTAGAACCTTGTGAAATTGGAAATATCAGAGTATAATTATAGATAAATGCAAAGCTTATATTGTTCATTTTTTATGGTAATAACCATACTTTACTTGAGAAAAATTTGAAAATAATATTTGAACTTTAACCATAGGCTTAGAAAAGGGGCTTAAATAGAGAAAAAATTAAATGTACATGGCTGTGATAGACCAAGATACAATTCTTCTGAATGTGAAGATTGTCAAAAACAAACAAATTTCCAAAATTCAAACTGTGCTTGGTCCACAGGATTGTAGAATTTTGATATTTTACCTTGAAAAAAGAAAAAGAAATTTTTATCAAGTAGCTTGTCAGAGAGGGTGGCAGGAGGCATTGTGTATGGGGAGCAGTAGATAAGAATGTGATGGTGAGGTGTGTGGGTTGTTGTTTTCTGTTTGCCAGTAGATTGTTAGTTTACAGTCTGGTCATGAATCTCATTTGTTCCAGTATGATTGACTGCTCTGCACTGTTACCTTAATGCTTGGGTTTCAGTTAACTGCAGTATAGTAGTGATAAAGTAATTAAGAAGAAGAAAGTCTTTTCAAGTGGCTCGAGAGGAGGTGATGTGTGAGGGAAGATGGGTTCTTGTATTTTCTGTAGGTGGTAGACTGACTGAGGGTTTATGGAGATTGGCTCATGGCAAAATGAAATAAGATAAGCTTTCATGTGTGTTCTGTCTCAGCAGTTTTTTGTAATCATCATTGTTATTTAATGTCATCTTCATTGTCATTGTTATGTTTGCTGTGCTGGTTGTAAGTCAGTTTGGTAGTGTATCATGTGTAATTTTACCTTCTTTCAGGGGATGACTTAAATTTGTGTCAATACAGGTACACCACTGATTTTCCAGCACTCTTGGTTCCAAAACCTTGCTGGATTGACCATGTTGCCAGACCAACCGTGGTCATGTAATGATAATTCATCAACACACCTCTCCCATGTGTCTAAAGTATACCATGGACTGCTAGAAATTGAAATTAAATGAATATTAAATGTAAGTTCAACAAGTGAATGAAACACAGGTACTTAGACACCTGCTCAGGACTGAGGTGCTCGTCACTTATGAGTTTTGCAAATTCGTCCACATACTCTGCAGCTCTTATGTGGTATGCAGATGGCTTTTCTCCGCACACTTTATTCATGGAAATTCCATGACGCTTCTTGAATCTTTGAAACCATCCTTCACTATATTCACGCTCATGTTGTAATTTAAGTTCTTTATGGAACAACTTAGCCTGGTCCATTATCATGCTACCTGACAAGTCCACTCCATCACTCCGACGCTGTTGTAACCATTCCATCATCACTCATTTGTGCTCAGTACTCTTATCATCTTTCATAGTTTTTCTAATCATCATTTGCTTCTTGGAATCGCTGTCTGCATAGAATTTCAATATTTTCTTCCTTTGCTTCTTGATATCATAAACAGTTGATGAACCAACACTGTAGGTGTCACACAGCTTATGCACCTAAACACCATGGTCCATTTTTTTTTCATTAGTTCTACTTTATCTTGGATTGATATGGACTGGTGTTTACAATTGACACCATGACTGGCACTCTCATGTGTCTTAGAAGCCATAGCTAGGGTTAAATTTAACCAAAAGAAGCCTAGAATCTCACAGAATTTTGGTATCACCACCAAGTGCAATGTAAAGAATGTAAATCAGCGCGCTGTACACATAGCGCTATCTGTGGCTGCTCATTAAACTAGTCTGGTGGTCGTGGTAATTTCAGGTTACCTCACGTAATGTTGTCCAGACTAAAGGAGGTGCTGAACCATCAGTTGCCGGAAATTCGGTGGTGTACCTTTATGAAACTTTTTATTTGCTTCATTCAGTGTAGTATTTTGTTATTTTACCCACCTGTTGCTGCTCATTACTTTACCAGTGGTTTCAAGATGACTCCTAAATTGGAGTTAGATGTTATTGATAGCTGAGGTGTAAAGAAAGGTCATAAATTAATTGCTTTAAATGTAAGGTTGGAAAGTTTCAAGTTATATAAATCAAGTGAAAAATGCACATTTGAAAAGTGTGAGGACTGCTTTCTAATCATGGATTCTCATTTTTGTTACTTTGTAAATTGACATTGATTACATTATTAACACTTTTGTAATCTATTTCCTAATCTTAGTTGTAAACTTGCGCCAGAAATATAAGCTGGCTGAATCAGGAAAATTGTGCCAGTAATATAAGCTGGCTGAATCATATCCTTTCACTCAACACAATCCTTTTCTTTTATCTGAGATTTTATATTTAAATTTTTTATATTTTCATTTTGTAAGGATTTTTATTGGCAGTTACACACATCAGTTTTACCCTTTCATTGTGTGGTTACATTTTATAAATTCCTTGGTGAGAATATCTGTATTTTGTGAATGCTTTTCATGTTTGAATAAGTTTTTGGTTATACAGTACCACTATTGCAAAGAATCACAATATTTGAGTGCTGATATTTATTTGTTTTTCATTCTTTTTTCCCTTTGCTAATACTTCCTTATTACCATTACTTTTTTTAATTAGTTTCACATGCTAAATATGGTAAAGCAATGTATGTATTTTTCAGCACTCTGGTCATTTCTGTACTTCATTGGATTTTGTTACCTGACCAACCAGTGGAGTAAAGCTAAAACTCCTGTATATGGTGTCAACAACATGCAGGCAGCCATTGCCTTCAGCTTCTTTTCAATCTTCCCCTGGGTAAGTTGTCATATAGTTTTTATAGTCCCTTAGTGTGGAATTTTGTTATGCAGTCTCATTCCATCAGGTGGAAGAATGATTGAAGGCCTAAGCTGAATTATGTAGGAGGCTCTAGTCACAGACATCAAGGCTGGGCCATAATTTAAATGTAAAGAGTTTGATGAAAGGGAAAAAGAAGAGATGAGGAAAAGTGTTTATGAATTTTAGAGGGTATGAAAAACGTGATATATGAGTTATGACTTAAAGAGTTCTAGTTGGTAGTTAGGAAAGACATGAGAGCATATTGACTTTCAAAGCTTTGAAGAGTAGGGAAAGAAAAATTTATCAAAAAACGTCCCACTCTTGAGTTGCCAGTGGCCACACAGTATTCTTGCCGAGTGTTGCATGTTCTAAGTAATGGTGGGAGCACGCAAGCTTGTGGCTCTTGGGAGCAAAAACCAAAGTAGTACCTATGGAAGAGGGAAGGTTAATCAATATCGTGGCATAGGGCAAGTGGTTCAAGTTTTGAGTTTAACCTGGGAGAATCGATAATTGGGACCCCCTTTGATTCAACTATGTTTTGTAAGGCTACTGAACTAGAACTGTCCCAGATGTAAGAGCAGTACTCCTTACGAGGATGTATCAATCCTTCTCACATGATGAGCCTGGGGTGCACAGTAGACTTATTGGTGATATTGGCACACGTCAAATTTGTATAAATGGAGCAACTTTTCAGAAGAAAAGAAATTTCAACATCTAAAGAGGACTCCTAGTTTCTTAGAGGCCGACTTAGCAATTTCCATAATGTGAGGTTTCCAAAATAGGGTTGATGTTACAGTAAGACCATGCATGTTCATTGTCTCGAGGTGGAATTACAGATGCATCAAAGGAGAGAGAAAAGATTGGGGGGATTTTCAGTTGAGAAATGAGCAGAAATTGGGTTCTTGGAGTTTTTAAACTTAACCAGATTTTGTTTACCCCATTGAGATATCCTGTGCAAGTATTCTTGTTGAGACATGATGCAGATTGAGTGACAAAGGAAGGAGCAGACATGAAGGATGAAGAGGAATGCATTCTTGAGTCATCCACATATGTGTGCATTTGGCCATCTGTAGAAGAAACGAAATCGTTGATAAAATGGAGAAAAAGTGTGGAGACAGAACAGAACCTTGAGGTGCATCACTGTTGATGGTGAAAGTTGGAGACTGAGTGGAAGAAATTGACAAAGAGTAAATATATGTCAGAACTGGAGGGGACAAGGAGAAGGGGGGGTTCAGAAATTGACTCGGACTCACTGTCACTCGCACCCATACAGCCCAATGTTATATTCTTATGATTGAGGATTTACTTATTACAAATTGATAGTTTGGAAAAGCAAGGATATTGCAATGAAATATACTTCTAGAGTATACTCATTTACTTATAGAAAGGTATGTATCTGAACCTAAAGAGTGCTCTGTGTACAATGAAGTGTTAATGGGAGTGAAAAGAGTTTAAATTTCTTAAACCTTCTTTTGATTTTTTATTCTAAAACAGTCTGGTAATGCAATGCATTATATGATATAGGTCTATTAGAATTATGTTGACTGGCATATTCATTTATGTAGACAAGACAACACTGAAGAGCAGCAGAATTCTATACCATGTTCTATGTATCTGTATCTCTCATGCTTGTTCTTATTGGGAATTACTGTAAGTGGGATACCATGGCAGAAGATTCTCCCAAGCTGGTAAACTCCAGTGCTGCTTCTTAGCCTTTTAGTACCTTACCCTTAATAAGCCATGATATGGGGGCAACTCTATCGAAGTAAGTGTTTCCAGAGGCTCTTATCCAATGTTCCTACCACCTGCTTCTACCGAGTGTTCCAATCTACCACTACTCAGTGCTCCTGCTTTTCTACTTCTAATGTTCCTACCTACTACTACTATCTGTTATTCCTACCATTTTGCTAAAAGGCAGAACTAGTGCATGTCACTTACTGCAGGAAAAGCTAGAGTTACAAGGAAATAGTTTTGTAAGTTAAGTGTTTTCAAGTGTTGTTTGACAGAAGTGATCGCATGTTTGGGGACAGAACACTGGCAGTCCACACGTGGGTGAGGCAGAAAGAAAAGACAGCTACCTGGGTTAGAGGAGTGCAATTTTACAGCCACTGAAGTGCTGGCTAACTACGCAGCTGTCACAAATCCTCCCAATACCCAGGCTGGTTGTACTGGAAGTACACCTCCCTGGTCAATGGCTGCCTGCCAGCTACTACTTTCCTTGTTCATTAGAACTGATGATAGGCTGGGAAGCTTATACCACAATGCCCTTCTCATACCTGATTTTAGATAACACACTGTAATGGCCTTACAATTTATGGAATTATGTAAATGATTGTAACAAGCAAATCAGAATTTGAAATCCTTGAATATAGAAAGTTAATACACTACATATACATGTTTACTTGTTTGATCTGAAGGAACCATCCTGGGTCCCCCTGTTCAGTACATTTCTATAGGTCCCATGTAGAAGTAGGAGGGTCAAATCTTATTTAGACAAGTGCAAAAAATTAAAGAAAAATTACTAAATTTTTGTAAATGCCTGAATGGCTGTGATGGAAAGTTAGGATAAATTAAAAGGATTTTGTGAAGTTGTTTATACACGAAAGAGTTGCGTTAAGGAACTTGTGAAGATATGCTATGGGTAGTAGTTTGAAGGCAGCCAATGACAAGGGAGATATATTACCAGCACTACCCACCTGGGTGTCAGGAGGGTTAGTGACAATTTGCTTTGTGAGCCATCACTGTAGTTTTTGTTGTGTTGCTTGCACTCCTCTGACCCAGGTACCTGTCTTTTTTTTTTTTTCATGTTTCACTAACATGTGGACTAATGGCATTCTGTCCACAAATATACAATCTCTCCTTGTCGTATGTAACACCTGACAATGCTTAACTCATGCATCTCATTCTTCATAACTAGATTTTCCTCCAATGAGCACTGTGTGCTAGCCCTGTCATTTGGCAAAATGATAGGAGCAATAGATAGAAGTAGTAGGTAGGAACATTCAGGCTGGAGCATTAGGTAGAAACATTAGGTAAAAGTAGTAGGTAGGAGCAGTAGACAGAAGAAGTAGTCTTTATGAACTTAAGGTGGAAGCCTCTGCAGACACCGTGCTAGACTTTCCCTTTGCCAGTTGCCTGGTAAGGGTGAGGCACTAAAGGCTAAGAAGTGGCACTGGAGTTCTTTAATTAAGGAGACTGTTGCTGTGGCCACCTCATTGAGGGAGTTCCAATTGGAACAGGCATCTGAGATATAGATAGATAGATAAATGAAGAAGTGCACATATTGATTATATAGAGGAGACTATGTTGATACATATAATATTGTGTTGGATACCAAAAGATTTTTCCTTCCTCGGGTGTTTTTTAGATGCCAAAACATCGCTTTCTTTTCCAGGATTGTATTAGATATAAAAAAAACGTGTTCCTTCCCCGGGCTGGTGAGACATATCTAGCATTTTGTGCGAAGATTTTACTAATACATATGATTGACTGTAAGGTACCATAAAACCTTTTCTTTTCCCATGAGTCTCTTAGATACCAAAACATCTCTTCTTATCCCAGGAGCTTGTTAGATACCATAAAAACATGTTCCTTTCCCAGGCTGGTGCAGCATATCTAGCATTCCTGAGGTACAAACAGGGAGCAGACCAAGCCTTTGCTCCTAGCTATGAGGCTGACCCCACCACCATGGGTGGATACAACAGTTATCCAGACGCCACAGATCCTGATGGGGGCTATTCTCAGCCTCCATTTGCTGGGCAGCCACCTCAGCCCCAGACAGGTATTGAATGTTTTCCTAGTGGGGAAATTGGTTATCAGTCCCAGGCCTAACCTTTTGGTGCTCCATAAGCATTTGCATATGGAATGGCTGTGTGACACTCGGTAAATGGTTGTAATAGTGTTATTTTCTTTCCTGATGAAAATCTGTAGAACTGTTTTATCATAAGTATAGCTCTTTGTTTTGTACTTTTCACACATTATGGAATACATAAAGGTAGAAAAGTAATGTTATTCTTGCTTTAATTGATGTTTTTGAAGACATGCTGGTTTATGCTTGCCTTTAGTGTTTTTCACTTGCATTATTGCTAGTACTAAGCTTATATTCAAGTACTTCCCTTCTGGCATACAGGTATGCAGCAGGCACCTCCCTATTAGGCTCCAGGTGTGAGTGTTTACTAAGGCTCAGCTAGTCAATCAACTTCACTAGTCGGCACCGCTCAGCTGGATAGCACCAACACTCCTGCCGCCACTAGCCACCAAGTATTGCCAATGTTGCCAGCTTTCCCTGGGGGCTGGGCCATCCAGGGAGTGTCACTTGTCAGGGGAGTACACAGCCCTTGCAGTGTTATTTTAAGCTGAGATGTTAGGTTAAACATGAATATGAGTTATTAAGGGTGAGGCTTATGTAAAAGAAAGTTATATTGACTTCAGAACTCACACCGCTCATCTTCTTTGACATAGCTTTCAGAGGAAGAGCTACTGTTACTGTATATGGCAAACTTTGTAAAGCTACCCTCTAGTTCTGTTACTGAGCTGTCGTTGGCTAAGTAGTGTTTTCTTGAAGAAGTCATGTTTATTTCCTCACTTGTGATTAATTACTTTGATCACAATAACACTGTGGAATGAGTTCATAATCACATCTAGTAATAACCTACATTAGGTAAGAAATGTAGGAGCCCTGGAAGCATTCAAATTTTATTTTGTGCTGAGAACAACCTTCCGTGAAGTATGTTTTGTACTTCACATCAAACAGACAGGTTGCAAACAATTGTGGTAGTGTGTGTCGCAGTGTTTTTTCCTGATTAGGTATATCTATTAGCACTTTTATTATACCGTACACCAATATAGACTGTACCTGGTTTAGCTGGCACCCAGTTGATGAACTCATATTTTATCTTGGACATCAAATTAGATTTTTTATGATTAGTGTCATTGTTATGTAAAGCATGACATTGCTTAAATTTGAGTAATAGTTTAGGATAAATCTGCATTTTGTCAACTGAGTTATGAATGAATAGAGGTATTGCTATATATTTGGTGTAGTGACACAGAGGAGAAATTGTTTTATTGTCTTTAAGAGAAATTATATTTTTCATGGTGATCATGGTTAACTTCAAATAATTTTTACTATCAGAAGGCCAGCATTGTTAAATAACCATTGGGTAACTTCTTATCCATGTACTATATATCTGTAGTCATAAAGATTATAAAAACAGGTGCGGTACCTGAAAGCTTGTTTGGTGAGGTCAATCAGGGTAAATGAACCAGCAAGCTAATCTCATTCTAGGATTCCTCAGATATATGTTTGGATAACCATACAGTTGTTACAGTAAGATACAGCAATCCCTAATCCCTCAACATTTTTCCTTACTCATGTGCCAATAACCTGCAATAATAAATTATTGTCTTAAGGCATGAAACACTACTTCACATTTGAAATGTGTTCTGTACAGAAATTTGACATGTAGTCCCATGTATTCAGTAACAGAAGTGTGTGAAATGTTTGCTGTTGCAAATAGTTATGTTAGGGTTGCCAGCACTCTTTTAGACAGTTAGTTAAAAGTTATTTATTATTATTTTTTTTGAAAGGGGTAGGGGGGATGATTGTGGATTTTTGTAAAGAAGCAGTACTGTATTACATTGATATTTTGCTCATGTTAATACGATCTTGATTCACAAAACATAATAAGATGAATTTGATTTGTATAATTAGATTCAGACGAAATACTTAAATCCTTGCTAGGACAGTATCATTATTTTTACCTGTAGTTTTATAGAAGGCATAGTCTTTGCAGGAACTTGTGATTTTTCTTCACAGAATGTTAAGAGTTATTGCATGGAATTTCCTCCATCCTTCATCACCTGACTTCATAGTGTAATGGCCTAAGATGATGAGGATGATACTCCTGTATAAACATAAGCATTTAGAATTGTCTCTCAGAACTTGGTTTTGTTTTTCATGTGTTATCAGTTTGTTTTGAAAATTTAGTATAAACAAAATATCTGATGATCAGAAAGTTTTTCAATAAACAAGTAGATGAACTTAAAACCAATTGTGAGGGCTTTTACATTTATATAATGGTTCTTAGTTATTTCATTATGAAGACCATGGAAAGCTTAGGGAAACCATAATAAATGTGCAGAATCCTGATGAGCAAACATTTTGAAGATTTATAAAATAAAACTGATTATGAAGCTTTCTGTACTTAGAGAAGGAACATTCAGTATTTCATCATGAAAAATTAAAAATAGAAAGCTTAGGGAAACCTATGAATCTGTAGTGTATATGATATTTGAAATTTATGCATTTATCATTATATGCTTATAAAGATTTTGGGTATTATTCAGACCATTTTCTTTGAAGAAAGTGATCATAAATCTTTTGTAAATGATAAGGTTTACTACCATTAATGCATGCCGAAATTGAGTCTTGAAAAATTGAAGAAAACTGGTCATGAGGCAACCCTGCATCTATTGGTATGTTATCAGCCATTATTTCATAATCATAATTCACGGGGTGAAGCAGTGTCAACTCCTTGACTTGTGTGACGTATTTAAAACTTATATTTTCAAGTACATTTTATGTATATAGACTTGAAAAGCAGATTATTATTATTGTTAATGTATTTTCCCTAAAGGAGAAATGTAAAATGTGGATATATTTATATATTTTGATCACAAAGCCATTATTTTTGTCATTAAGTACTCAAATCTTCCAAGTGTGATTTACTCAATTTCTTGAATATACCTCCACATATCAAACTAGAGTACCTCTATGATCCAAAGAATAACAGTTTGTGAAGGGGTTGCATGCAAAATGGTATTATATGGGATGGTATGATGTTTCCCACTAAAAGAAGGCTTTGAACAAATTGGGCGCTAGTACCAAGATTTTTTCTTCAATGACTCTGTTACTAATTTTACACTGCCTACACCAGTACTAACACTTTCTCTGGGAAAACACATTGTTGGTGGTACTTGTATTATTATTGTGCATTATTAAACCACCACGTCTTCATTGTTTGGTTGGCAAGACTGTCAATTTTTTTGTGTAAATGTTGTACCCATGTGAAAAAGGCAGAGTAGCCAGGTTCTCTTTATGTAATCATTACCTAGTTATTGGTGTATAAATGTATGTAAGTTATTGCAATTTCAGAGGTCGTGAGTGTAGTTGAAAGCAACCGGTAAGAAAATTTTGCTTTTTGTTAAGTTAGACTTAGGAAAGTGCCTCTGCAACATCTCACAGTAACAATAATGCTACTATGAAAGGAGGTTGTTTATGAATTGACTTTAGAACTTTTGGATATGAGGAGGGATGATACAGGGGCTTTGAAACTGCACAAGCGATTTCTGATATTAAGTGTATAGTGAAAAATTCAGTGCTGTAGATATTGTTGCCAGGCTAGGTGAGGATGTTTGAAAGCGTTGTGGGTCAGCGTTCAAGGAATATCTGGGAAATGCAAATAAGAATTTCTTGCAAAATTTTCACTTGAGAACCTTAGTACAGTACTTGCATGTGTATATACTATATATATATATATATATATGTATATCAAGAACACTTTATTGTACTTTACTGACATGAAGTAATGCCAACTTCATTGTTGGTGACAGTACAGTTCATGAAGATGGGTTGGTATTTGTTTGTATATAGAGGCATTCCTTGATGACTGATTATTCCCATGATTGTTGCTGTTAAGTACTATACATTCCACACTGTTTGGATAATTGGTTTTCTCCTTTCTTTTGTTGAATATATGTGGCTCTAGTGTTTATTTGGAAGTTCGCAGTGACAACTTTATTCATAATTGGGTGTAATTTTACCTTTGTGGCCTGTGGTGTGAAGTTACATTGATGAATATGACCTCAGATTGAGCTCAGTATTTTTGAGTTACCATTATACTGTAATGCAGTATGGTGAACCCCCATTATAACAAAATATATATATATATATATATATATATATATATATATATATATATAGGGGAGATCCTTTATGCTGAATTTCCATTATATTGCACATAATTTTATCATGTTCAAATGATATTAGAAATAAAACCTGAAGTGCATTTAACATTATGATATTATTTTTATTGTTAATTCTGTACTCTATATAACTAAATTATTCATAGATACTGTGAATGATAAGTGAACTTCTCTCACATGAAATACAGAATTAGTGTTGGAGGAGGAATTAGCTAGGTGGGTGTGAGGTGACTGGATGAGGGTCAAATATTCTCATTCCTCTGATGCTGTTTGTATAATTGTTAGCTAAATTTACAGTATTCTTTATGGATCTAAACATTTCTGAAATGGTGCTGTCTTCACATAAGATTTTTATTTTAATATTATTACAAATGATAGATGGTGGATTTTCCAACCATCTACATGTACTTGGCCATATGGATTTCATGCTTGCACCACAGTCCTTAAAATTTTACTTCTTGATATATTAAAATATGTAAACTGTTGGGTGTCAGAAGCTATTAGTAGCTTTTTTGATTTGCTTAGATTTGGTTAAAGATGTTTAGAATTGAAACCAAAAATACAATATGATGAGCCGTGTGGAATATTGACACTAGCACAACGAAGGGCAAGGGCTGGCTGATATGGCCTAAGATGGCTAGCATTAGAACACAGCAGTATTAATGGTTATTCTTAGTTGAAAATATTTGTACAGTATTTATTTTCTTTCATAGATGAATGCACTTACCAAGGTGGCACCAGGAATAGACAAATAGCCTCATTTGCTAACATCCATTCTTTGCTGTACATTATGTATTCAGTCTGTTTCCTGGTGCCACCATGCTGACACAGGAAACAGTGATTAAGTATAATACATATCTTTCATACTATTCGCCATTTTCCCGCGATAGTGAGGTAGCGATAATACATATATATATTTTCTTTTCTTTCATACTATTCGCCATTTTCCGCATTAGCGAGGTAGCGTTGAGAACAGAGGACTGGGCCCTTGAGGGAATATCCTCACCTGGGCCCCTTCTCTGTTCCCTCTTTTGGAAAATTAAAAAAAAAAGTGAGAGGGGAGGATTTCCAGCCCCCCGCTCCCTCCCCTTTTAGTCGCCTTCTACGACACGCAGGGAATACGTGGGAAGTATTCTTTCTCCCCTATCCCCAGGGATAACATATATATATATATATATATATATATATATATATATATATTGAATCAGGGCATGTGAAGCAGCTGGGGTAAACCATGGAAAGCTGTGTAGGTATGTATATTTGCGTGTGTGGACGTGTGTATGTACATGTGTATGGGGGGGGGGGGTTGGGCCATTTCTTTCGTCTGTTTCCTTGCGCTACCTCGCAAATGCGGGAGACAGCGACAAAGTATAAAAAAAAAAAAAAAAAAAAAAAATATATATATATATATATATATATATATATATATATATATATATATATATATATATATACCTCGCAAACGCGGGAGACAGCGACAAAGTAAAAAAAAAATATATATATATATATATATATATATATATATATTTTTTTTTTTTTCTTTCATACTATTCGCCATTTCCCACATCAGCGAGGTAGCGTTAAGAACAGAGGACGGGCCTCTCAGGAAACATCCTCATCCAGCCCCCTTCTCTGTTTCTTCCTTTGGAAAAAAGAAAAAAAAAAATATATATATATATATATATATATATATATATTTTTTTTTTTTTTTTTTTTTTTTTTTTTTTTTTTTTTATACTTTGTCGCTGTCTCCCGCGTTTGCGAGGTATATATATATATATGATAGAGTTGATAGAGATGCTCTGTGGAAGGTATTAAGAATATATGGTGTGGGAGGCAAGATGTTAGAAGCAGTGAAAAGTTTTTATCGAGGATGTAAGGCATGTGTACGTGTAGGAAGAGAGGAAAGTGATTGGTTCTCAGTGAATGTAGGTTTGCGGCAGGGGTGTGTGATGTCTCCATGGTTGTTTAATTTGTTTATGGATGGGGTTGTTAGGGAGGTGGATGCAAGAGTTTTGGAAAGAGGGGCAAGTATGAAGTCTGTTGGGGATGAGAGAGCTTGGGAAGTGAGTCAGTTGTTGTTCGCTGATGATACAGCGCTGGTGGCTGATTCACGTGAGAAACTGCAGAAGCTGGTGACTGAGTTTGGTAAAGTGTGTGAAAGAAGAAAGTTAAGAGTAAATGTGAATAAGAGCAAGGTTATTAGGTACAGTAGGGTTGAGGGTCAAGTCAATTGGGAGGTGAGTTTGAATGGAGAAAAACTGGAGGAAGTAAAGTGTTTTAGATATCTGGGAGTGGATCTGGCAGCAGATGGAACCATGGAAGCGGAAGTGGATCATAGGGTGGGGGAGGGGGCGAAAATTGTGGGAGCCTTGAAGAATGTGTGGAAGTCAAGAACATTATCTCGGAAAGCAAAAATGGGTATGTTTGAAGGAATAGTGGTTCCAACAATGTTGTATGGTTGCGAGGCGTGGGCTATGGATAGAGTGGTGCGCAGGAGGATGGATGTGCTGGAAATGAGATGTTTGAGGACAATGTGTGGTGTGAGGTGGTTTGATCGAGTAAGTAACGTAAGGGTAAGAGAGATGTGTGGAAATAAAAAGAGCGTGGTTGAGAGAGCAGAAGAGGGTGTTTTGAAATGGTTTGGGCACATGGAGAGAATGAGTGAAGAAAGGTTGACCAAGAGGATATATGTGTTGGAGGTGGAGGGAACGAGGAGAAGATGGAGACCAAATTGGAGGTGGAAAGATGGAGTGAAAAAGATTTTGTGTGATCGGGGCCTGAACATGCAGGAGGGTGAAAGGAGGGCAAGGAATAGAGTGAATTGGATCGATGTGGTATACCGGGGTTGACGTGCTGTCAGTGGATTGAATCAGGGCATGTGAAGCGTCTGGGGTAAACCATGGAAAGCTGTGTAGGTATGTATACTTTATTATCCCTGGGGATAGGGGAGAAAGAATACTTCCCACGTATTCCCTGCGTGTCGTAGAAGGCGACTAAAAGGGGAGGGAGCGGGGGGCTGGAAATCCTCCCCTCTCTTTTTTTTTTAATTTTCCAAAAGAAGGAACAGAGAATTGGGCCAGGTGAGGGTATTCCCTCAAAGGCCCAGTCCTCTGTTCTTAACGCTACCTCGCTAATGCGGGAAATGGCGAATAGTTTGAAAGAAGAAGAAAAGAATATATATATATTATATATATATATATATATATATATATATATATATATATATATATATATATATATATATATATATATGTAATTACCCTGGGACCTATTTCTAAAGGTTCTTGCAGCCCAGTGCTGCACTACTTCAAGTAACAGGGAAATGTAGACGCCTTTAGAGTGAGAAGTTCTTTAACGAGACTGTACTCCCAATGTTACAGCCTTGCCAAAGACGACTCCTTACTCATGGCATAACCTTGAGCAAGTGGAGTCAGGTGATATATATACCTACAAGCTACGTATTTCTTACCCCAAGAGTCCCTTCTATCCTTATGATGCTCCTTCAGCACTCGGGAAGCTGGCCACATCCTCTGGTTGGGACAACTAGGTATAGTGTTGTGATGTGTATCTGTGATGAGGGTGCAGGCAGTTGAGTCATAACTGCTAGTGACTTCATTATGGTAGTTCAGTTGTGAGCTTGAAGGGTTTTAGGATATGTTGATATAGTTTTAGTGATGGGTAATGTTCTGAGCATAAGAAGGAGTTTGTGACTCATGTTTGTTCAGGGAATGTGGTTTATGATGTGCATATATAGGTTGAATTTTAAGCATGAGCTGGGAGGTCTCTTCTTAGTGCTTGTCGGATAGATGTTACTGAAGTGTGAGGCAGGGGTAAGTTTTTGTTTTTTTCTTGGGGGTTAGTGGTTAATTACAGTCATGTATGGGAATGTCTTATGCTGATGCATAGCATTAGATGCCATGTATGTTGAGGTGGGTTTGTAGTAGTTGGATTTTGCCTCATTGTGAAGGTGCTCATTTTATGTGGTTGTTAGGCAGCCAATGATTGTTATGAGTGCACAATTTTTGTGTGGTTTGCAGCTTTTGTTATATTTGCTTTTCATGGGCTGGAAACTGGGCAGGTGAGGCATAGTTTAAATTGGAGTGGATGAACTTTGTATAAGATGTTGAAGGATCTTTTTCATGTCTGGTTAGTGTTCGGAGGGCATTTGTGTGTTGCTTTTGTGTTTGTTATTGGTATGTATAAGTAGTGCCTGTCATGTGTGCGTAGTATGTGATACCTTGAATGGTTGATGGTTTTGTTTAAGGGAAGATACTGTCTATTCATGGTGACTGGAGGGTGTGTCCTGGATTTGTGTATATCTGAAATTAAGAGAGGTTAAGAACTTGTGTGGAGATGCAGACATTCTATCTTAGTGAGCCATTGTTCCAGTTGTGGAATGTGCCGCATGTTTGAAGTTGCTGCTTTGGTGTTAAGGTATTATGATGTGATTGTAAGGTTCTCTGCACACAAGAGGATGGTCATGCTGAGGTTTGCATTCAGTAATGGCAGGTCATGTAGGAAGAGATCAAAGTGTTGGAGGAAGACCTGCTCTTTGAGGCACTCCATTGTAGAGTTTTTGTTATTATTATTATTATCATTTATTATTATTATTATTATTATTATTATTATTATTATTATTATTTGTGCATGTGTGGCATTTATTCTTTTGTCTGTTTCCTTGCACTACCTCGCTAACTCAGGAGACAGTGACAAAGTATAATGTAAATAAATACTTATTATTTTTTATATTTTTAATTATTTTTATTATTATACTACTCTAGGACCCCTGATATGGTGGCTATGATACACTTTGAAGCAGAGACAGGATGGATTCCTTTGAAATGAGAATGTACAGTATTTCATCAACTGATGATGATAAAGCCTTGACAAAGGAGACTTTTCACTTGACCCTAAACAGGTGGAATTCAATAACACCCATAGCATCCTCCACAATAAAATCATCCTCTCCACTATAAATTACACCTCACTTACCTGGTCTTTCACACACACACACACACACACATACACACACACACACCAAAGCAAATATAACAAAAGATGCAAACTACATCATTATATCACTCAAAACAATCACTTGCTGTTTAGTAACCACAGTTAGTAACTACACAATGAAAGAAAGATGGTTGCTACTCAGTTCTATGTAACAGTACTTGAACACCACCCAACCAAACCACTTCTTAAGTAACTAACAACCCCCAAGTAGAAATAGAAAGCCTGCCTGTCTCACACTTCAACCTCTTCTCAGATCCTCCCACCTCCAGCAAACATAATGACAAAATTACTTGAGAACTGAACAGCCACCCACCCAACTTGGTCTCAAACACCATCCCCACAAAAATACATCAATCAGACACTACATTCCTTGCACAGGCTCGAGTTCCACTTTCCAGTGTATACCCAGGACATTATCCATCCCTACATTACTACAAGTGCTGATTCAGCAGATTCCAGGACACTTTTTGCCCAAAGTGTAGCTAACACAATGAAGACACTATACACTTGCTGCTCAGTTGCTCTGCACTCCCCCGATAAATATGAACACACCACATCACTGTATTTACATCCTATGGTCCCTCTTGGATCACATGGCTAGCTTCCTGAGTACTGTGGGAGTTCTAGAGAGATGAAAGGGACTCCTTGGGGCAGTAGGGATTTTTTTTTTTCAAACATATTTGGCATTTCTCATGTTAGTGAGATAATGCCAGGAGGACATGAAGAAATGGCCTCATTTGCTCACATATATTCTCCAGCTGTCTTATATAATGTACTGAAGATAGATCCCCCATGCCACAACCAGGTCCAACAGACCATTATCCTCCTGAGTGGTCAGTCTCTAAACCTTCAAAGTATCATTTAGTCTAACCTCTCATCTATTCCTTGGTGTTCCCCTTTTCCTTGGCCCCTCCACTTCTGATGTGAATACCTTCCTAATCACCCTCTCCATGTGTCCAAACCATTTCATCACACCCTCTTCAGCTCTGTCATACATACATACTCTCTACCACACCTCTTTCTTACCCTATTATTTCTTATTCAGGCAAATGTCCTAGGATATTTCTAACACATCCATTCTCTTTTTTTGCATTTTTGTCTAAGACCCATGCCTTGCATCAATACAGATTTGATGAGACTTTAATAACATTGAATAATCCCATCTTTGCCCATAAAGACAATATCTTCTCTTTCCTCACACTCCTTTAGTGTGCCCAGGATCTTTTGCCCCCTCACCCAGAGCATGGCTCACTTTCCATTCATAGCCATGTATCTAAAATGCTGCATTTCTCCAAGTTCTTTATATTCTAACTCATAATCCAGGTAATCTTTCTCTCTTCATTGTTAAACCTAGTACCGTACTTTTATTCACATTTACTCTCTCTTTCTCCTTTTATGCACTTTCCCAAACTTGGACACCAGCTTATGCAGTTTCTCACTTGGATCTGCCACTAGTGCTTTGTCATTGGCAAACATCAACTCTCATCTCCCAGGCCATTCCACCCCAGCAGACTGCATACATGCGTCTCTTTCCAAGACCCTTTTATTCACCACACATTGCTATTCATAAAGAAATTTAACAGCCTAGTGACATCACACACACCCCTGCTGTAAACCCACATTCATCTGGAATCATTTGCCCTCTTATCTCTATTCATGCTTCACTCTCTTTTGATAAATACCTTTCACTGCTTCAGGCAGCTTTCTTCCCACATGTACACAACACCTCCCATTGAGCATCTCTATCGGCCCTATCATACACTTTCTCTAGGCCCATAATCTCTGCATACATGCCTTTGTATTCCTTGCACTCATTCTCCAACCACATAATCCATCCTCTGTCACTCCTGAAGCCATATTGTTCCCCCTCAATATGAAATTCTGTTTATGCCACAACCCTCTCAGTCACCACTCTACGGAATTCATGTATACTTTTGTCCCCTTTGCCCTTATATATAGACACTACAGGCCTTCTGTTAGTTCTGAGGCATCCTACCAGTAGGCCATACATACACTGAAAATCCCAAATAACTAGTTAACAACACAATCCTTTTTCTAAAGAAATTCAGTGCAATCACATTCACTCCACCTGCTTTGCAGCTCTTCATATTATTCAAGGCTTTCACCACCGCTTTCCACAAAACCACTTTCCGTGACTTTCTCGCTTCACATACCTCCATGTTCAAAACATGCCACCCTGTCACTGAACACATTTACAAGCTTTGCAAAATATTCCCTCATATCCCATTTCTGGATGTTACCACTTCCCCATGTTCTCTCTCCACCAATTTATTCTTTTGTTTTTAACTGTTTATTAATCTCCTTCCAATATGAATTCTTTTCCCTCAGGAGCTTGCTGATGCTTGCCCCAACTCACATCTGACCTCTTTTTCACCCCCAGCACCTTACTCTTGACCTCTTGCCACTTTGTCGTGTACATTTCCCAATCACTTGCATGTCTTGCATGCAAATAATGCCCATACACCTTTCTGTTCGCTTTCACTTACAACTCAACTTCCTGATTTCACTACACTCTAAACTCTCCCACCTGTCCACCTCCCACTGTTTGCATGCTACACACCCCTGCTTCACACTTTAGCATCCACTGCTCACAGTTCCCTTCACCCCAATAAACACAACATTGACAAAATATATACAAAGTGAAATGACTTAGCAAGCAATAAACTAGTCATCACAGGTTGGTCTTACACCCCACCTCATCAAACATAAACTTACCTAAAATTACACTCCCCAGACATAGACATATTACACTTTCTCTGATGGTCCTGACAACATCCATCCATGCAACATTACATGCCCATAATATGACTTCCACAGTGAAGACCTTGAGCAGTTACAGCTCAATTGCCCAGCACTATCTACTTAGATAAATTCAACATCATAGCATTTTATGACCTATGGCCCCACCAAATGGACAAGGATTGCTTCTTGAGTGATGTAGGGGCCCCATAGTAGTTAGGCTCCTAGAGGCAGGAAGGTAAATATCTAATATGATATATATATTCTTTCTTTCTTTCATACTATTCGCCATTTCCCGCATTAGCGAGGTAGCGTTAAGAACAGAGGACTGGGCCTTAGAGGGAATACCCTCACCTGGCCCAATTCTCTGTTCCTTCTTTTGGAAAATTAAAAAAAAAAAAAAAACGAGAGGGGAGGATTTCCAGCCACCCGCTCCCTCCCCTTTTAGTTGCCTTCTACGACACGCAGGGAATACGTGGGAAGTATTCTTTCTCCCCTATCCCCAGGGATATTATATATATATATATATATATATATATATATATATATATATATATATATATATATATATATATATATATATATATTTTCCCTGGGGATAGGGGAGAAAGAATACTTCCCACGTATTCCCTGCGTGTCGTAGAAGGCGACTAAAAGGGGAGGGAGCAGGGGGCTGGAAATCCTCCCCTCTCGTTTTTTTTTTAATTTTCCAAAAGAGGGAACAGAGAATTGCGCCAGGTGAGGGTATTCCCTCAAAGGCCCAGTCCTCTGTTCTTAACGCTACCTCGCTAATGCGGGAAATGGCGAATAGTTTGAAAGAAAAAGGTATATATATATATATATATATATATATATATATATATATATATATATATATATATATATATATATATATACAGTGCTGGTGGCTGATTCATGTGAGAAACTGCAGAAGCTGGTGACTGAGTTTGGTAAAGTGTGTGAAAGAAGAAAGTTAAGAGTAAATGTGAATAAGAGCAAGGTTATTAGGTACAGTAGGGTTGAGGGTCAAGTCAATTGGGAAGTAAGTTTGAATGGAGAAAAACTGGAGGAAGTAAAGTGTTTTAGATATCTGGGAGTGGATCTGGCAGCAGATGGAATCATGGAAGCGGAAGTGGATCATAGGGTGGGGGAGGGGGCGAAAATCCTGGGAGCCTTGAAGAATGTGTGGAAGTCGAGAACATTATCTCGGAAAGCAAAAATGGGTATGTTTGAAGGAATAGTGGTTCCAACAATGTTGTATGGTTGCGAGGCGTGGGCTATGGATAGAGTTGTGTGCAGGAGGATGGATGTGCTGGAAATGAGATGTTTGAGGACAATGTGTGGTGTGAGGTGGTTTGATCGAGTAAGTAACGGAAGGGTAAGAGAGACGTGTGGAAATAAAAAGAGCGTGGTTGAGAGAGCAGAAGAGGGTGTTTTGAAATGGTTGGGCACATGAAGAGAATGAGTGAGGAAAGATTGACCAAGAGGATATATGTGTCGGAGGTGGAGGGAACGAGGAGAAGTGGGAGACCAAATTGGAGGTGGAAAGATGGAGTGAAAAAGATTTTGTGTGATCGGGGCCTGAACATGCAGGAGGGTGAAAGGAGGGCAAGGAATAGAGTGAATTGGATCGATGTGGTATACCGGGGTTGATGTGCTGTCAGTGGATTGAATCAGGGCATGTGAAGTGTCTGGGGTATATATATATATATATATATATATATATATGTTTGAGTGAGTGAGTTACTGGACTCAGCCTGCTCAACATTATGCCTTGAGTGAAAAGTCACCTTTAGCGAGGATTTATATCTTTTTTCTATGTATTGGAGGCTCCTGTTACAGACAAAAGTCTGCATTAAACCCAGGCATCAACTGACATTTAAAAAGGTGAACAAAATGGAAAAATATTTACAAATTGGAAAATCGGAAAATCTGTCTTAGAAAGTACCAGGTCATAGTTATGGGGAAAAAATGAGAGGGTAAAGAGTTCCAAAACTTCAAGTAGTAGTGAAAGAATAGTTATCAAAACGGCCCACCCTTGTGTTAGCGAAGGCCACACAATAATTGTGATGTAGCATCATGCTGAATATTGTGCGCTAAAGGTAGAGAAGAGTTTACACAAGCTGCTAGCTCTTGGAAGGCAAAACCAAAGTAATACCTATTATGTACAGGGAATGAGGCTTACACTGGGGATGGTGAGGATATCTTGAACATTCTCTGCTATCATACAACCTCCAAAATTCTTATGTGTGCAGTCTGCATTAACCAAATCACAGTAATTCTATCCCATTTGTCCACCACTTGTATACTACAAAAAAATTTCTTTATATCCTTCTTAAGTTTCTTAATATCATGTTATGTCTTTTGGTTGCTCTATCCTTACATCTCTTGAAGACCTGTTCCTTGTCCATGTTGCTGTTGGTGTCTCTTAAAAAAAAGTTGATAGTTGTGATCAGGTCACCCCTCACTCTTCATCAAGAGGGTAAATTTAGAGTACAGTTATCAAATAACTTCTCATTCCGAAAGAAATCTACAGCTCCCTCCCACAGGAAGTAGTGCAGCCTTGGGCTGAAGAAACAGTTTGAAAAGTCCTGGTTAACCCCAGGGATTTCATAGAAATTGGTGTGAACAAATGTGACCTTTTTCATCTGTTTTCCTGGGGCTACCTTGCTGACGCAGGGGGTGTTGATGCTGTTTCCTGTGGGATGGGGTGGCAATGGGAATGGATGAAGGCAGGTGAGTATGAATATGTACATGTATGTATATGTCTGTGTATGTGTTTGTATGTATATATGTTATGCATGTGTGTGTTTGTGTGTATATGAGTGGATGGGTCTGTCTTTGTCTGTTTCCTGGTGCTACCTTGGGAATGGGGGAAAGGGCTGTCAAGTATATGATAAAAAAATGTATTTTTTTTCATACATATTTGCCATTTCCCGCATTAGCAAGGCAGCATTAAGAACAGAGGACTGAGCCTTAGAGGAAATATCCTCACTTGGCCCCCTTCTCTGTTCCTTCTTTTGGAAAATTAAAAAAATGGGAGGTGAGGATTTCCAGCCTCCTGCTCCATCCCCTTTTAATCACCTTCTATGACATGCAGGGAATATGTGGAAAGTATTCTTTCTCTCCCTCCTCAGGGATTATATATATATATATATATATATTTTTTTTTTTTTTTTTTTTTTTTTTTTTTTTTTTTTTTGCCCGCTGTCTCCCGCATTTGCGAGGTAGCGCAAGGAAACAGACGAAAGAAATGGCCCAACCCACCCCCATACAAATGTATATACATACGTCCACACACGCAAATATACATACCTACACAGCTTTCCATGGTTTACCCCAGATGCTTCACATGCCCTGATTCAATCCACTGACAGCACGTCAACCCCAGTATACCACATCGATCCAATTCACTCTATTCCTTGCCCTCCTTTCACCCTCCTGCATGTTCAGGCCCCGATCACACAAAATCTTTTTCACTCCATCTTTCCACCTCCAATTTGGTCTCCCACTTCTCCTCGTTCCCTCCACCTCCGACACATATATCCTCTTGGTCAATCTTTCTTCACTCATTCTCTCCATGTGCCCAAACCATTTCAAAACACCCTCCTCTGCTCTCTCAACCACGCTCTTTTTATTTCCACACATCTCTCTTACCCTTCCGTTACTTACTCGATCAAACCACCTCACACCACACATTGTCCTCAAACATCTCATTTCCAGCACATCCATCCTCCTGCGCACAACTCTATCCATAGCCCACGCCTCGCAACCATACAACATTGTTGGAACCACTATTCCTTTAAACATACCCATTTTTGCTTTCCGAGATAATGTTCTCGACTTCCACACATTCTTCAAGGCTCCCAGAATTTTCGCCCCCTCCCCCACTCTATGATCCACTTCCGCTTCCATGGTTCCTTGCGCTACCTCGCAAACGCGGGAGACAGCGACAAAGTATAATAAATATATAAATAATATATATATATTTTTTTTTTTTTTTTCAAACTATTCGCCATTTCCCGCGTTAGTGAGGTAGCGTTAAGAACAGAGAACTGGGCCACTGAGGGAATATCCTCACCTGGCCCCCTTCTCTGTTCCTTCTTTTGGAAAATTAAAAAAAATTGAGAGGGGAGGATTTCCAGCCCCCCGCTCCCTCCCCTTTTAGTCGCCTTCTACGACACGCAGGGAATACGTGGGAAGTATTCTTTCTCCCCTATCCCCAGGGATAATAAATAATATATATATATATATATATATATATATATATATATATATATATATATATATATATACATATATGTGTGTGTGTGTTCACCATTCCCTGTGTTAGTGAGGAAGCACCAGGAATAGGCAAAGATATTGCCTCATTTGCATAATCACTCCCTCACTGTTTTATGTATCATGCACTGAAATCAGTGCCCCTATCCACAATCATGCCTGACAGATGTCATTGAAATTTCTGCCAACCACTTCATATGGCCTTATTGAGCTCATTAACAGCAAGTCATCCCCTATAAACCACATTGCTTCAGTTCACTCTATCCTTTGTATGTTGCATTGTTCCTGCTCAAGGTTACAATGAGAGTGAAAATTCAGTTTTGGTGAGGCTGTGTAATTGGGAGTATGATCTCATCAAAGAAGTTCACATATCCCTGCTACTGGAAGTATCACAGCTTTGGGTCATAGGAGCCTCTAGAATGTGAGATCCTGAGTAATATCAGAACTTCTCTTAAAAATTGGTCCTATATATATATATATATATATATATATATGTAAATCAAACTTCTTTGTGTGTCTGAATTCCTTTAATTAAATTTTATTTTATTAGGGGTCCATTAAACTTTCATTCATCCACACTAAGATGAATAACTTTTTTAATGTTCCTTGACCTAGAAATGAAAAGATATAATTACATATAGTAAATATTATTAGTTTGTGTTACTCTAGAGAAGATAAAATATTTTTAAAATCGGCTACATTTTACATTAATACAGCTTGTGACCTTTGCTACAGTTCAACGAATTTGTTTTTGTTTGTAATTTCTTTGCTGTAATGGAAGACACTGTAAGAATTAGGCAGAGACTGTACTTCCATTCTTTTTAGAGGGCCTTTTTTTCTGTAGTAGTTTACTTTTTTTGAATTTTTGTGTGGACCTTCATCCATGATGGAATGTATTGTAATGCACACAATAAAACAAAAGTGCTTATTTTTTTTAATTTTCCTTGTTGTTTTGACTGGTTTTACTTTTTTTTATAAAGTTTTAGAAAACTAACACAGATGTCTTCCCCTCATGGGTCGCCTCCAGTGCATCTTCAATGAAGAGAAGAGAGATCAGTTTTATTCCCTAATATAAGGTTTGATACATTTGGCCTAGAGTCTGTGGTCACAGTGACCTAATTGTAGTTTGTAACCTAATTATCACTCATAACTTGCCTTTCATGACACTTGTATATTCTATGTTTCATAAAGATTCCCTCACAAATAAGAAAATAATGGTCTGGACAGTTGACAGCAACCTAATTATGGTGTATAAAGGTCATTCAGTGTTACAAGTTTCAAAAGAGGTACCTCCTTAAATATGAAAGTTATTTCCTGGACAAGGAATTATAAAATGTGTGATGCACCTGAGTAATGTGTCAAAGCTCTATCACTTAAAGTGTTCTGTCCTACAGTATGGATCCTTGGAATGTGGTGTGACTCCACCCTAAAGCTGTCAGGAACAATGTTGAGAGTCAAAGTGAACAGCATGCTTCACCTAGAGGTACAAGTCAACATTTTGGATAGACTTAAGTACAGTGTTCCAAGCTGTGATACCCCAGAGTTCTGCAGGTATGTAATGGAGTGTTTTGAAATTATGGGCATGAAGGGTCTTAAGATATGTTGAAATGATATTTGCAGTGTTGTGATGGGTGATGTTCAGAGCACAGATGGGAGTGTGTGACGTGTTTGTCTGTGGAGTGTGGTTTCTGATGGGTGTACATCTGGTTGGTTGCTTTTTCACATTTACAGGGCCCTCATTAGTAATAGTATGAAGTACTACTCACATATCTGGTTTGGCTCTTTTTCGACCTCTCTTTCTTAGCTGGAATGGAAACAAAAGCTTTTGGCTTTACTGCCTCTCCTATTTGATCATCCCTTTCCATCCACTGTGACGTTCCTTCCCAATGTTCTATAGAAATTATTTCAGCAACTGCTCTCATAAGCTATCTTTATGTGTCTTACTGTCTGTGATGTGGACTTTTTGCACACAAGTTGGCTGCAATTCTCATAGCTTCTGTGTGGAGACCAGCCACACAAGGATTGACCACTTTGATACCTCCTTCTTTCCATGTACAACAAATTTGTGGAATTCTCTTCTGTCTTTAGTCTTGTACTCCCTTATGACTAGTTTACCTTTGCTAGTTAGGGTTACAGACACAATGAGGAGCTCAAATGAATTTTTTGTGGTTTCTTTCTTTTCATACCTATTAACTTAAACCTTCATCTGGGATGGCCATAATTGGTTCTTGCTTTAGCCTGCACCATGTAAGGTTACTACCTTTAAAAAAGGAAGTTAAATCATTACTGATGCCAGATATAATACTAAAACATGAGTTTGACATAAAGATAAGGACTGCTGCTCTCACAAATGTATAGGTGGATGGTCAGAAAATGCATATGTCTTAACAGAAGTCTGCTTTAATTAAGTCGTATATCATGTACAATAAAAGGTAACAATACCATATGTAAAGAAGTGAAACACTTGGCTTGAAAGTGAAGACTCTGTAAAGTATCTTGATAATCTATCAGAATATAAATACATTTGACATCTTACCAGTCCATAAGAATATTTTTAGATATGTGTATCAGAAGAATGAGTGGTACAGGACAAAATGTATTGAATAATCTACAAAATCAAGACATAAACAAACTTAATTCCATTCATTTTTGTAAAACAGGAGCAAGTGTCTAGATCTATACAGTGTTTAGAGTACTGAACATTAATCAGTAAAATATACATATTTATATGATGCACTTGATGATAAATATATATCCTTTGTATAGCATGGTTCATTGAGTTATCACTTTTTACCGTACAGCAGCTCAGCGTAACTTCAGTATTTCTTGCAGCTAAATTGTGCTTTTTTACATTATATTATCTTTGATCACTAAGAAAGAGGTTTCTAATGTTCTCTAGTGCAATTTAAAACATCCAGAAATATAGTTATTCACAAGAGTTTGCCCAAAATATCTGAAAGGGAGATAAAGTTCCAAATGTTATGTTAGTTCTATGAAAAGAAGCATGTCTCATAATTAATACAATAGAAGCTTCTGAAATAAAATCAGACCAAAGTAACTGAAAAAAAGACAGTTCTCGTTGTTTCTATGAAAGGTTAATCACACAAACAATATACAGTATGGTATGTAATAACAAAAATCAGTATTACTGTCTCTTATACCAGCAAATAAAGTTGCACCATACAAAGGTACAAATGCCTAGAAATATTACCCTCATAGAGTTGGGCATCAACCAGAAATTGAGAGCCATTGCAGGAAGCCAAAATATGCAGCCACTCTGAAATATAAAGAAAAGAATCTTGAGAAGTTCATGTCATTTGTATTTAAGATTCACATATTTGGTGCTAATTATAAAAGCTGTCATGCTGTAGTGGAAACAATCCAAAGAGCAAAATTTATAATATATGCTGAATTATCATAAAATCCTGTTAAATATCGTATTAAAAAACATTTATCCTCTATTATGCTCTTTTGTATCTATAAGAAAAAACTGAGATCTCCAAAGTAAGTGCAACAATCCAGTAAGATAAAGGTAGGAATGAAATCCTGCCAATACCTTTTTCTACTGGGACTTTTTTAATGTCTATAGTCTGTGCTGGGAAGTTTTTCAATTTGGTCCTGATATTTTATTCTCTTTCATGACCCTGATGATGCAAAAGGTAAAACGTTTTTTGTTTTTGTCTTCCTTACAATAAATGTTAAAAATTATTAATTCCTGTTCTTTTCCGAAAAACAATCACACATATATCTCTTAAGTTATTATTTTCTGGCTTCCACATTGCCTTATATTTTCTAGACTTTTCTTATTGTAATGTATGAGCAGTACATGCATCCACCAGCAATTTTTTTTAAGAAAGAATGAAACCGAAAGAATAATAAAATAACACTTTCAAAGAGTGTGCTAAGTATATGCTAAATGGCTCTGTGCAATTATGTAATTAATGATTGGCAACCAGAAACCATGACAAATGAGTCTGATAACTATACTTTTCTAATGCTTTGGGAGACAACTGAAGCTAGGTAGTTTATGATATACCAACCAGAAAATGAGTCCGATAACAATACTTTTCTAATGCTTTGGGAGACGACTGAAGTTAGGTAGTTTATGATATACCAACCACAAAGAATATCTTGTATAAAAGTAGCAAAATATAGGAAACGGTAATAAAAGAAAATATAAATGTTAGGCAATGTCTTAAAGAATATAGAAAAAGTTCAATTCAAAATCAAAAATGTCTACAAACCATACCAGAAATGTAGGAATATATTTCTTCTTACATTCAGCAAATATGTCTTCCTTTCCTTCCAATATACTCATGCCTGGAAACAAAACACAAAAAGATGGAATTGAAAGATGGAATTTAAAAAACCATAAGTTCCTAAGAAAATAAATTTTGACAAGGAAAGAACTATTTCTGTGCTTAATTACATGTTAACTTCACAGGTATACTTATAGTAATTAAATATCAGTGTCGATTTTAGATCCACATTCAATTAGACAAATGAAACGAGTAGGCTTTGAGCCAATGAAAATCATGATTTTATTAAGTTGGACTCCTCACTTATACTATTTCATTTAGTTATTTCTGAATCAGTTGGGTCTACTAAAGATGCCAGTCATGTTTTACAGCATAAAAAAAGTAACTATAGTTGTCTTGAGAATGGTTCGAGAATTGTGCTTAAAAGCAGTGCTACTGTTACCTTCAAAATTGAGAACACATACAGCCATAACAACATGATGGCTAAACTCTCTCCTCTTCACCCCAAGCATCTTGTTCTCTGACCCCAAAGAGCACTGGAACATGACTCAACCTCCAAGAGGATGGAGGGTGAGGATACATGATGTCACACAGAAGTTTAGAACAAAAGCACGCTTTTTACTGACTCATAGCCAACTTTTTATGACAATCCCTCACCTGCCCTCCACCTCATGTAGTCTTATGAAAGAAGCATAAAGGGGAAGAGGGTCTGCACAGCAAGAAAAATAACTTAATGCATCTGTAGTTCAACTTCAAGGTAATACTCTCCCAAAGAGGGGTGTCTTAAAGATGCCT
Organism: Panulirus ornatus; assembly: GCF_036320965.1. Lineage (NCBI taxonomy): Eukaryota > Metazoa > Arthropoda > Malacostraca > Decapoda > Palinuridae > Panulirus > Panulirus ornatus. The sequence continues at coordinate 13,870,686 of NC_092291.1, forward strand.
GTCTAGCTAAAACCTTAGTTTGTACAGGTTAACTTTTCAAAAGCTGCAAATCTTTGCGAACTCAGAAAAATCTAGGCAAAGACCTAATGGCAAAACATCTCTCAAATTTACATAAACCTTGCCATTTGAACCCTTGATAGGACACATGTAATAAAAGGGCTTTAAGAGTGGATGACTTTTTCAAGCCATGCACTTTTATTTCAACAAAGTTTTTTTTTGAAAATTTTAAGTTCTGTTAACCATCTTTGAAATCACTGCCTTTGACATAGTCTAGAACAAGAGACCAGGAAATAAAAAAATTGCAGTTGTAATATGCACCCCTAAATCCTTTAAGTTATATAATGGCATTCCCAAGGAACATTTCTTTCTTCAATCTCCTCCTACATGACTTCCCATTACTGTCAGAAAACCAGTGTATGATTGTCCTCTCATATGCAGATGACCTCAGTATCATTCCATAACACCTTGATAACACAGTCATGAAAGCAAACATGCAGTTGTACATTACACAACTGGAACAATGGATCACCCAGAACAGAATGCTGCATCTTCAAAGAAGCCCTTTTCAGCCCACACAGACACTAATCTAATCTGCATCCTCCAGTGAAATTAAAAGGACAACCACTTCCATTCAACATTACACTAATGATTCTGGGGATCACATAACATTCATTCCCACATTACAAATATCAGTACAAAAAAATGCCCTTAGAACACTGGCTGATACCAGACTGGACAAGAAGAACAATCTCCTTATAAATATCTTCTTCAAATAGTTCATCCACTCCATCCTAAACTATGCCTCACCTGCTGGGGTGTCCAACCCCACAAAAGCAAATACAACAAAGCTGCAAACCACACAAAACACAGCACTCACAACAATTACTGGTTTCCTAGAAAGAATAATCATTCAGCACCTTCACAAGGAAACAAAGATCCCCCCACTTCTTTGCAACAGCACAAGACCCCTCCCACCTAAATTACTCCATAACTAATGATCAATACCCAAGCAGCAACTTGTACTTATTGAGCCTCCCAACGTCAGTATATGTAACACTGACAAAACATATCAATGTTGAAATGACCCAAAAGGCACTAAATAAATGCCTTTCTGGCTATGTCTTAAACAACATCACCATCTGAAATTGCACTCCTCAAATAAACGTAAGTCACACTCTTCCACCAATGCTCTGGACATCAACCACCCCTACATCAATACATCAATGCAACAACTAAATTGAAGAAACTGAACACTTACTGCGTAGATGCTCCGCACTCTTCCCACATAAAGACACACACACACACACACACACAGCACCACTACATTTTATGACCTTTAACCTATCTGGTGAATGTGGCCAACTTTCAGAGAACTGCAAGAGTTTTATAAGGATAGAAGGGACTCCTGTGGCAGGAAGTACATGTAGTGAAAAAGATTTTAAGCAATTGGGGCATGGACATGGAGACTGAAATGTGTGCAAGGGATAGAGGAAATGAGAATGATGTGGTATACTGGAGCGGATGTGCTGTCAGTGGACTGAACCAGGGCACGTGAAGCATCTGGGGTAAAACATGGAAAAGTCTGATGGGACATGGTAATAGACTGGGAGCTAGCGAATGGATGTGAGGGGATGCTATCTTTCTTTGTCTATTTCTAGTGCTACATTGTTTATGTGGGAAACAGCAATCAAATATGATCATCAACATTTCCACACCTACCTTTCTAAAAGCAGAATATTTTCCTAAATACACCTGTTCACTGTCTACTTTGCAAGGCATTGTCAGAAATGGTTGACTGAAACAGAAAAATATCCTCTCTCATCTCGTTTTTATTCCTACTTTTTGAAAGTACTGATATAATAAAGCAAAATTTCCAGTCCCAAACTCCCATACCTCTTAGGCCATATAAGAGATATATAGGTATTATTCTTTGTCTCCTAGAAATATTCTGTGCCTAGAGTACTATGTATAAAATAAGACTAATGTGACAGATTATAGCAGTCACTGGTAATTCATTCATATACAACTTTTCACTCATAAAAAATATCATGAAAACTCACCAATGTAAAAGGATGCCAGTAGTGGAGGCTCCATAACAAATTGATCTATCAAGGATTTTTTAGTTACCACTGCAAGTGATGTACCCATGAACCTTGAATCTAACCAGGAGTACCTGAAGAAAAATAAATATAAGAGAAATGTATCAAAGGGCATTTGTCATGTTTTACATGGAAAAGAAATGAAAAACATATACGACTGGCATTACAAGTATAAGATGTTGAAGGATAAATAAATGTGAATGTTGGGGCTGATTTTCATATTTCTGTGTTTCTTCAATTCATGTTAGATGAATTCACAGAGATGAATCCGTCCCTCAAGGCCACTGGTTTAACTTCATAGCTATCTAGTAAACACTTAATCTTAGAATGTATAAGGTTTATTTGTATTACTTTCCTTTGCCCTTAAAGATACTACAGGAAGGATTTCACTTTAAAAGAACTTTGATATCATGGGCGTATATATTCCTTAATCTTTCCATACATGCTCACCATCTCTCGCATGAGTAAGGTATCATCAAGAACAGAAGACAGAACTTTAGAGGGAAAGTTCCTCATTTGGCTTCTTGCTTTGTTCCTTCTCTCAAACATTTCATTTCCAACACATCTATTGTCTACGTTACATGTATGTCTGAGGCCCATGCCTCATCCATGCAGCACTGATGAGGCTATTTATTAACAAAAATACCCATCTTTTACCTTAAAGACAGTGACCTCTCTTTCTACACAATCCTCAGTGCGCTTAAGACATTTGCCCCCTCACCTACTCTACCGCTTACTTCAGCTCCCACAGTTCCATTTGCTGCCAAGTACATTTCAGGATATCTAAAACACTCTACTTCCTCCAAGTTCTCTCCATTCAAACTCACACTCTAAATAACTCTCTCTCTCTCTCTCTTCACTCCTAAACCTAATTACTTTGCTTTTATTCTCATTTACTCTCAACTCTCTCCTCTTGCACACTCCAATCTCATACTGCAGTTTTTCAATTGAATCTGCCACATATGCCGTGTCACAAGCAAACAATAATTAAGTCACTTCCTAGGCATTCCAACCCCTGCCAGACTGCTGCCCTACCCTTTTCCTCAAAGCCCTTGCATTTACTTTTCTCACTATCCCATCAATAAACAGATTGAGCAGTTTTGGTGACACCACACATTACCAACACTGCAGACCCATCTTCAGCTGAAACCACTTGCCTCCCTCTCTAGCTACTCACACTCATGCCTTACTTTCTGGATAAAACTCCCCAATGCTTTAAACAGCTTTCCTTCCTCATCATATATTCATGATACCTTCCATAAAGCATCTCTCAACCTTTCCATGGGCTTTCTCCAGATCCATAAATGCCACATACGAATTCTTCTCTTTTTCTGAATATTTCTCACTCCCATCCTCTGTTACTCCTGGGGGGGGGGGGTGATTTCATGTGTAGCGGGGTGGCATTGGGAATGAATAAGGGCAGACAGTATGAATTATGTACATGTGTATATATGTATATGTCTATGTGTGGATATATATGTATATGTTGAGATGTATAGGTATGTATGTGTGCATGTGTGGATGTGTATGTATATATATGTGTATATGGGTGGGTTGGGCTATTCTTTCGTGTTTCCTTGTGCTACCTCGCTAACGCGGGAGACGACAAAGTATTAGAAAAAAAAATAGTGTCATAATGAAGAGGCAAAATATCATAACAAAGCAGAACTTATGCATTAAATTAATTCTTAACCATACTATTCCAATTTAATTTACACGATCAGAAAAAAAATCACAATTAGTGACAATGAATTTACCCATTAAAGTGATTTCTGTTCTTTAACCATAGTCTATTTAACCACTTAATGAAAACAGCCAAGACTCACCAACGATGATATATCACTGGGTACCAAAGCACTCCAAAGAAAGTATATCGGGCAAAAGCACCCATATCATATGTGGGGTCCTTGTCATCCTTCTGTAAACAATATGTAAGAATAACTACTGCTGGTGCTGGTGCTGCTACGAGTGATGGTAAGGTGTAATCCATATGGTATTTAAATGTTAACAACTGGTTGCCTGTCATCCTGTTCTCATTCTAAAAGATATACTGTAAGGCAGAAATAAAGAAACTATAATAAGTTTTTTATGAATTAGCCATTAATCTATTCAGTGATTCAGTAAAATACTTGTTCTAAATTCTATAGTTCACAAAACTAGATAATGGTGAGTGAATTTGGTAAACTATTATATTGCCAGTTTTTATTTTCTTAAGTACAAATAGATATGATACTAAACATGATCATATAAGCAAGTAAAGAGTGAATTCTATTAAGATGCTACTAAAAACTAATAATATCCTCTACAACAGTGACTTCATGAACAGCAGAATACTGACAAGAATAAGATATCAAAGTGATAAGGAAAGTTCATCAGGGGCTGGTGCAATCTCCATACCATCTGGAAAGTGAACAGAGATGGTAGATTAGAAATAGGGAAATTATGATTACTAGCTGTCTATTTGCCTTATGACCAGAACTGGCCCTATTGCCATTCCCTTCCTTCACCAACACTTCACCACCCATCCTACCCAAGGAGTGACCCAGGAATTTAGGTTACATATGCAAGAAAATAGAAATTTACAAATATATAAGCTAGCTCCATTATAATAAGATGTACGGTAGGTTAGAGAGGGGTCCTGTGAAGAAATAGAAAAAAATCTTAACTGGCACTCTGAGAAAGGATATACTGTATAACCTTCTGAGAAAGGAACCTTCTGAGAGAGGATATACAGTATAACCTTCTGAATATGATTATACATTATGTAAGGTTTGTAAAATGATGAAAATTTAGAGTTGGTATTACATCTGTTTCCTGACACCACCTTGCTGATGTGGGAAATGGCGATCAAGTATGACAAATAGATAAAAAAATGAATTGCAAATTCATGACAAAGCATTGTGTTGGCAAAGAAAGAATGGTTTAAGAATAAGGAGAACAGAATGATGAAATACATGAGTACTGAAATCAGAGCAAAACTCTAGCTGCATCATGATTAGCAATGACAGTAAAATATTATAGAAGGGTATGACTAAAAAGAGAGTATTGGAGACTGGGAGAAAACTAAGTGCTGATTTTAATGCATATATATATATATATATATATATATATATATATATATATATATGTATTATGATGTGTATGTAAATACATGTGTATGTGGGTGGGTTGGGCCATTCTTTCGTCTGTTTCCTTGCGCTACCTCGCTAACGCGGGAGACAGCGACAAAGCAGAATGAATGAATAAAATAAATAAATAGGTATTATGAGGTTGAGACCAGATATAGAACTGATGTATAAGAGCATATTAGATATGAATGGTAGAATGCCATTAATACCAGATGATATGCTGAGGACGGCAGGAACATTCTATGGAATTATCTAACGTTTGATAGACTAGGGTCTGGGCTGTATATCTAAAATCTAGATTGAAATGTGAGACTGGTTTACTACAGTTTAATTAAGCTGTTGTGTAAAACTTGGTGACATATATAAATCAATGGAACCTACAAAAACCTTACTAACTTATCCTTGCTACCCAGATTTACTTTACATTTCCAACTGTACTACTTTTAATCTCATTTGCTTTGTCAGGTTGCAATATCAAATCTGGTGTGTGTGTGTGTGTGTGTGTGTGTGTGTGTAAAAACTGATTTAGGGCTGTAAATATTAGAAATGGGGGTTGATTAATATATAAAAGTGGCTAAAACATGCCTATAAATGAAAACTATGAAAACCTCACCTAACTTTCCTTAAAAGCCTGGATTAATCTTAAATTTCAATTTTTAGTTGAACTACCTTAAAGCTATTATTGTGTGAGTCTTCAAGCCATGTGTTGAAGTGTGTGCACGTTCATTGATGGAATCCTTGTTTACACATCCGAACAAATAAGAAACGGGGCATTAAAAATGAAATTCTCTCAATAATTCATGAAATAGTGTGTTAACATGAATCATAACACTCAAATATTTTTCAAACAACAAGAATATAGTATATAGCTAGCTGATGTTTTTAGTCATATTTCAGACTTTTTTATTTTTTTCTTTACTACATTTTCCTTAGCCTTTCATAGCCCTCCCCACTAACGATTTACTACAAAGTTTATATGAAAAAATCTCAAAACTATATTCTATAATTTTGTTATTCAGCACACACTACCATACATATACGGTGGTGAAACTATCTAGTCTTCTCCAACAAAAAATAATACAGAACTGGCCCATTTTTAGTCAAAATCTGAGAAGAATTAAAACTGCATCCAAAAAGTCATTAATTTTTTTTTTTGAAGATAATAGGAGAGTACTGAGTCCTTTAGTCTCATAATTGAGATTATTTTAGAGGATAACACTAACTTGAACGAACAAAAATTATTGATACTTCTCATAACTCTTTTCTTACACTTTAACTCAATTATTTGTTAGTTGTAACCCATTTGTAAGTGATACCTCAGCCAGCCCACCATGACCAGTAACTTCGCCTGAATAACTTTCATTTATGTGAACTGCTCCATAACATGTTACGTATATGCCATAATGGTAACGTTAAGATGGTGCAAAAATGCTAACGTTAATTTTTAACTAATGTAAAAAAAAAATATAAAGTCTTACCCAAATTCTTTTCCGTGTAGTCTGCTGGGTCCACTCAGCCCCTACAAATAAACTACCATAGGCTACCATATTTTTCAGTAGTGGTTTAGACTTTAAATACCGGCGTATTCTTGACAACATGGTTGAAACATTAAGCCATGCGGCTCTTTACTATCTACAAGGGTACAGGAGGTAACTAACAGATTACACAGGCCCCAGAAAGCTGTAACAAGCTGTACTATATAAAATCTCATCAGTAGCCATTGCCTGTGATATTTATTTTCTCTAACTTGGAGATCCCTCACCTGAAAGTAGTATAAATGCAGTTAATTTATTAGATATACATTTACGTATGTCTCAGCCATTCAAGCTTAATTTACCGTTGCTATTCAAGATTATCTTTTATTGTCTTTATCATCTGGTAAGAAATAATTACCCCTTGTTTCATTATATATAATTATCGATACAATAATTACCGATAAATATATAAAACCGTACTGTACTCTTATTTACGCCGCTGTGTTCAATATGTAACCTGATTTGGATATGTCTCTAATTATGTATTTCTTCTGTCATAGTCTCTACACATTCATAATATCAATTTAATGATTAAAGAATCATACGTATACTGAAAATATTCATAAAGAATTGTAAAAAATTGTGTCATGACATTTGCAGAGATTTCGATTATTGATTGTATATAGGCATATGATTTGAATTAAAATATATATTGTAGGATACCAATGATATGACTTTAGATGCATGAAAATTCCTTGTGACGGAAAACAGAAGAAAGGAAGAAAATAGATACGATGATAGATGAAGGTAGTTTGTGATCCGGTTTGAAGACGGATTATAAAGCTGAATCTGGATTTTGACCTGAATGCACCCCTGAAAGACATTCTTATTTTTTTTTGATACCTCGAAGTTCAAATTAGTTGTCAAAAAACAGTTTTCTCTCAAAAGACTCACTTATTCATTATTTTTTTATGTATGGAGAAATTACTTTTCTTTTTGGTGAACATTGTTTATATGTCCTGGTGTAGTGCAGTGCTGAATGCAGCCTATCCCAAACTTAAAGGAAGAAAATAGATACAATGATAGATGAGTGTAGTTTGTGATCCGGCTTGAAGATGGGTTACAAAGCTGAATCTGGATTTTGGTCTGAATGCACACCTGAAAGACATTCTTATATTTTTTTCTTTTTTGGACACCGCGAAGTTCAAATTAGTAGTCAAAAACAATTTTCTTTTGAAAGACTCACTTATTTATTCTTTTTTATGTATGAAGAAGTTATCTTTTTTTTTTGGTGAACATTGTTTACATGTCCTGGTGTAGTGCAGTGCTAAATGCAGCCTATCCCGTACTTAAATTTTGTTTTCTTTAACAGTGACACAAACTTTTGCTTTAGAATGTGTTTAGTGGTTGATCTCACGGCTCTGTGACATCGTTTTATCACTTAACATCGGATGTGAAAATGGAAACCCAGTTGATTTCACTTGTCAACTTGGAACCTGCGACGGCACATTGCATCTGTGACAGGTACTTGCAGTCTATCTCTGTATTCAGTTTATAATTATTTTTGTGATTTTTCCAGCTGTGTCCATAAAGTACGTACATGACCTGGGGTGTAGAGAGGGAAGGGTAGGGATATGTCGTAACGTCAGTCGGGTTTAATTTTTATTTTAGTCATCTCTATTATTTTGCAGCACACATTTTCTTCAGGCTAGTCCTTTAAACCAGTTTGGATAATTTGGGGGATTAGGTCAAAGGCCATCTTTACCATACCCTTATTTTCTCGAACAACATTTTTTTTTTTACTACACTCCATCTTCATTACAACCTTGACTTCATTAATACCCATAACTGAGGTTAAGGCCGAGGTGTTTACTCCCACTGCTGAGGTCAGGTTGGTAGCTCCCACTGCTGAGGTCAGGTTGGCAGCTCCCACTGCTAAGGTCAGGTGATGGCTCCCACTGCTGTGGCCTGGTGGTGCCTCCCACTGCTAAGGTCAGGTGATGGCTCCCACTGCTGCGGTCAGGTGGTGCCTTCGCTACTGAGGCCATGTTCGCCGTTTCCCGCGTTAGCAAGGTATCGTCAGGAACAGGCGAAGAAAGGCCTCATGCGTTCACATCCATTCTCAAGGGAAGGAAATACAACAGGGGAAAATATAAAGAACTGGCTTACAAACTGAATACAGTCCCGCTTTGTCGTACCCTCACCTTAAAGTTAGTACCAAGTCCATGATTTACCTTATGTACACCTCGCTGGATGTGCACCGGAATCCGCCAAGTTACAGTGAAGGATAATGGCATTAATTGAAGTGCCTGATGATGTCACATGCCCCCTCTGGGTTAAGATGTACGATCGCTCCAGAGATTTACAGCTCCGTCGTCTGCGAAACAGGTGGACAAATCTATGGGAGTTTATGGCGTCTTGTCGGTACGTGAAACTACTTAGAAACCATGATGATCCTAGTCGATTGTTCATTGCAGTAATGGCGAGTAGCATGGTGACCTTAGGTAATAGTTCGAGGGTGACTGACTAACTGACACTGACATCCAAACAGGATGATATAAAAGTTTACATGTAGTACATCCCCATACAAAATTATGTCTTCCTAAGATAACAACGTAATTTATTACATCTGTTATGGAGGATTACGACTTTTTCCATACTCCACATACGCGAATGAAATATAACTAATATACCAAATTATTTTTAGGGTTTTTAAGAGGACATAAGTCCGACGGATCAAATATAGATTATTCTGCAGGTAGGATTATAGAACACCATGATGTTTAAGCTATCATGGAGTTGATTTAGGAAGACATTAAACAGTCACACACCAACACAAACGCCTAAGGACATGTAGTGGCCGTCCATGGGTACAGACTCTATCGAAGTTTATGATAAATGATGAACGTTTTCTTTTAGTCGAAAAAAAAATCACGATACGATTTTTTTTTTCGAGTTTGTTTTATGCGTGATGTATAGTTGAATTTTTCATATGAAATAGAACTACGTTGAGATTATACATTGTAGATGCATCAAAAGATAGTTTTATCTAGCTAGCTAAGACGGCACAGGCAACAGAGTGACAATCTAGGACATCTCGTTAAGCTTATCCTAAGCCAGTACCTAGTTCGATCGGCCAGTCTTTAGGGAAGTATGAACAGATGGGTTGAATGTAGACCGACTGCTGCAACTAGGATTCGAACCTTTGTGCTGGTGCCAGGCTGCCGACAAATGCATCACGGCCAACGACCTCTACGCCACTGAGGTACATTGGCCTAGAAGTTGTTTTGCTTGGAATCATATCTTGTGTGGTTGGTGTAGGCGGGGTTGTCTGGCGAACTGTTTACAAGACGGGACAGGTTACAGTAGCAGTTGCTGGACGTCAGAACTCCATGCTTCCAGGACGTCATGTGCCTCTCGTGGAGAGGCTTTTTTTTTTTTCCTCCATTGTTAGGGCTCAGAACTGCCCGTGGACCGGCAACAAACGCTCTCGTAACTGGCGTCCCTTATTCAGCGGGGTGTACTTACCACGGTAAACGTGTCTAAGCAGATATTAACGTTGATTTTGTCTTGTGGGGAAACGAAAAGGATTGCGTCGTAGAATAACTGGTGTAACGTTATGGTGTTTCCTAACTCTCGCCCTGTTACTGCTTTGTTTTTTGCTCGTCAGGCTCATAACTAGTGAGCCAGGGATAGAAACTGCTGATGAGAGGAGGAGTTATTGTTGACTCGTCCTGTTAGCACCACAGAGATGGTGGTTCTCAGTAATGAAGTCGAGGAGGTGGCGACTGCCACTGCTACGGTAAGGAGATAGAATGGCTCCTTGCAGCTGAGTCTGATATGTTTTGGCTGCTACTGCTGAGGGCCGAGGATATCACCCAGTACTCATATGCTGTGGCACCTGAAGAACCGGGAATATTAAACCTTAAGGGCATCCCACTGGAAAGACTAACCCCCAGCAGCTGCTACACATACAGACGAGGTGTTGGTTTAGTAGCCAGCGCAATGTTTTGGGCAGACTGGCTGCGTTGAGGGTATCCGCTCTTTGTTTTATGAAAGCAATATTTACGGGAGAAGACAATGAGAATCCGGAGGAAATTTATGGCTGCATTATCCTACAAGGGGAGAGAATATGCAGTTAGAAACTGTTCGAAGATCCTTCACGGCCAGCATATGATGAAGTAAATCTTGGTTGTAATGAAGTCATCTTACAAAGAAATTCATTAAACCTTCTTTTGTTAATTGAATCGATAGTGTTAATGTGTTCGATATATATATATATATATATATATATATATATATATATATATATATATATATATATATATACATATATATATATATAACCTGTGTGTGTGTGTGTGTGTGTGTGTGTGTGTGGTTAACTCATTTTGAAAATTCATTTTACTGATAGCTTTAATTTTCCTCGCTGTTTGCCTAAAATCAGTATATCTGGTCGACAGGACGAGAGAGAGAGAGAGAGAGAGAGAGAGAGAGAGAGAGAGAGAGAGAGAGAGAGAGAGAGAGAGAGAGAGTCGGCAGTCTCTCACCTGGGGAGTAATGGGTTGACGGATAGATGGATGTGCGATGGGCGGTGTTAACCTCGCACTACCACTCCTGCTACCGTTCCACCTCCTAGATTAATGACTTCCCCTCCACACCTCGCTACTTTTTATGCTGCGGGGACTACTGCCCTGCCACCCACCGGTTACATCACACTAGTGGTTTATTTCCCATATCTAGAGATTGTAGGTCACACACACAGCGGGACATGGGACGACGGAAGGGAGGAAAGGGGGGGGGGGGGGGGGTTGAATCCCTCTCTCGCACTTTTCATGAAAAGGGTTTCATCGTTGACTTGGAGATTTGATTCTCATATTTTTTTTTCTCAGGAGAAACACTTGGTGGATATTTAGATACATCGGCATTTTATAGTCGTCTCTTGAGTACTTTACTCAAGAGCCATATCTATATACCTTTCTATTCTATATCTGCGCTTGAACTTTTATCTGTATACAAATGGTATAGCGAGAGCCACAAACATATATGACGAATAGTATTTAGTAACTTATCATCGTCTTTAAAAGGGAAGACCCAGGCGGGTGGCGGGGTGTGCAAGTTTGAGTGTAGTGTCCAGCAAGGGTAGCTAACTCATGCATGCCAGGTGTCGGTGATGGTGGAGTGCGCACCACACGGGGGAAAAAATGTCCGATATGAATAAAAGTGACAGAGTTATGACAGGGAGGCACGCGTCCGCGATGACAGATAATGAGACATTATCCCAAGGTGAATTTATGTAAATACACGACCTAAGTGGATAAAAAAAAAAGATAATACAAGCCCCCGTACGAAATCCGTCGCGAACACAAACGTCACCATTAACAATATAAAAAAAAGAGAGAGAGAAACACTCACAAAAACCGGTCAACCAGGGGTGACATTTTGGTGTTAGTGTTGGCATCGCTTAATGAAGCCTAGCTCCGCCGCCACCTTTACCATCCTACCTTCCATCTCCTCCTCCTCCTCGTACGGCTAAGCGCCCGCTGCTGGCGATGAACCTGGAAATAACTATAATAGTTACATATTTCAATAGAGTGAAACTAAGTACGTTGATTACGAATTCGTAATATTAAGTAAGAGTGTCGAAGTTCTCCGGGCACCACCGTAATGACAACGAGGTTGTCATATTCTCGCAAGCCTCATCACCAACGCGGTATGGCCAAGAGATCAAAAGTCGGAATAGCGCGTAGTCACTGAACCTCGAGCAATATTAAGAGAAAACGATAAATTGCACAACAGGACAGAAGTTCCAGAGAGCGTGATCAGCGAATTAGAATAAAGTACAGAGTAACGAGGGCAGGCCATAAAGGTTCGTACCTTTCTTGCCCGGAATCACCTTCAACACGCAATTTTCCTATCATGGATCCTAATGGTCCTCCTGGCGGTGTTCGATTATCTGTCCACACCTCTGGCATGGGCTTTGTTTCGTCAGTCGTCGGTCGTGGATATTGCCCCCACCCCGTGTGCCGTGGGAGATCACACCGGGAGAAAATTGCTATTGACAGATCCCTCCGCGTGATAGTGTGGAGTGTGAGAGAGACTTGACTGGTGAAGGTTTGAGAGAGTTAGGACTCGTAAGGAAAACTGGCGAGAAAGAGATCTGGGCCTGAGAGAGAGAGAGAGAGAGAGAGAGAGAGAGAGAGAGAGAGAGAGAGAGAGAGAGAGAGAGAGAGAGAGAGTAAAAAAGAGAGAAGAACGCCATTCAAAATTGATACGTCAGTGTGTCCTCATCGCTTAATTGAATAACTTAACCGAAGCAAGGAGGGGTGTGTCAGAATTTGTCCCTTGCCGTTGTAAAACACTGCACTGCCTCAGGAGTAAATTGATAATGCATTCAGCCTCTACGACACGAAGGCACTTCAAACGAATGGTATCAACTTTAAACAACTACACACTAAATGCTGAAACTTTGTCTTCTCAATTTTTTATTCCCCGATTATCGTTTTCTCTTCTCCAAGCCGTCGTCAGAACCAACGGAAAATGACTTAAGATCGACCCTGCATTTTAATTGGTCCCCCGGAGGATTGCTGTACTGATGAAGCTGCTCCACCCGTCCACCGTTTGTTCGTCCCGATAAGATGAGGTCGCTGATAAAAGGAGGTGATAAGAGTAAGTGGCGTCCATTTGTAGCTTCCTCCCGGCTGACGCACGTCCACCGCCGCCAGTACAAGGTGTTCCGTATGTTTAATTAATGACACTGGGGTCAGCGGGGGGTGTGTAGCTGCTGGGAGGTGGAGGTGGGGGTTGAGGGGGTGGAGGGGTGGTCGGTTTTTGACGAGCTGATGAGTTGTTTTGCGGCAGACGAGAGAGAGAGAGAGAGAGAGAGAGAGAGAGAGAGAGAGAGAGAGAGAGAGAGAGAGAGAGAGAGAGAGAGAGAGAGAGATCCGCATGGGACGAAAGAGAAGGATGGGTGTATTTTGTGTTCCTGGACTGCCAGAAAGCGTTTGACGCTATCCTGTATAATAGGCTGGTTAAAGAAAGATGGGAGTCCAGAGGAGGGTGACAAAGGTGTGGTTCCAACAACTTAGGCGAGATGAGTTACACAGTGGGAGGGTAAAAGGGGCCGTAAGTTTGCCCACCGTGGAAGAGAGAACAGTAAGGTGTGACTTGATCACCACCCTCAAGTTCTGAAACCAGTTTGGTGATGTCGACGGTGAACAGTTCCTCGAAAGATGTGGAAACAGAGGAACCTGGAGGCGTGAAGAAGAAACTACGCGAGGCTCGCGTTAGAACACACGTTAGGAAAGACTTCTGGACGATATCCGAGTAATGAATGAATGGCATAAGCTAAGTGATCAAATCATGAATGCTGACTGTGCTAAAGTCTTAAGTTGTTTGATAATCTAGTTCAAGAGATGGGGGCCCCCACGACTGTAGAAATCCTTTTCCGTAACGCGTGACTATGCAGTGCTTACGCACACACACACACACACACACACACACACACACACACACACACACACACACACATACACGATTGGACAGATTATCTCGGTGGAAGGGGACAAAGGACGCATGTCAGAGGAGCATTCCTTAAATGGGTCGAGGTGACCAGCGGAGTGCCACAGGTTTCTCTTCCGAGACCATTACTCTTCTTGATCTATGTTAATGACTTGTCTGAAGGTGTGGACTCCTCTCTGGATATGTTTGCAGATGATGCAGAGGCCATGCGGGAAGTGAAGAGCGCGGAGGATTGCATCACTTTACAAGGGGACCTAAACAAGCCCCCAAGATAGTCTGATGCGTGGTTGATGAAGTTTAAGCCGAGTAAATGTCAAGCATGACTGACGGGACAAAGATAAAGTGGGCCTCATTATCATTATCATTTAGTAGGAAATAAGCTTCAGGATTCTGTGTAGGAGAAGGATTTGGGAGCCTACATTGTCCCTAATCTGTCGTCAGAGTCCTGTGTTGGGAGAACAGTTCAGGAGACAGACTGTCTGCTGGCAAATATTGGAATAACAAGTAAATGGACAAGGAAATATTTACGTATTAGATAAGGCCAAAACTAGAATATGCTTTTCTGATTTTGTTATCGCAGTTAAAGAAGCGCAACGAGACAGTAGAGAAGGTTTAGAGGAGGGCAACAAAGATGGTACCATAATTGAGAGCGCTGAGTTACAAGGAAAGGCTGGAGGCTTTAAATTTGCCCATTTTGGAAGAGGGAAGAGTGAGGGGTGACATGATCACAAACTTGTAAGTTTTTGAAACAGATCGACGAGATGGTCAGTGAACTTTTAGAGAGATGAAAGGATAGAGCAACTAGATGACATTATATGAAATGGCTAAAAAAAACAATGTATAGAAGTACTTTTATAGAATAAGAGGGGTGGATGAATGGAGTAGAATAACTAAGGACATGATTAATACAGGCAGCATACATAGATTTTAAGGATTTGCACAATGTCCAAGAGATTGAGGGGGGGGGGGGGGCTCCCACGAGTGCAAAACTCCCTGCCAGTACAGTGCAAATAGGTAATTACACACACGGGATTTAGGAGGGAATAATATACCATCGCCACTTGACCTTTGCCTTTACACAAGAGATCGGGGGAAATAAAACACATCAGATCCGCCAATCAACAGCACAGTTTCGAAGGACACCTCATTATGTACGACGTGGAGGACCCCTATTAAGTAGAACCCTTTGTATTCACCCATACTAGCCAGTACAATGGTTGTATGCACTCGATCAGGCGTCCAAGTAATGGATTTTTTTTTTTCTCGAGATGAAGAGAGGTTCCCCTCCAAAATCTCTGATGTCGTCTGGACAAAAAAAGAAAGATTCTTGGCTGTCTAGAGGCAGGAGTGAAGAGCACATGAACCACACTTGCATCTCTCTGAGTTCTGTGAGTGCGTAATGGGTCGCATCCATTGTTGTTATTGTCATAGTGATCGTCCACCGGCAAGACAAGCAGTCCGCATTTGCCGGCGATGATTGCCGGGGAGTTGCGACTAATCATACGTAAACGTAGCCTTGCAGGCGTAATGACCTGGATCGCGTATTGTGGACATGTCTTTATCAGGGGATGCTGTGCTGGTGGTGGTGAGGGGTGGTGTTGGCGCGAGCGTCTGTCGAGACGCCATCACCACCACCATCGTGAAGATGGTGGTGGTGATGGTGGTGATGGTGATGATGATGGTGGTGATGATGGTGGTGCCTTCGTGGTGATAGTGATGGGGATGATGACGGTGAGGGTGGTGATGGTAGATGATGATAGTGAAGATAGTCATGATGGTGATGGTGAGGATGATGATGGTGATGATGGAGGATAATGATGATAATGATAATGATGATGATGATAATAGCATCACTGTTGGTGATGGTGATGTCGGTGATGGTGATGTTGGTGAAGGTGATGTTGATGATGGTGATGTCTCGTAGAAATCCTGATGGTGAGGATCGTAGTGTTATCCTTGCATGTACCGGGAGAGAAAATTACGTACCTCATATTCTTTATTTATTTCCAGGGGCAGGTAATACCACATTATCATCACATACAGCTTCGTGTGGCACTGGGTCTCGTAAAGTTTTGTTTTGATGCCTTTGGACTGAAGCTCGCGATCTAAATTGTCTCGGGATTACAAGAATCAACTCCCGGCATGGTAGGGTATGAGAGGAAAACTGCGAGGGAATGACAGAGGAGTGAGTAGCGTCCGCCATGTAGTATCACTGGGAACCTATTAATGGACGGAGGAGTTATATAAGCATCGTCTGGCATTAAGGTAAAAGAACAACACATGAGAACGAGGAGGAGGAGGAGGAGGAGGAGGAGGTGCTTATGGTAGGGGAGGTTGAAGAACCAGGACACTGTGGGGTTAGGTTGGGAAGAAGGAGAGGCGACGGGAGACACTAGGTAGGTTGGCGGGACATTCCATGATCACGGTGCTTGTCTGTGTACCTTAGGACAGTCTTGCCTGAGGGGCCGTCGCCGTGCCCGACTCACATTTCCTCCTCCATCGTGTCTCAGCTTTCCTCTCCCTCATGTCTGGTCGTCTTTTTCCTATCCACCGTGTCTCGACTTTCCTATTCCCCATGTTTGATTTGTTTTTTTTTTCCTATCCCATTTCATCCTCTGTCTCGCTCAGAATTCTTCTCCCTCTCGCCTCTTTTATTTCCCTCGTGTCTTCATTCCCTCCTGTTCGCTGGGGCAGTTGTGGTCCTAAGCTCAGCCGTGGTCGCATCGAGGTTAGAGCAACCGTCCCGTCGCTAATGCTGATTGGGTTTTCCCCCCTCAAAGCGACGTGGGTCATCCCCACGTCCCTGGGACTCTCCATCCCACGTCTCTGGGACCGCCCTTCTCGCTTCATGTCGCACTTCAGCGTAAAAAGTAATTTGATCACGTAATGTTTCCTGCACGAGAAAAAGAGTGTTTGGGAGAGAGAGAGAGAGAGAGAGAGAGAGAGAGAGAGAGAGAGAGAGAGAGAGAGAGAGAGAGAGTCGGGTTGTCCCAGTCACCTCGGCGCGTTGGAGAATCTGCATCGTCACCAGTTATAATGTCCTGCTCTCTCACCCCCCTCCCTCCCCCTTTCCCTCCCTCCCTTCTCCCTCACACACACACACACACACACACACACACACATAGGAGGCTGGTAAAGAAGCTGGATCCTCAACCACGACACCTGTATGGGCATGGGATTATCCTACTGTAAGGGAACAAAAGACTCGTGTCTGAGGAGCCATCTCCACACAGGTCGGTGTCACCGGCGGCGCTGTTCTAGAACCACTTCTTCTCTTGATCTATGTTACTGACTTGCCAGAAGGATTGGATCCATCCTGAATGTGTCTGCGGATGATGGTCGTAGGGGGGAAGTGGAAAACGAGAGAAGGATTGCATCTGCCTGCAAGGGAACCTAAACACTTTCCAAAGTTAGCCTGATGAAATTTAAACCATGGCTGTGTATGGGAGAGACCTGTTAGTAGTACATCATCACCCGCCTATTGCCAGATTCCCACAGTAGAAGAATAGTAAAGGAGATAAACTGTCTTCTGTTAATTCTAGAGTAAGATTCAAAATATTCAGCTAGCAGTTCATATCCTACATTACGTCCAAGCTAGAATGTGCGTGTCAGGTTTGGTCACCTGTTTTAAAGAAGCGCAAAGGACTGATACAGAAGGTCCAGAGAAGAGCAACAAAGATATTACCAGAATTGAGAGAGCTGAGTTACTGGGAAAGGCCATAGGCCTTGACTGTGTCACCCATGGAAGAGAGAGAAGTAAAAGGTGACCATTGCAATCTTTAGATTTTCAAACCAGCTTCATGATGCAGTCAGCGAAAAATATGTCTAAATACTTGAATAACGGAACTACCAGAGGTCGTGATATGAAATTAAACAAGAACCTCGTCAAAAAGACTTAGAAAAGCACTTCTATGGTATAAGGGGGAGTGGATGAATGGTATAAGACTTATGAGGCTGAAGGTATGATAGTAAAGGAAGGTTTAAGAGATGGGGTCCATTACGAGTGTAGAACCCTCTCCTCCTACAGTAGTTTACACACACACACACACACACACACACACACACACACACACACACTTGTCTGCAGCAAATCCACGAACACATATCAGTGGTATTAAGAATCCACGTGATGCATCATCCGTTCTTACTATTCGCGTCATATCCCGCCACAATATACCGACGTCAACAGACCACAGTAGACTCGACGCGTACGAATATACGAAGAACATCCCCATTTCTCTGTGCCCCAGTATCGTGCGGTGTGGCTACCAGCTCTCGCGACACACAGTGGGTGTAATATGGGACTCGAAAATCTCTCTCTCTCTCTCTCTCTCTCTCTCTCTCTCTCTCTCTCTCTCTCTCTCTCTCTCTCTCTCTCTCTCTCTCTCTCTCTCAGTGTAACACAAATGAGCGTACCAGAGGTGCTGTGTCAGCATAATACCGCTGCCGTTAGGCTTTAATGATACCGCGAGAGCCGACTAATAACAGTCAGGAGCAGCTCACTTGACGGGCTGGCAGACAACCCTACCATCACCTTCTCTCTCCTTCATTTCGTAATTCAGTATATTCGATCCTCCTCTCGCGTCGGCCCCTTCCTTCCCTTTTTCCTCCCCACGACGCGCACTTCGCAGGTTGTTTGAGGGCATGGTCATGGCCCGGGTATTCCTCCGAATGTACTTAGTGGCGAGGAGGTTGCTTGGTCGCTCGCTGCTGGCTCTGTGGCTTTTAGAAATGGAATGGTGTGTGTGTGTGTGTGTGTGTGTGTGTGTGTGTGTGTGTGTGTGTGTGTGTGTGTGTGTGTCCGTCTTGTTCGTCTGTTTCTGTGGCAGATGATTTGCTGCGTCCATCTACTTCGTTGTTGTGTGTATGTTTGGTCTGCATGCCTCTGTCCGTGATGGTCTGCGTGTCTGTTAATCTGCCATGTATTATTAGTCTGTGAGGTCATTTGCGAACTCACTGTTTGCTTGGATGTGTCTGAATATCTGTTAAGTGAAAAGCATTTCTGTTTTGTATATATATATATATATATATATATATATATATATATATATATATATATATATATGCGTTCACACTCAGTCTCTAGCTGTCATGTGGAATGCACCGAAACCACAGCTCCCTATTCACTACCAGGCCCCCACAGACCTTTACCCTGTCCTAGTGTGTTAACATGTGACGCCCCAGACCTGATGACTTAACATATGAAACCTCAGTCCAGATGTGCTGACATATGACACCTGCGCCCTGGTTTGTTGACATATGACACACCATCGTCCCGACCATTCTCTTCCCCGTGAGCCAGGTGGGTTCAAGAGCCATCTGTGTGACGTAGCCCAGGATAAACTCCCTCTGTCTCTCCTCTACCTGACGGGTAACTGGTGTATACACGTGATTCCTTCGTCAGGCAGTCTGAGGCCCTCCGAATTGATTAGTCTTCGTAGATATTAAGTCTTAAAAGGCCATGCAGGTTCCTAGTACATGGTAGGTTTTTTTTATTAGTTTATATCCGTATTTTGACATGGCTCAAAGTCAATTCCATTTTCCTTTTAGCCTATGGGGGCGACATTGCATATTTTTTTTTTTTTTCGCGTGACGTTATGCATATTCCATAAGTTATATTATAAGGCTAAAGTAACTGTACCTACTCGCATCTCAAAACTCAGATATTGCCGACAGTTCACAACCCACGATTTGTGTGAGTATAACTCGCTTTCTTCTCCGGATTTTCAAGACTAGTGAGTGATAAGACGCGACTCATAAGTTCTCGCTAGACTTTTGTGTGAAACTGATGAAGGTGCTCTCACAACACCCCACTCAACTGATGAAGATGCTCTCACAACACCCCACTCAACTGATGAAGGTGCTCTCACAACACCCCACTCAACTGATGAAGGTGCTCTCACAACACCCCACTCAACTGATGAAGGTGCTCTCACAACACCCCACTCAACTGATGACTCACTTATCTTTGACTCACAGTGTCATAACTCGGAGATCTGTTTCTCATAATCTTTTAACTCGTTGTGTCTTTATTCACAGAGTCTCTTGCTCACAACCCTATAACTCATAAAGTCTTAACTTATAGATCTGTTGCTCAGAACCCTTTAACTCACAATGTCATAAATCAGAGATCTGTTGCTCGCCACAACCCTTTGAGTCATAGTGTCGTAACTCACAGATCTGTTGCCCACACCTATTTCACTCACGGTATCTAACTTATATATCTGTTGCTCACAACGTTTTAACTCAAAGATCTTTTACTCACAACCCTTTAACTCACCGTGTTTTGATTCACAGATCCGTCTATCACAACCACTTAACTCACACAGTCATAAAACTCACAGATCTGTCGCTCACAACCTCACTCACCCACAGCACCAGTGACATACAGTAAGCCAAGCGCACAAGGCTGTGTGAGCTGGTGCACCGCATCGTAGACCTCACCCCCGCCAGTAAACCATTGGGCGATTAACCTTGCCAGCGAATTACAAAGCAGAGGTGTTTTACTCGCAGATAACCCCGCCTTCTCAATTTGAATAGCCGGCTACCGGTGTTACCCCTGGGGGAAAAAAAAAAAAAAAACTGGCGAACCACTGGGAGTTGTGTGTGTGTGTGTGTGTGTGTGTGTGTGTGTGTGTGCGTGCGTGTAGTATGTGTTTGTTTCTTGGAATTTTTGGTGTAGCGCATTTGCCTGTATGTAGATATTTGCGCATCTGATTGTGTCTTTGTGTTTATGCATATGATTGTGTGTGTGTGTGTGTGTGTATGTGTGTGTGTGTGTGTGTGTGTGTGTGTGTGTGTGTGTGGTGTCTCGTCCTACTCCCTTGAAGCGTCTGACTAACAAAGCCAAACCTGTGCAGGTTAATACTCACTCCCTCCTCCGGATTCCCTCCCCCATTCATCATCGTCTGTGCAGTTCAGTTGGGCCTGCGTCGCGCCACTGGGTCTTACACATCCCAGGTATGGTAAATGCCTCACCACCTCCTCGGTCATTTACGCCCATTCCTCGAATGCGCCGAAGTGAATTACGCACGCTTTACGCCACCAGCGGTGGCAGCGTACACGAGAGTTACTTGTGAACTAGGGCAGCGCTGAAAGAGACGGTCTTGAATAAGGTTGGGTAGTTTAAAGTGGGTTGCTGGCGTGTACCGGGGGTAACTTGGTGGTACACGGTGCTGTTAGTAACTTAATGGTACACGGTGCTCTTGGTAACTTAATGGTACACGATGCTCTTTGTAACTAAATGGTACACGGTGCTCTTAGTAACTTAATGGTACACGATGCTCTTAGTAACTTAATGGTACACGATGCTCTTGGTAACTTAATGGTACACGGTGCACTTAGTAACTTAATGGTACACGGTGCTCTTAGTAACTTAATGGTACACGGTGCTCTTAGTAACTTAATGGTACACGGTGCTCTTAGTAACTTAATGGTACACGGTGCTCTTAGTAACTTAATGGTACACGGTGCTCTTAGTAACTTAATGGTGCACGGTGCTCTTAGTAACTTAATAGTACACGGTGCTCTTAGTAACTTGATGGTACACGGTGCTCTTAGTAACTTGATGGTACACGGTGCTCTTAGTAACTTAATGGTACACGGTGCTCTTCGAGTCTGTATGAGCATTCGAGTCTGTATGATAATGACCCAACCTTTCATTTCAGGTAGGGAGAATATGTCAGGAATGATCTATCGGCCTGCTGTCTACCCATCAACCCCGGCTGGTAAGTACGTTTTCTGTGTCTGGTTTTATTTCTCATGCACACACACACACACACACACACACACACACACACACACACACACACACACACACACACATATATATATATATATATATATATATATATATATATATATATATATATATATATATATATATATATATATTTACTTGACAGTTGTGATATAATTTTTGTGAAATAACTTATGTTTCCTGAGGAACAATATATGTCCTGAGAAGCAGAGGGGAGCACCCTCACCCGTTCGGTCTTCCCAGAGAAACATAGTGTTGCCATTTAGTGTTGTGTCCGTATGTGCGTGAGGGCTCGTGGGCGTCCGTCACAGCCCAGGGGCGTCCGTGAGGGTTCTCGTGTGGCCCGTTGTGGGTCCGTGTGTGTTCGTGTTGGCCGCCGTGTGCCTCCTGAGGGTGGGTCTTAACGTCCACACACACACACACACACGAGAGCCAAGCAACTCTCGACACTGACGCGCCTCGCCGGCGAAAAGATGGTCGTCTTACCCATGGGGTTTTGTGTGCACTGCTGGGACGTGTAGACACACACACACACACACACACACACACACACACACACACACACACACACACACACACACACACATGATGAGGGGCAAGGGTATATCGTGCACGAACTCTCTGCCTTCGTTTTTAGATATATATTTTTTTCCTGTTACTGACAACACCTGTATAAAGAGTGGAAGTTTTACTCACACACACACACACACACACACACACACACACACACACACACACACATATGCACACGCATCCTAGCTTCGTCTCTTCGATGTATATCAACTGACTTTATTTCTCTCTTGTGTCTCTCCCTGATGATGTGATTATTAACACGAAAGTGCACTTGGGAACTTATCGTGTTTCATTTTCCCCGTGGACTCATAGGAATATATATATATATATATATATATATATATATATATATATATATATATATATATATATATATATCAAATAATCGTACGTTTCTTGCTTATGATAAATGCTGGTGTGAAGGATGAGTGATGAGTAAATGGCTATCACAGACGAGTGTTGACTCACAAGTAGATCAGGACCCCGGGCTGTGCTCCTCCTCCCCCTCTCCCCGTGCTGGTAGAGGCTTGCTGTGGAGGGTAACCGCAGCTGGCGACCACAGATCACAGCGACTGCCTCCCCTCCACCCTGGCACTACTGTCTGATAACGGGGGGGTCTTTTGAGCCGGGTAATACTAGGTCTTAGGCAGTTCCGGACCCCCGGAGACCTATTACGCCAAAGTAACCCTCCGCTAAAGCCCGGTCGAAGTTATTGGGGCGAATAATAACAGCCGCCAACCAATATACTGCTGGCCAACCACGGTATTATCAAGCATATGAACCTTCTCAAATTTCCACCCTCCTCCTCTGGCTCGAAAAGACTATATACAATAAAATGTGGTACAGCGTTACTGAGAGAGAGAGAGAGAGAGAGAGAGAGAGAGAGAGAGAGAGAGAGAGAGAGAGAGAGAGAGAGAGTCTGAGAGGGAGTAAGAAAGGGAGAAAGCAATGGGGAGAGGAATGATGACACAGGAGAGAGAGAGAGAGAGAGAGAGAGAGAGAGAGAGAGAGAGAGAGAGAGAGAGAGAGAGAGAGAGAGAGAGAGAGAGACGTGCAATCTTAAACACCTCACTTGCGTCAGGCGTATCGGACTGCCATCTATTGATCTGATTCACAACTGCACACGGGTGTGGGATGCTACCTCCATCTGTGGACGTGATTTAGAACTACACGGTGACTACCATCTGTGGGGGGGATTTGACACTACAAACGAATTTAATCTGCGACGCGAGTGCCATCTATGGTCGGGTTTTAGAGACGTACATCGGGGGGATAAGACCGAACATCTGTTAAACCTGTTTTAGAGATATGGTTAATCTACGGTTGGGATGTCTGCCATAGGTGAATGCCATTGATAAAGTCCAGGGATACGAGATGTGATCCCCGATCTACGGATGTGCTATGGTCGTGCTCGCCAGACTCTGGTGGGTGACTGCCATCTGTGGGCCTGATTCAGAACTAGGTGGTCATCTGGTCTGTGACTGTTATCTCCGGACGTAAAGTTAATTTGCGACCATTATCTATGGGCGAAATCTAAACGCATTAGTCCACGTTGATGTGAGTTATGACTGCCATCTGTGGACGTAATTTAGAGGCAGACGCTAATCTCGAGTGTGACCGCCATCTATGGATGTAATTTTGAACTACACGTTAATCAAGGGTGTGACCGCCATCTATGGACGTAATTTAGAAGTACACGTTAATCTCGGCCGTGAGCGCCATCTATGAAGGAATTCCTAATCATACATATATCTCTCGGATATGACCGGTAAATATTACCCCAACGGATGACCATTCCGTATGATCGCGCTACAGAATTCTTATTCCCCTTTTTTTTTTTCTTCTTTCTTCTCTTTTCCACATTTCGTTGTCGTTCTGGGTCGTGAAGACGTCCGCCGTCGTAAGCAGGTGGGAAGGAAGTCGTGCCGAGAACTGGCTGGCTGTCTCGTGGGACGTGATCAGAACAGCTTCGGTGTTGCTGGCGCGAGTGTTGGAACAGCAGGAGAAACAGCTGCATCACCAGCAGCACAGAGTACTGCCCACAGTGGGAGAAATGGTCGGTGCAGCAACAGCAGATGTAGCAGCAATAGAGTATGCTGTCGCAAGAGAGGGTTTCCAGCTGTAACTGGATACAGCTGTTCTCAACAGCACAGCAGGAGCGACGGGTGCAGCAGCGGAGCTGTAATACTGCAGTTGCAGCTGCATTACAGCAAGGGAGGGGAGGAGGTGAGGGTCGCCTGCTAAGGCAACAGCAACAGCAGATGTATGGGATGCTGGCCTACGATAGCAGGTTTGATGCAGCTGCGACGGGAGGTAAGACAGTAAGGGCACAAGAAGCAGCAACGATAGGAGCAGCTGCTGCGGCGACAACAGCTGTAGTAGCAGCGTCAGTGGGAGAATATAAACGAGAAGTGGTACAAACAGCTGCAGAGGGAAAAATATACGCAGCGGTAGTAGAAGTGTTGGGGTTGGTGGGGGGTTGGGGGAGAGAGACAGTGGCAGCAGCAGTAGTGGCGGCGGTGAGGACTTCAGCAGCTGCAACGGCGATGGTGAGTACGGCAGCAGCAGCAGCAGCAGCAGCGGCCAAGAAGGGTGTGCAATGGAACAACTCCAGAAGCTGCAGAAGTTACGCCGCCAGGTGGAGCAGCAGCAGAAGCAAGCAGGGGGGTGGGGCAGGAACAGCAGCAAGCATCAGCAACAGCAGGAGCAGCAACAGCAGGAGCATCGGGGAACACTGCCCACAATAATACCTGCCCTGTCGAGATTTATTCGCCGTGGCCTCTCTCATCGCTGGCCAGGCACGACATCAGAATTCTACATCAAACATTTCTTTATTTCCTCTTCTAATTGGTGTCTCCGAGATGGTCGTGGCCGGGATTGGGGTCGTCCCGGTCGTCCCGGGCTCTGGTCCTCGACGTGGGTCGTCTCATCCCACTTGAATGCCTCGTTGGAGCGAAATTACTGATCGTTGCAACAACACCCACCGGCTCGGTCCCGGGCACAACAATAGTGTATTGTGTACGATAATCATAAATAGCTTTGTTTACGTGGAGGGGGAGCGCAGCGTGCGGTACAGGCGGGCGCTGGGTGAGGCGGAGGATCCAGACGCCCGCCGCTCACTTCAGCTATAATTTGTGAAAGACAGACAGCGGGTGTAATTGCCACCTGGCCGGTCCCACAACCCTCTCGCCCTCCGGCTCTTACCTGCTCAACCCGTCAACCAACCCGTCAAGCCGTCAACCAGTCAGCCGCGTTGTCAAGCCGTCAAACCGCCGCTTTTAAAAGTCTCTCCCCCGCGCCTCTTGTCAGCTTAGGCAGCCCTCCTGTCCCGAAGCGGGCGACCGTGTCGTAAAAACCCACGTTCCTCAACTGACGTTGTCAACCAAGCCGTTATCCACCCGGGCAACCGCGTCGGTGTGACTTTGTCACATGGACGTCCACGTCAGCCCCATCAACCAAGGTAGACCGATGACATCGAAGGGAAAGTGTCTGTGTCTGTCTGTCTGTCTGTCGGTTTGATTCTTCGACCAACAACACTACAGTAAGACGGTGATGGCCAGAGGGCATCACTGTACAGAGACCATAAGCGCAGTGAAGTTTCACTGTATACACTAGAGGGTGATGTCCCCCCCCCCCCCACACATAACCACCAGAGAATGATGTCCCACCCCCACACAACCAGCAGGGGATAAAGTCCCACCCCCACACAACCAGCAGGGGATAAAGTCCCACCCCCACACAACCAGCAGGGGATAAAGTCCCACCCCCACACAACCAGCAGGGGATAAAGTCCCACCCCCACACAACCAGCAGGGGATAAAGTCCCACCCCCACACAACCAGCAGGGGATAAAGTCCCACCCCCACACAACCAGCAGGGGATAAAGTCCCATCCCCACACAACCAGCAGGGGATAATCTCCCACCCCCACAACCACCGAGAGGATAATGTTCTAAGACACAAAGAACGTAACTTCTCACACTCAGCCAACACGGGCGTGGTACAAATGGGGAATTAATTCTCGCATTTGCACAAATATTGTTTCGCTGATGTTTGGAAAGCATTCAGTGGTGTATTCTAAATCCGTCTGAGCACAACGATTCGACTCTTGAGTACGACGTTAGACCCTTGAACAGACGGGACGACCCTTGGGCACGACAGTGCGACCCTTGAGCACGATAGCACGACCCTTGAGCACGACGACATGACCCAGGAACACCGTGGATCGCCCCCTTGAGCATGGCAGCGTGACCAGTGAGCATAACGGGACGAGCGTTGGGCACGACCTGTAGGGGTCTGATGGCGTGGCGTCTAACCTGACCCTTGATGGTCAGGTCAAAGGTCAAGGGTGTCCTGATGATGCCTCCCGTAACCCCCGGGTGGGTGATGGGGTATCTGGCCGTGGTTGGTCCCGGTGCTGTGGAGCGCTACAGGTCATGTGTCGTGGGAGCTTAGTGTGCCCTGGTGTGTGTGTGTGTGTGTGTGTGTGTGTGTGTGTCCCGGAGGAAGGTGACATGTCCTGGAGGAAAGTGACGTGTTCTGGAGGAAGGTGATGTGTCCTAGAGGAAGATGACGTGTCCTGGGGGAAGGTAACGCGCCCTGGAGGAAGGGGACGTGTCCTGGAGGAAGGTGACGTGTGTGTCCTGGAGGAAGGTGACGTGTGTGTCCTGGAGGAAGGTGACGTGTCCTGGCGATAGAGGAGGAGACTAGCCACACACATAATGCCGGGTCTAGCAGCAATTTATGATCTTATGGACCCGCCATCACCGTCGTATATGATAATATTTCAGAGACCTTTGTTTTAGAGGGGCTCGTGTGAAGCCAGGCGGTGTCTTCATCTATGTGTACGTTTATGTGGGCTTGCTTGACCCCGAGTATAGGTCTGCTAGGCTGTGTGTGTGTGTGTGTGTGTGTGTGTGGTATTCCACATTCAGTAGGTGGAGCAGTGTTACAGGAGTTCCTGTGAAATCTATGATTGGGTTGTGGGCGGATGGGGAAGATGGAACATGAGGGATTAGTGGAAGGTGGAATGGATGGATAGGTCAGTAGGTGGATGTGGGTGTCAGTGGATAGGGTAGATGGTCCATACACGATCAGTGGATGAACGGATGGATGGATAGGGCAATAGGTGGATGGGGGAAGTCAGTGGATGAGAAGGGGGTCAATGAGTGGGGAGTCGATTGATGGGGAGTTAGTGAATGGGGGGAATCGGTGGATAGGGTAGTCAGTGGACGGGGAGTTGGTAGATGGAAGAGTCGATGGATAGGGAGTCGGTGGATGGGTGCCGGTGGAAGGGCATGGAGGGAAATGGATGCCGGTTGTGGGAGGTGGAGGTGTGGGGGACGGGGTAATAAGGGGGCGAGGGATGTGTGGGTCTTTGGCTTGGGGGAGGAGGGGGTGGATGGATGTCGGGGAAGGCGAGGAAAATGGAGGCGAACTGTAGAGATGAGGACGGGACAGGAGCGAGGCAGCGTTGGTGAGAGGAGAACACATGTGGACAGTGAGAGAGAGAGAGAGAGAGAGAGAGAGAGAGAGAGAGAGAGAGAGAGAGAGAGAGAGAGAGAGAGAGAGAGAGAGAGAGAGAGAGAGAGAGCAGACAAGGCAAATTATCGTTCGAAACTCCTCCGTAGGTTTTTCATTGGCAAACTGTTATAACCTTCAGTGGCAGATACCTGGACTGGAAGGACTCTGAGGGAAGGAGGGTTGTTGAGTTCCAGAATGTATATTGACTGCAGTGGACACGTTACACCTAGGAGGAGACGAGGAGGAGGAGCAGCCCCTGGAAAGCTCTGGCGTTGGTATGGAAGGGCAACACAAGATCTTAAACCTATGGAAGCCGCATGGATATGAGGAACTCTGGTCACGGTACTCGAGGAGTGTGCAGAGATGGTTGACGACAGGCTGCTTGAGACACTGTCAAGGAACAAGAAGAATCATCGTCAAGGAAGAAAAAGAGATAATTCCACCTTTCTCGAAGGGCAAGAAAGCAGAATGCATGGAGCCACAGGCCAGTGTCTCTTGACGCAAGCATAGTTTGTACTACGCTGAAGACGATCATTGGAAACCAAATGGATGTATGCGTCATTGTAAAGGAGCAAATATGTATTATAACTGAGAGGCAGCCAAGGTGCAGAGGAAGGTTATGTATAACAATTATTTGTGATCTTTATAATCTAGAAGAGAAAGGGAAGGGTTAGAAAATTAGTTTTTCCCTCAGACGGAAGAAGGAGAGTCATTCGCTGGATCGAAAATTGCTTCACCGAAGGAGAGAACAAAGGGCACATGTCAGAGGTGTTCCCCAGGCCGTCAGCCTCTTTGGACTCCTGTTATTCCAGTCGTCTATTGCATGCTTAGCCCGAAGGACTTCAATCCTCTTGAAAAAGCGTTTGCCGTTGAAGCTAAGGTCTCCAGCATTGTGGCAAATGACAAAGCTACCTCCAGCCTCGGTCAGAAATATCATTTGATGAGGTTCAACCCGAACGAAGGCATAATGGTGATCACAGGAGATCTTGAGAGGAGAACATGGTATAATGTCATCCTGCAGGAGACAAATTACAAGATGCAGAATGTGGAAGTCATGAGGGTTGGCATGGTGGCCGGCCAGTCGCTGAAGCCACACATGAGAAGAACTGTGTGAAAGGAGTTACGTTATCTATTTACCATTATCAGAAGTGCCTACAAGTACATGGACAAAGGAGTATTCAGAAAGAGCGTTACGATGAACGTTAGACCCAGGTTGGGGTAGGCATCGCTACCCTGGTCAGTCCATTTAAGGAGACACTGATAAGAGATGCTAAAGAAGATCCATCGGAGGAGTACACTACAGTCGTGCGTGAAGTGAAACAGATGAACTACGACATAAGGAGAGCAGCCAGGGCATTACCTATGCTGTAGGAGAGACGATATAGTCACAACCTTCAAGTTTCTGAAGCGATGCGACAACTTTGCTATTCATAACCTCTTTAAAAGGAAATAGTACTGGTTTACGCTGCAGAGTTGAGACGGAAGCGGGTCGTAAACACGTTAGAAAATGTTTGAGGAAATTCTTCCATAGTGAGAGAGTGACAGAGTGGCGCATGAAAGGACACACAGTGTGTGGGAGGAAACCACGAGTGCAGTAGTCCTAGCTTCGTCTCTTCGATGTATATCAACTGACTGTTATACTTCTCTCTTGTGTCTCCCCTGATGATGTGATTATTACACGAAAGTGCACTTGGGAACTTTTCGTGTTTCATTTTCCCCGTGGACTCATAGAAATATCTTGATCACGCGCAAAATTGTGATCCTTTCCAATATATATATATATATATATATATATATATATATATATATATATATATATATATAATGTGGTTACCAGAAAGTTTTGGAAATAGTCTTGTCTGGCTCCTCCTTCCCCCTGCTAACAGCATTATTGATCCCCAAATGGGGGGGTACGTATTGTGTTCCCTTCACCAGGAATTCTTAACTAACTCATCTCTCACACAGTAATTAAGCTGATAAATAATTTCTAATGAGAATGATCGAGTAATCAGTGTTTATCATGGTAATTATACCAGTGGTTCGGTGAACACACCAATTTCCCTCCTTAAGTCTCTCTCTCTCTCTCTCTCTCTCTCTCTCTCTCTCTCTCTCTCTCTCTCTCTCTCTCTCTCTCTCTCTCTCTCTCAATCACCTCCTGGACCAACAACCTCAAGGACCGAATATTATCCCCTTCTGACTAACGTAATGTTAGCTCATCATCTTAACGAACCTTGCGCAGTTAACATTAATTACTCTGACCTTGTGCTGAGCCAGAGGAGTGGGGGGGGGGGGGGGGGGACGAGCGACCCTTGTTTCACATGGGTGTTTTGTACACGTCCAGGACCTGTTTGATGACCGATTAATGACTGATGAAGGTGAGGCACTTAACTCGCTTCACCTGACTCACTTCATCCCCACTGTGTTCACCTGACTCACTTCATCCCCACTGTGTTCACCTGACTCACTTCATCCCCACTGTGTTCACCTGACTCACTTCATCCCCACTGTGTTCACATGACTCACTTCATCCCCACTGTGTTCACCTGACTCACTTCATCCCTACTGTGTTCACCTGACTCACTTCATCCCCACTGTGTTCACATGACTCACTTCATCCCCACTGTGTTCACCTGACTCACTTCATCCCCACTGTGTTCACATGACTCACTTCATCCCCACTGTGTTCACCTGACTCACTTCATCCCCACTGTGTTCACATGACTCACTTCATCCCCACTGTGTTCACCTGACTCACTTCATCCCCACTGTGTTCACATGACTCACTTCATCCCCACTGTGTTCACCTGACTCACTTCATCCCCACTGTGTTCACATGACTCACTTCATCCCCACTGTGTTCACATGACTCACTTCATCCCCACTGTGTTCACATGACTCACTTCATCCCCACTGTGTTCACCTGACTCACTTCATCCCCACTGTGTTCACCTGGAATACAGTACTCCTCACTAGTGGGATACAGTACTCCTCACTAGTGGGGTACAGTACTCCTCACTAGTGGAATACACTAGTCCTCACTAGTGGGATACAGTACTCCTCACTAGTGGGGTACTTCAGGTATTATAAACATAAGCAGCAGAACCCGGCCCAGCCAGCAGGCTACCCGGCCAGTGTTCTCGATCCAGTAATATTTGATGTTTACTCGTTCGATCACTCAGGCTCCTCAGGACGGGATAGTGATCTAAAATGGCTTAACCCACCTTCCCAAAAACATTGTGCACTTGTTTCCCCTCCGAATGATTTGTGGGCAAGTTTATCTTTTTTGTCTTTTTTTTTGTTCCGGTCTTAACCTTCGATGAAGATTGTTCTGAAGAAAAATTAGGAGAGGGAAAAGATGGAGGGAGGATGAACGTTCATGTTTATATTTACACTGGCAAAGCGATCGCAGCGACTCTCGTGGTTACCGTTGGTACTAGCAGGCGAGGGTGATGGCTGGGTCGTGATGGCGGAAATTCAACTCGCGTCCAGAGAGACGGTGGCTGCAGGACGTGATGATGTGGGAAGCACACAGGGAATGGTGAAGGGTATGGCAGCTGGAAAATGATGGAGGAAGACCTCGAAGGAGGAGAGAAGGTGCCCACTTCCCAAGCTCTCTCATCCACAACAGACTGCATACTTGCCCCTCTTTCCAAAACTCTTGCATTCACCTCCCTAACAACCCCATCCATAAACAAATCAAACAATCATGGAGACATGCCGTGGCTGATGGCTTCTTATATCAACCACACACGTGAAACACGGACTTAAACTTTATTGCACTTTTTAAACTAATTGAAACAATGGTAGAGACGTAAGGTGTTATACTTCACTTTCAAGTCCACGAATTTCAATTGGCGTCAAAAATGACAACCATTGGCAGGTAATTATTCTCTTCGACTTACCTGTATGCCATCTAACTTTCACCGCAGTATTCTGTGAATTTCTGACCATCTTCCACCATCACAAACTTACTCGAAAGGATCCAGTGGTCTGTTGCTGTTTGAATTCCTACTGTATTCCCTTTGTATCTTCTGTATGAATGTGTAGAGTCCACTGAAACTTTATGTTATGACTCAGGCCAAATGAGGTGTGTTTCCTGGCTTGTGTTAGTAGTGGGACGAAGACGAAGAGATGGTCCGCCATGGTTTTTTTTTTTTTTTTTTTTTTTTTTAGAAGCCAACACCAATGGACGTCGTAGTAGATCTCTCTCTCTCTCTCTCTCTCTCTCTCTCTCTCTCTCTCTCTCTCTCTCTCTCTCTCTCTCTCTCTCTCCTTCCTCATGTCGTGCTGACCTGAACCATCCTTCGACTCAGACCATCCGCTTGATATCATCGACCTGCAGCCACCTCTACCCATCATCCATCCTCTCTCCCTCCCTCCTCGACCTGCCCTCCCTCACACCTCGCCAAATCATCTTCAACCCCTGACCTCGCCAATGTTAAGTCTCGTGATCCGAAGACTGATTGCGCTCTACAGGACCGGGTTAGCCTAATACGGATGATCCCCCCCGTCCGAATTAATGAAACGTAGACTGAATTAGGGTCCGGTTAACCAAGTATGGATTTATCGGGTCTTCATTAACCATATGTAGATTGGTACGTCGGTGGAGTTAACCAGCGTGACAACCCGGTAAAGTGACGCGTATATAAGATGAACCAGTGGGGTGTGCCTGGCACAGTTTGTGGTGTTGTATGTGATCCATCATTTTGTTTGCCAACGTACACGTCATAAACAGTAACAAGCCAATAACTCATTGATTTGATTACTGATACCTTTTGACGGGAATATGGCCGGATAATTACACCGAGAATATCACTTGATATTTTTTGGCGGGAGTATCAAGGCGACACTTCGATCTGGAAGGATGTCATTTCTACTTTGTTCGGAAATAATTTTTTGAGGGGGTAACTTTCATTGAAATATTAGCTGACAATAGAGATAAGATCATGTACAGCCGTGACGTCAGCCGTTGTGTTGGAAGGAATGACATGGGCTACTTCAAGAACCTTCGCGAACATAAAGAAGACTGAAAACTTCTGTTCGAATTCTAAACCTTTCTGTTCGAATTCTAAACCTTTCGTCATACATATTTTAGGTTACATCTGTCGTCTGTGAAATCTTTAAAACGATCATTAACCCATTAAAATTTAAGGTTATCTATCGTTACATCAAGTGTTGCACAGATTCTCTTTCCAAACGCCCCCTGTGTCCCCAAGGATGCGCCACTTCCAGTAGTAAGGGAAATATGAACTTTTCCCATGTTTCAAAATAGAAAATTACCTACAAATAGACTTTTAAAAGTAGTTGATATCACAAGGTGTCGTCTGATTCGCTGTTGATGAGCGCTCGATCAAGGAGCAGCGAATCAGGCTTTCGTTCGCTGTAATTCATTAACATATAACGTAACGAGGAATGATATCAGGTTAGGTTAGTCTACAGTGTGTTCTCCATGATCTTAAAAAGGCGAGGAGAACCATCACTAATTTTCTCATGTTGCTTGTTTATTACTCGCTTCCCCAGTGGTCAGAGACTTTTCTCAGTGGTATCTGATCTTCCTGAGTGGTGGGATATCTGGACACGAAGCAGTGTCTGAACTTTCTTAGTGGTATATAAACTTCGTCTACTGTATCTAGACTCTCTCTCTCTCCCAGCAGCAGCAGCAGCATCTGAACCTTTTTATTTTATTTTTTAGTCGAAAGGTATTTAAACTTTCTAATTGGCGTCAAAAGTTTTTTCAGAAGTATTTCAACTTTCTAAGCGGCTTCTTAACTTTTTTTTTTCCAATTCTGAATGAACTTAGCGCTTTGTTTATCTCATCTCTGACCTTTATCTTCTGTTCATAGAATTTTTCTTCTTTCCGTTGACGGTTTTCTGAACTTTATTATTTTAAGTTCGGATCACATTGTCTGAACTTACTCCCATCGTCCCTGCGTTTCAGGTAAGCCAGGGTTCCAGAATTAGTTACGAGAAAGTTATTGAAAATATACAGACTGAAAGTACGTCCAGGTGGAAAAACATTCAGTTAAAGAAATTAGGAAACATTATGATATATATATATATATATATATATATATATATATATATATATATATATATATATATATATATATATATACACGTAAGTAGTTAGGTGTTGCTGGACTCCGCCTGCTTGAGGTTGCAGCATGGACGAGGCTGTATCATCGTCAGATGACAAGAGAGAGAGAGACACACTCGTAAAAAGAACCTCTCGCATCTAATGAGTCCATCCTGTCCCTGTTACTGAGCGTAGCGCAGCTTTCGAGCTGCAGGAGCCTCTGGAAAGAGAAGGGGGTGAGGTGGAGGGGATGCTGGGGTTACAGCCCCAGGACCCGCCTTGTGAAAGGCCTCCTACAGGGGAAGGGGAGGAGGGGGGATTATTATTTGATGAAATGATATATTTTTTTCGTTTTTGTTTTGGAAGATTTATTGAAGAGTGCTATTTTTTTTTTTTCTATTCTGCGTATGACTGGCACCGGCTGCTGCTCAGAAGACATGAACATCATCATTGAGCCATCGGTGTCTGTATTCTTGGTCATCCCAGGAGACATCTAGACTCCTAAGAGCACTTGACCTCAAGAACACGTAGATTACTTCCGTATTTCCCACAAACTCATCTTCTTCTAACCCGCCTGGTCTCCCTCCAAAACCCACTATGCACAAGTGGGACTTGCATGAGAAGAGGGAGAAAAAGGGGCATGTTAAGGTCGTCCTCGACCCTTCTTATACAATCCATCAAGAGCCTGTTCGGCAAACTGGTCCTCCTGAGCCTCTCCATCCATCACTTGGATCCTCAGCTGACAATGCGGGAAGAAGCTGCTCACTGCGCCGTCTCGCCACCTTCATATCGTGCCATCTGAGATCCCTCGTCCCCGGATTGCTGTTTGGCACTCCAGTCGCATCGAAACCATACAAGCTCGCATAAAGCCGATACAATAACAGCTCTATTCCTAACCTTAATGAACATAATGAGTCGTTTATAATCCTCCACTGATGTTTCCGTATTCTCTAACTACCACATTTCTAAAATACCACTGTTTAATTTTTGTATGCATTATTTTGGGTGTATTTTCATCCTCTGGCTCACGTGAATTCAGTGACTATTTCATCATTTATCAATGTTGCAGTATGTTGATAGTGTTGACAGGAGGCGTAGCCTAAGTAATTGGCTGAAGTAGGGATAATGATGTAGTTTCATGTGATTGTTTCTGAAGCTGAGTTATGTGTGTGTGTGTGTGTGTGTGTGTGTGTGTGTGTGTGTGTGTGTGTGTGTGTGTGTGTGATTGTTTCTGAAGCTGAATTATATGTGTGTGTGTGTGTGTGTGTGTGTGTGTGTGTGTGATTGTTTCTGAAGCTGAATTATGTGTGTGTGTGTGTGTGTGTGTGTGTGTGTGTGTGTGTGTATGTACAGATCCAACCGTGTGTATGAGAACTATTTGTTTGTGTTACTTGGAGGGAGAGTGTTTACACTCGTGCTGTCCCTTTCGGATCGAGTCACGTGATGCTGATCGATTCGTGTTTGTTTTTCAGAGCTTCGTCAACTTTGTCATGTTAATGTCCACAGCCAATATAGCGTGACGTTTGAGGTCCGGATTCGAGTCGAAGAATCTTGGAATGTTGATATTTCGAAAGTCAAGTTATTGATAATGTCAGACATCTTGACGTATTTGTGTCCAGAGTCAAAGGATGCGACCAGTCTGGTAGAAATGTGTCTATTGTCTTGTAGGGTTGATGTCAGGTGATGTGCACAGTCAGGTAAATGGTAGTGCCCATACTCTTGAAGGATTGGAGTCTAGATGATAGTTGAAGTCTTCTGATGGTATTTCGTGAGGTTTTCATGATGGTATTTCGTGAGGTTTTCATTGTGTCTGGTCAATCACTCCTCTGCAGAGTCGGTTTCCTGATGTTTTGTGTTCGAAATCGGGTGACGTTCACGTCCGGAATCGAGCGATCTTCGTTCTTGGTCTACAACTGATCGATTTATCCGTGTTCTTGCTTAGCTGATGCTGCCGTGATTGCCTTTAGACCATCCACCGTCGAAGTGGAGACAAGGTAAGTCGAAATGGCGGCGGTGCGGGCGGTGGGAACCCTTCTTCAGTAGACGTTCGGGATCAAGGTGACAAAAGTCTGCCGGTTCCGCAGTTCATTGTTTACTGTTGCAGGTCGTCAGAGCCGCTCACATTTCGCCGCTAATTAGGCGACGATCCTGGGCGGGGCCGGGTCTTGATGCGAGAAATGTCGTCTGTCGTCCTTTACATCTCTTAAATTCGTATATATATTCCTCAGCAGTGGATAAAATTGACTAGAAAAAACTGAAAAGCGTCTAAGGTAGGGGTAATGCACACGTCTCGAATCTCCATTTTGCCAGGGCCTTTTTTTTCCCATCCAAGACAACCAATCAGGAGGCCGAACGCGCCTCCTGACTGATGGTCGTGACGTCATACGACTCCTCCCACTCGTCACTCTGCACCGGACTCCAATTCAGAATATTTTCACCCTTTTAAGCAAACTTATGTAAGGCATATAATCATGTAATGCCTCCGTAAGAGAAACCACCTTTCGTCTCTTTACGTCGGCGGCTAAATGATGCAAATCAGTCCTAGAGATGGCTTCTAAACCGCCGGTGAGCCCGTAAATAATAGTTATCTTACGTATGGCAGTTAGCGACCACAAAGTGCGGGGGTAACACTTCAATTTTAAAATAATAGCATTTGCATGCATTACCGAGAGTACATGTTTACCGCTGGGGTTTGGGTCGCGTATTTAAATATGTTTGTGTCAGGGGCTAAAAAGTTGAGAGGAAGATGACTTAACAATTACCGCCGCGCACTTAAGGGCTTATTGTCGCGTTTGCTCCAAAATATCGTAAATGCGTTGAATGATGATACCTTTCTGTTTCTTGGCTTACCATTCAAATAATATCTGTAGACTTTGAAATTTACCTATTAATGGTGTATAAAGGGAATAGCAGTTAAATGAGTACTGTCAAGTGGTACAACAATGGGAACGGCGCGTCTTCACGGGAGTAAGTCGTCGTGCTCTGGCAGCGGGGTGAAGCTTATGTACCGCGTTGCCACCTAAATCTCACATTTTCTCGTACAGTTTCATTATACTTCGGTTTCAAACAATTATTTTTTTTGTCTTACTGAAGATCAGTTCTGTGGGAAAACCCTATAATCTATTCATTCATGACTTACTTATCAGCTTATTGAGAATGATTTAGGTCTTAAGAAATATCTAAACGGTTCTGATTGTTGATAATGCTAGAGTAGTGACCGGAGTTGAACGCAGCTTCTGTTAGAGACGGCGAAGATGTCAGGGTCTCGGGAGCATTTCAGCACCTTCTTCATAATTTCTTTATAGTGCTGCCAAGTCAGGCTGCTTCCCCCGGCGGCCGTACGCGAACGGTAATTGTTTTATGCATAAGTGAATGAGATTTCTGAGGACGTAATTACTCCACAAGGACAGTTTATGCTTCAAAGTTCAAGTTTGTCTTGGCGGGATTGCGATTTTTCACATACTTCTGTTCATCCGCGTTCTGTTTAGTTATAAAAGCTTGTTTTGCAATATTGATAATGACATGATTTAAGTACATTTTCTGATTACACGTATTGAGGCACTCTTAGAGTGGAAGAGGCGTAGAGCCGGGCGGGAGGAGGTTCGTTAGGTGGGTGGCACAAGGCTATTTGTGGGTGGTGGAAGGGCGTGGTGTTACTGGTGGCAGGACTGCTGTGGGTGAAGAGAATGGTGGTAGGGCTGTGTGTGAGTGGTGGCAGGGCTGTGTGTGAAGAGAATGGTGGTAGGGCTGTGTGTGAGTGGTGGCAGGGCTGTGTGTGATGGCAGGGCAGTTGCTGGTGATGCCAGGCTGTTATATGTGGTGGCATGGCGTGGGATGGGTGGTGGGAGGGTTGTTAGGTGGCACTGCTCTTGTAGGTGGTAGGAGGGTATGCTGTGAGTAGTTGGGTGGTGGCAGGACGTGGAGTGGGTGGTGCCAGGGCTGTTGAAGGATGTAGCAAGGAGCATCGTGGGTGATGGCAGGACTATTTTGGCTGGTGGAAGGGCTGTTTTGGATGGCTGGGTGGTGGCAGAGCTGTTGCGGGTGGTTGGGAGGTGGTATGGCGTAGATAGGGTGGTGGCAGGGCACAGTGTGTGTGATGGCACGTATGTTGTGGATAACATGGTGGTGGCAGGGCTGTTGTGTGTGGTTGGGTTGTGTTAGGGGCCATAGCAGGCTTGTTGTGGATTGGCGAGTAGTGGCAGGACTGGACGTAGGTGGTGGTAAGCTGTTGTGTGGTTAGATGATGGCAGGGAGTGTTGGTAGGGTCGTTGTAAGTGCTGGGATGACTGTTGTGGGTATTTGGGTTGGGCCAGAGCTGGGTGTGGCAGGGTCGATGGCAGAGTTGGATGTGAGTGATGGATGGTGTAGATGGGTGGATGGCGGAGCCGGATGTGGGTGGGTGGATGACAGAGCCGGGTATGGATGGGTGGATGGCAGAGCTGGGGGTTTGGATGCAGGGGGTTGCGTGAGCTGAAGACTAGGGCGTAGGGGTAGTGGGTTGGGTGACTCTTCTGTGGTGTCAACCATTGACAGGTGGTGTCGAACCTTCGTTGCTGTCAGTCGTTTGCGATTTTCAGGTGTAAAACTTTTGCAGCTGTGAGATGAGAGTTTGAGGCTGTCAGCTGTCAAGTGTTTGTAGCTGTCAGCTGTCAAGTATGTGTAGCTGTCAGCTGTCAAGTGTTTGTAGCTGTCAGCTGTCAAGTGTTTGTAGCTGTCAGCTTTCACGTGTTTGTAGCTGTCAGCTGTCAAGTGTGTGAAGCTGTCAGCTGTCAAGTGTTTGTAGTTGTCAGCTGTCAGGTGTTTGTAGTTGTCAGCTGTCAAGTGTTTGTAGCTGTCAGCTGTCAAGCGTTTGTAACTTTCAGCTGTCAAGTGTGTGAAACTGTCACTTGCCATTTGTTTGACGTTCTTTTTTTGGTCAAGCCTTTTGACAGTCAGGTATCTGTCTGTCAGATGTCAAGCTTTAGCAGTCGGGTGTCAAGCTTGTGCAGATGAGATTATCATGTAACAAAATCAAACTAAAATATAAGGTGTTATATCTAATGAAACCCAAAGTATAAGGTGTTATATCTAATGAAACCCAAAGACAGGGACTGGTCTTCATGACTTGTATCCATTTCCGTTGCTGTCGAGAAGAAGAAGAAGGAGAAGAAGAAGAAAAAGAAGAAGAAGAAGAAGAAGAAGAAGAAGAAGAAGAAGAAGAAGAAGAAGAAGAAGAAGAAGAAGAAGAAGAAGAAGAAAGGAGAAGAAAGAAGAAGAAGAAAGAAGGAGCAGAAGAAAGAAGAAGAAGAAGAAGTGGAAGAAGAAGAAGAAGAAGTAGAAGAAGAAGAAGAAGAAAGAGAAGTGGAATAAGCATAATAATAAGAAGAAAAAATAAGAAGAAGAAGAAGATAGAGAAGAAGAAGACACGACATTCTAAGCCTGACCCAAAAGACAGACAGACAATTACCGTGGTTGAAAGAGATGATAATAATATAACCAAGATATTAAGAAAAGATTAATTGCTATATTCTTCATAGAAAAATCATCTGCTCAGTGAATTAATATCTTTATTTTTCGGAGTAAATGTTAAGATGTGTCCCTGTAATACGCTATAGCTTCCTTCAGTACTGCATACAACATTCATTGCCAAACATAATGTACTGACTGTACAGTAATGTGCTGTGACCTCACTATTGTCTAGTATTTATGACCAAACATAGAGTCTTACCGTAGCAGTATTAGACCTGTTGTGAAAGCCCCAGGTGTACCGCTAGTTCCTAGCTAATATAACGTCTAAGGTTTTAAATTCTTAAGAGGGTTTGAACGGAAAATTCAATGAGAAGTGTCATGCAGTAGAGAATTGGAGATTTTAACGATGCTTTGATAGTGATCATACACACACACACACACACACACACACACACACACACACACACACACACACACTCTCTCTCTCTCTCTCTCTCTCTCTCTCTCTCTCTCTCTCTCTCTCTCTCTCTCCTCGTCAAGAGGACGAGTTTCCAGCAAGGACCCCCTCAGTAATTTGCCTTGATAGGTGGGAATCACACTCCTTCACTGGCGCGGGTCCACAGTGTCGTTCGGTGGGCGGCCAATGGCGGCAGTGCTTGCTCTTGATTGGTCGTTGAATACGTAATAATGTGAGGCTGTTGTGCCAATAGCGTGGCTCTCCTCCCTCAATTAACTGCTCAGGGTTTCTGTTGTGTTACGACTCCTCTCACCGCCTCAGGTCTTGGGTTGTCCAACAAGAACTTTCACAGAGCAGTGATTCACGACGCCCGTGTGACCTTCCATTATTGCCCTCTGGTGACCTTACGTGACCTTATGTTATTCCAGGGAACGCAGGAGGGGGGGTTTCTAATGACCTTCGTTGACCTCTAATGGGCCTGGTGAAATTAGGCAACTTGGTGGTTAATGATGGAATTTGACAACCCTTTTTTTTTTTCTTCCTTGGTGATTTGTCATGGCTAATGGTGACTTGTGGTTGACCCTGGTGACCTCTAATGGCTATTAATGGTGACCTGTGGTTGACCCTGGTGACCTCAGATGGCTACTGGTGCCTTGTGGTTGACCCTGGTGACCTCAGATGGCTACTGGTGCCTTGTGGTTGACCCTGGTGACCTCAGATGGCTACTGGTGCCTTGTGGTTGACCCTGGTGACATTTGGTTGATACTGGTGACCTGAAATGAAAAAGGATGACCTCTGATGGGCACTCGTGACCTGGTGAACAATGGTGACTGACTCTTGGTGACCTGTGATGGTGACCTGGAGGAGGTGGTGAGTCCTGGTAGGTCATAATGATGCATGGTGACTCTTGGTAAACAGGTCTTGGTGACCCATCACCAGCAGGTAATGCTCTTGCACCACTGCCGCCCTCCACCATCTTCCTCCACCGCCACTACCCTCCACTATCGTCACTACCCTTCACTTTACACCACCTGACCACTACCCTCCACCATCATTCACCATCTGACCACTACCCTCCGCCATCATTCACCACCTGACCACTACCCTCCGCCGTCATTCACCACCTGACCACTACCCTCCACCATCATTCACCACCTGACCACTACCCTCCGCCATCATTCACCACCGCCACTACCCGAGCCAGAGTGGCAAAATCTGGAAATCCCCTATGACCAGGATGGAGGACCACTGGGAAAAGAATTCGAGGAAATTGGGTATGACCAAAGCTAGCTCGTGTTGGTTCATATATATATATATATATATATATATATATATATATATATATATATATATATATATATATATATATATATATATATATTAGTGGCTGGAACGTCAAAAGAAACCTCCAACACAGCCCCCCCAACATCAACCTCCACCAGCTCTCTAGACCACCATCACCTTTCACCACTTCCCTTCACCACTTTTCCCTACCATCACTCTTCACCATCATTCTTCACCATCACTCTTCACCATCACTTCACCATCGTCCTCTGCCATCTCCATCACTACCCTCCACCACCAGTCTCCACTATCACCAACGTCATCACATACAACTATTCTTCACCATCAGTCCTTCACCATCACTCCTCCATCATCATGATCATCACCACCATCACCAGCTGCCTCCACCATCATCGTCACCATCGCCATCTACCTACACCATGACCCTCCACCATCCCCCCATCAGCTCCCTTCACCATCAACTGTCCACCAATCATCACCATCACTCACTATCAAATCATATCTTGAAAGTGATCATGTTCATCCCGAATGTACCTCCTGACCCCTCCCACGCCCCTCCCCCCCCACACTCCCTCCCTCTCGTAACCCGCACCCACCTTCCTCCCCCCCGCTCTCTCTCTCTCTTCTCTCTCTCTCTCTCTCTCTCTCTCTCTCTCTCTCTCTCTCTCTCTCTCTCTCTCTCTCTCTCTCTCTCTCTCTCTCTCTCTCTCCCCGCTGCCCCTCCCCCAGCCTCGACCTCCCCCCAGCACGGTGGAGTAACCCGGCATCTCGTCCTACATCAGCGGAATCGGCTGTAAATACTGACATCATTTTCATTAAATCATGTTTGTGTTCTGGACGGCGGGCTGGTGGTGGTAGGGTCGGTTGTGGTGCTGGTTGTGGTGCTGGTTGTGGTGGATGGTGGTTGTCCTGTTTGTGGGGGATGGTGGTTGTACTGGTTGTGATGGAGGGTGGTTGTACTGGTTGTGGTGGATGGTGGTTGTAGTGGTTGTGGTAGATGATTGTTGTGCTGTTTGTGGTGGATGGTTGTACTGGTTGTGGTAGATGATTGTTGTACTGTTTGTGGTGGATGGTTGTACTGGTTGTGGTAGATGATTGTTGTACTGTTTGTGGTGGATGGTTGTACTGGTTGTGGTTAATGATGGTTGTACTGTTTGTGGTGGATGGTTGTACTGGTTGTGGTTAATGATGGTTGTACTGTTTGTGGTGGATGGTTGTACTGGTTGTGGTAGATGATGGTTGTACTGTTTGTGGTGGATGGTTGTACTGGTTGTGGTTAATGATGGTTGTAGTGGTTGAGATGGATGGTGGTTATATAGGTTGTGGTTAATGATTGTTGTAGTGGTTGTGATGGATGGTGGTTGTACTAGGTGTAGTGGATGGTGGAATGGAGGAAGAGAGAAAAATAAGGGGTGATCTAATCACAACCTTTGATAGATCATGGACATGAACAATGAACAGTTCTCCCAGAGCTGTAGGAACAGGCCAGCCAGAGAACACAAGGTGATGTGAAGCAAGAAACGTGTTAATAAAGATGTTAAGAAGTACATTTATATCACAACAGTTGTGCATGAATTGGAAGACAATGGCTGAGGGTATGGTGTATACAGACAACGTATATATTTTCATGAAACTGTATGACATTAGAGAATGTTCAGGAGATGGGGGCCCCTCGGATGTAACCCCCCTCTCTCCCCTGTGAAGTACAAATAGGTAATTACACACACACACACACACACACACTCACACAACACACACACAACACACACATACACATTGGTTGACAATATTAATTTTGTTCTTACTTTTTTCTCAATACCACAAGTTGGTACCACAGATTAGTACCACAAGTTGGTACCCCAGGTCAGTTTCCCCAGGTTGGTACCCCAGGTCAGTTTCCCCAGGTTGGTACCCCAGGTTGGTACCCCAGGTCAGTTTCCCCCAGGTTGGTACCCCAGGTCAGTTTCCCCAGGTTGGTACCCCAGGTTGGTACCCCAGTTCAGTTTCCCCCAGGTTGGTACCCCAGTTCAGTTTCCCCCAGGTTGGTACCCCAGGTCAGTTTCCCCCAGGTTGGTACCCAGAGGTTGATACCCCAAGATGATATTCCTCAAGGCTCTCTTTAGTTTTCCTATTATTTTTTTCCCCCCCTTTCAGTGGATGTCAGTTTTCCTGGTGCAGCCGGTTATCTCACTACTTTGTCTCTGGCTTATGTCTCTCTCTCTCTCTCTCTCTCTCTCTCTCTCTCTCTCTCTCTCTCTCTCTCTCTGGTTATCTGCTTTCTATCTTTTATGTCTTGTGTCGTTGTATCTCTCTGTCTATTTCTTTTACCGCTCTGTCTACTTTTTTTTTTATTTAGTGCGTCTGTGTCTTTTCTTTCTTGATTTCAAAGTTTATCTGTGTCTATTTATTATATTCGTCTGTCTTGTTTCTCGTGAATCTCTGTATACTTCCTTTATTTCTG
This sequence comes from Panulirus ornatus, assembly GCF_036320965.1. Taxonomy (NCBI): domain Eukaryota; kingdom Metazoa; phylum Arthropoda; class Malacostraca; order Decapoda; family Palinuridae; genus Panulirus; species Panulirus ornatus. Next base: position 13,914,510 of record NC_092291.1, read on the forward strand.
TGTCTGTTTCTTGTATCTGCTTCTCTAGTTTCGATGTTTCTAATTCTTTTTTTGTCCCTGCAAGTCTCTGGTCGCTTTTGTTTCTCTCCATGTCTTTTTCTTTTGTTTTTTGTGTTTCACTGCTGCACCCTCCTCTGTCCTTCACTTGTTTCACTGTGTCCTTCCTTCTTTTGTTTCTGTGTCACTCCTTTTGTATCTGTGTCTTTGCTTTTGTTGCATCTTTTCTCTCCTCTTGTTTTTCTACGTCTTTGCTTAACTTGGTTTTGAGTATCTGTTTTTCTTCTCTGTGATTCAGTATTTCTTGTTTCTCTTTCTCTGCTTCTCTCTTACACACACACACACACACACACACACACACACACACACACACACACACACAGCAACACGTATCCTTCAGGCTATTGAGAGATATTGGCCATTACAATAAACCACAACCCTCTCAAAAAAAAAGATCATGTAGTTCCACTATAGACATTTTCCCCTCTCTTCCCCTCCTGCAGGTATGAGCTAACAGACTCCCTAGAACAGAGTGTACAATTTCCATTTTCATCAGGGTGCCCTCCTTTCTGTAGCCACGATACTTACCGTAGTGCAGGAGGCAGCACAGTGTGAACCATACGATGTGTGTATATTGTTGTGTTGCTGATGGTGTAAAACGACTCTGTTTATAACTCACAGACGTTGCTGAAGACCCCAGGAATGTTGTCCTAGGATCATAGATAGATTGATAGTTAGATGGTTAGATATGCAGCTAATCTGATATGATAATAATAGTAATAATAATAATAATAATAATAATAATAATAATAGATAATAATAATAATAGTAATAATAATGATAATGATAAGAGTAATAATGATAATATTAATAATGATAATGATAATAACGATCATCATCATCATCATCATCATCATCATCATATTATTATTATTATTATTATTATTATTATTATTATTATTATTATTATAAGAATTATTAATATTATTATTATCATCATTATTATTATTATTATTATTATTATTATTATTATTATTATTATTATTATTATTATTATTATTATTATTATAAGAATTATTAATATTATTATTATCATTATTATTATTATTATTATTATTATTATTATTATTATTATTATTATTATTATTATTATAAGAATTATTAATATTATTATTATCATTATTATTATTATTATTATTATTATTATTATTATTATTATTATTATTATTATTATTATTATTATTATAAGAATTATTAATATTATTATTATCATTATTATTATTATTATTATTATTATTATTATTATTATTATTATTATTATTATTATTATTATAAGAATTATTAATATTATTATTATCATTATTATTATTATTATTATTATTATTATTATTATTATTATTATTATTATTATTATTATTATTATTATTATTATTATTATAAGAATTATTAATATTATTATTATCATTATTATTATTATTATTATTATTATTATTATTATTATTATTATTATTATTATTATTATTATTATTATTATAAGAATTATTATTATTATTATTATTATTATTATTATTATTATTATTATTATTATTATTATTATTATTATTATCATTATTAACTAAGATATAGAACATATAACCACCTCGAAAGACTGTGCATGCGACTGGGAGATGTCCTCAGCTGGTACCCAGCAATAACGTGTGACTCTTTCTATGATCATTGCCTCAGACATGTTCCTGCTGGTGGATGATGAGGTAGCTGCCCTCCAGCTGTGTGGTGACACCGCCACGGCATGGATGACCAAGCTCCTCCTGCAGCGAGGTGTGTACTGCTGTGGTGTATAGCTTTCTCGCCGTGGAGGGCGAACACCTCGGTCACTCAACCAATTTTGATTGTAGATATATATATATATATATATATATATATATATATATATATATATATATATATATATATATATATATATATATATATATATATATATTTTTTTTTTTTTTTTTTTTTTTTTTTTTTTCGTGTCTTTTTCTTCGGTTCGAAGACGTGCCAAATGCTGATGGTATGATGGTGTCTCTCCTCCTCCTCTCTCCTCCTCCTGGTATTCCTCCACCGCCCGACCCCCTCACTCACCCCCCTTTCTTACCTCCTCTTGCCACGCCCCCCCCTCCTCTCCCCCCTCCGCCCCCCTCCTCGCCTCCCCCCCCCAAATCCTCCTCCTCCTCCTCCTCCCTCCCTCCCTCCCTCCCTCCCCTCCTCTTCTTACATCAGGAGGAGAGAGAGAGAGAGAGAGAGAGAGAGAGAGAGAGAGAGAGAGAGACGACCATTGGTGGAGAGGCAGCCAATGGGGTGAGCCAGGCTTCCCTAGACTTCGTCAATCTTGAAAGCTGTTTGACGCGTTGCTGGGGGGTTGGTTGGGGGGTGGGTGGGTGTTGTTTGGGGGTGGGGATGGTGAGAGAGAGAGAGAGAGAGAGAGAGAGAGAGAGAGAGAGAGAGAGAGAGAGAAGGGGAGGGGGGGATATTTAAGCACAAAGGGCTTGTTAGTAGCTGTGGAGAGACTGACTGGTGATTATCTACGGTCCACGTACTACTGCCAGCCCCCAGGGGTCTTATACTCAGCTACCCCCTCCTCCCTCCTCCGCCAGCAGGCCAGGCTATAGAGATACAGCTGTGATAGGAAACCTGCCTTTCTGTATCGCTTTGTTTATCGCTCTGTTGGTTTTTGTGTTGGTAGATCCGCTGATGAACCGCTCCCGAGAATTTTTGGTTCCTCATTCCTTCCTTACTCTTTTACACACCCGTCTCTCTATGTACGTATTTATGTACGTATTTTTTGGTTCCTCATTCCTCCCTACTCTTTTACACACCCGTCTCTCTATGTACGTATTTATGTACGTATTTTTGTCGTGACGTATTTGGAATGACCTACTTTGTACTGTGTGGGGTGGAGGAAGTTCCGCACTTGTGAGGCCTTCCCATCTCTTAAACCTCTACCATTATACAACTTCTTAAACTTCAGTTTGGTCTGCACAATCACAGTTTCATCATTCAGTTTGATCTGCACCGTCACAGTTTCATCATTCAGTTTAGTTGTTTCATCCATTCGCCTGAAACCATAGAAATACATCATTCAGTTTAGTTGTTTCATCCATTTGTGTGAAACTATAAAAATACATATTTTTCATCACCGTTGACACGTTGGATGTTTTTGGTTTCGTCTTGTGGCCTCTGGGCCGCGCGACCTGTACATTTTTCGAGGATTCGTTCGCTGTCGACCTCGTCACACTGGTTTAAACACTCGGTTACTCACAAGTCAACCCTTACTCTTCATTCCTCCATGATAGACAAGTTTATATACCTTGTAACTTACCACTGTAACACAGGTGTCTTAATTCTGGTATCATCTTTGTTGCCCTCCTCTGGACCTGACTCTAATTAATTTTTCTGTACTTCTACCTGCGATGACCAAAGTTGAGACTCATATTTTCTAACTCTGACGCAATTTACGCTGTCCATAGTCTGCTGAACAGTTCCTTACCCATGCACTAAGAAGCAGTGCTAACGTAGGAATCTGTGAGACTTGTTTCGCATGACCTCCTTTTTCCTCAAACTCGTCGTGTTTTGCTCTTAGGCAATTTCTCCTGTCGGGGGGTTTAGGTATCCATCTGAGTCCTGATTATCTTCTCCAACGTTTTGATAGACCACGCTCGTCAGAGAGACTGGTGAGAGGGTAGTACAACGCGATTTCACGATCTCATTTCTTCAAGCTAGGCCACGACGTTTGATCTCTTCCCACTCCCTTGGCACTACACAGTAAAGATGGTGCTGGCTTTAAGAAAGCTGAGTTGGAGCAAGAAGTTAGGTGTCAGTAATTTGTCTAACTTGGAAGAGAGAAGAGAAAGAGAAGAGTTGATAACAGCCTGTAAGCTTTTATTACTACTTGTTTGATGGCATCAGTGAAAAGCTCTTCGAAAGACGCCGAGACAGAAGAACTTGTGGCCATTAACATGAAATTCAGCAAGACTCTTGTTAGAGGAGATGTGAATGAGCACATTTTATGTCATATAAAAATGATGAATGATTAGAATGGATTGATGAAGGAAATTGTGAATGTCGACGACAGCATACAGAAGTTTTAAAAAAAAAATTACATAATAATAGAAAATGTTCAAAAAGATGTGTTCCCCCACGAGCGTAGAAATCCCTCCATGCCGAAGGAATCGGTGATTACAGATAGATAATTACACAGACAACACAGACAGAGAGAGGGAGAGACTCTTTGCCATTGGCTGATATGACGATGCGGGGGCCAGGGAGCGAGTGATGGAGAGAAGAGACACCATCACAGGAGGAGGAGGAGGAGGAGGCTCGGATGCCACTGTCATCCTACAAAGGGAAAATTACAGGAATCCCAGTGTGAAAGGGACTCGCCGGTTGACACAGTACCCAGCCTATCACCACAACACCACATTACCGGAATTAGGAAGGAGGCAAATGATTTTACTTGTCAGTATCGAAATTGCCCTCAAGTACACGGCGAGAGGTGGTGTTCAGGTAAGTATTTATGGCTTATATATAAGGCTCAAACTTAGGGTTGCACATTGGTGATTTGGTCACATCACTTGAGACGTAAAGATGTGGTAGAGGAGGTCCACACACGACGTATAGGTCAGGTTCAGCGGCAGGCAACAAAGACAAAAGCCGAAGGAAGGGAGGAGAGCCACACAGAGGAGAAGATGGCAGCCAGGGTGTGTACCCACGTAGGAGACAAGGAGGAGAGGAAGATGCGATGGCAACCTCCAACCTTCGGAGTCGACTTAACTTCGTCTGTAACGATCATCCCTTTAGGTATCATTCTTTATTTTAGGATAAACAGCAACTGATCAGCTTAAAGACTTAACAAGAAACTATACGATCATCCTTTTAGGTATCATTCTTTTAGGATAAACAGCAACTGATCAGCTTAAAGACTTAACAAGAAACTATACGATCATCCTTTTAGGTATCATTCTTTTAGGATAAACAGCAACTGATCAGCTTAAAGACTTAACAAGAAACTATACGATCATCCTTTTAGGTATCATTCTTTTAGGATAAACAGCAACTGATCAGCTTAAAGACTTAACAAGAAACTACATAAGAGACAAATTAGAAAAGATGGGCAAGACGCACTGATATAGTAATATTAACAATGAGTTGAAATGGATGAGTCATACAGTATCACTGAATTTAATAGAGTAGTTAGCGTAAAAGATGCAGATTTCAGAAGGGTATGGTAGGGTCAAGATATCTTTAGAAAGGAGAATGGACGAAAGTTTTTAAGATGATGTAGTCATGTGGAAAGTACATATGACCTGATATGGCTTGGAAGAGGGAAGGCTAGAGTCCTGGTTGCACTGAGGACCGTATGGATGGGTAAGCCAGTGTGTGTGTGTGTGGAGGCAAAGGTGGTGTATGTCTTTGGGCTTAGTCGTGATAGCATCATGGGTCTTGGGTGAGGAGGAAAGGAAGAGGATGGATGTTTTGGGAAAGGAGTGCCCGAGGACAGTGTGTGGTGTGAGGCGGGTTGATCGTGGAAGGAGTGAAGGTGAGGTGCAGCCTAGTCTGGAGGTCCGACTTGGGTGTGCTGAAGTGGCTGGCCGGGACATAAGGTGAGAATAAGAGGACTGACTGAATAGGATCGACCTGTCGGAAGAGCAGGGGACAGCGGGAAGCAGGGAGCGAGTAAGAGACGCTTTTACTGCATACGTTTGCTGCTGTCACTCCTCTTAATGGTGTTCCTGCTGATGTTCCTCTGCTGCCTACTACTGCTGCTACTACTGCTGATACTACTGCTGTTGCACCGCTTAATGGTGCTCCTACTGATGTTCCGCTACTGCTGCTACTGCTGCTGTCACTCCTCTTAATGGTGTTCCTGCTGATGTTCCGCTGCTGCTACTACTGCTGCTACTGCTGCTGCTGCTGCTGCTGTTGCACCTCTTAATGGTGTTCCTGCTGATGTTCCGCTGCTACTACTGCTGCTACTGCTGCTGATGCTGCTGTTACACCTCTTAATGGTGTTCCTGTTGATGTTCCGCTGCTGCTACTACTGCTGCCGTTGCACCTCTTAATGGTGTTCCTGTTGATGTGCTGTTGCTGTTTCTGCTGCTGCTGTCACTTCCCCCTAATGGTGTTCCTGCTGCTAGTGCTGTGAGTCGCTACATATCTTCAGACATAGTCATCCAGTTTCTCTTGCCTCTTCACAGTAGAAGCCAGAAGACGATTGTTAATACTGAAGGAGGATTTTGCTTCCCAACCGCGGGGTAGATATGGGCTGATGACATCCCTTAGCTGTTGAGATATAGATAAGAAATCGTCTTATCCTGTAACTGCTCTGGTATCTGTGATAACTCAGATAATCTGAGCGATCGTTTTATGAGCCTCCTAGATGTATATAGTCATAATCTGTGATTTTTTTTTTGAGACCGAAATGACATGATTTTATTATCTTCGTCTGTCATATCCCGGTAATATCTAAGGTTTGGTTTTGTCATTGTAAGTCATCAGATTTCTTGATGGTACTTATGATTACGTTTTAAACTAAAATTCTCTCTCTCTCACATACACACACACATACACGCATATATATATATATATATATATATATATATATATATATATATATATATATATATATATATATATATATATATATATGGGCTATGGATAGAGTTGTGCACAGGAGGATGGATGTGCTGGAAATGAGATGTTTGAGGACAATGTGTGATGTGAGGTGGTTTGATCGAGTGAGTAACGTAAGGGTAAGAGAGATGTGTGGAAATAAAAAGAGCGTGGTTGAGAGAGCAGAAGAGGGTGTTTTGAAGTGGTTTGGGCACATGGAGAGAATGAGTGAGGAAAGATTGACCAAGAGGATATATGTGTCGGAGGTGGAGGGAACGAGGAGAAGAGGGAGACCAAATTGGAGGTGGAAAGATGGAGTGAAAAAGATTTTGTGTGATCAGGGCCTGAATATGCAGGAGGGTGAAAGGAGGGCAAGGAATAGAGTGAATTGGAGCGATGTGGTATACCGGGGTTGACGTGCTGTCAGTGGATTGAATCAAGGCATGTGAAGCGTCTGGGGTAAACCATGGAAAGCTGTGTAGGTATGTATATTTGCGTGTGTGGATGTATGTATATACATGTGTATGGGGGGGGGGTTGGGCCATTTCTTTCGTCTGTTTCCTTGCGCTACCTCGCAAACGCGGGAGACAGCGACAAAGTATAATAAAAAAAAATAAAATAATATATATATGTATAATGGGCATGATAATTTTCTTAGCGAGGTTACAAATTTTTGATGACTATGTTTTGAAACTTTTAATTATATAGTTTTCCTATGAAAAGTATTGCCATCGAACGATTAGGTACTTCCATTACTTCCTCTGTTTACACAATACTGTAAATATGTATATATGAAATGTTTATTTCATAGATTTATCAGTTTTTCTGTTATTTGTGTAAAATGTGTGTAAGAGTCTTTCCCATTTTGTACCTGTTGATATCATCATGTCTTCCTCATTTCTAGCTTGTTTATAGTTATCATTATTATTATTATCATCATTATTATTATTATTATTATCATCATTATTATTATTATTATTATCATTATTATTATTATTATTATTATTATTATACGAAACTTTGATTAATTGCCTGAGTATTGCTGATGATGATGATGCTGGTGTTCGTAATGCTTGCTCTTATTATATTTCTGCTGCTGCTGCTATTATTGCTGTTACTGCTGCTATTATTGCTGCTGCTGCTGCTTCTCATTTTGTTATTGTTGTTACTTAAGTTGGTCTTCGTGTTACTGCTAAAAATGTGTGTTATTTTTTCCTGCTATTGTTGTATTTGTTTTGCTTCTTTATTTACTTTACTTACTAATAGCAGCATTTCTATTAGTGCTGATGCTGCCGCTGTTGGTGGCAGCATCAGCATTGCTGTTACTGCTGATGCTGTCGCTCGTGCTGGCAGCACTGCTGTTGTCTCAAACCGATGATTATTTTCCCCATAACATTTTTGGTTTATTATCGTTGTTTTTCGAGGGTGGGTGTGTGTGGGAGGAGGGAGGAGGGAGGTGGTGGGTTGGATTCGGGGGAAGGTGAGGGGAGAGGGGAGAGGGGGAGGGGAGGGGGGGAGAGGTTAAGGTGTGGAGGGTAGAGGGTAGGGGTCAGGAGGGAGGGCAGCCACCACAGGAGTCCGTGGGTCTTCAATCATGCAGGTTCGTGAAGCCCGCGCCTTCTTCTCCTGCAGGACTCCCTTCTTCCAGCCAGGGACCCCTCCCTCTCCCGCCTTCCATCACTCAAGAACCCTTTGGCCAGGACTGCTTCATTCTTCCCTTCCATCACCCAGACTCGTTCGTCTTTCCCCCACTCCGTCACCCAGACTCCTTCATCCTTCTCTCCCATCACCCAGATTCCTTCATCCATCCCTTCCATCACGCAGACTCCTTCGTCTTACCTTTCCATCACCCAGACTCCCTCGTCTTCCCTTCCATCACCCAGACTCCTTCGTCTTTCTCTTCCATCAGCCATACTCCTTCGTCTTTTCTTCCATCACCCATGACTCCTTAAAGCGACGAATCTCTTTCTCTCCTTCCTTCTCTTCCATCAGCACGGAATGACTTCTACTGAACCCTCCTCCTAGCCAGGATCTAACCACAGCCCTCCTGTCCTCAGCCCTCATCCTTCAGCTGAGGACCCTAACGCAGGGGCTTCGCACCAGGAGATCCCACAGCCACAAGTCAGACAGTCAGGATCACGCATCTTATCTAAATACTTTCCACCCGAGATACATCACCCCTAAGAACCCTTCAAGCAACGTAACTCTCTCTCTCTCTCCCCAGGACTTCCAAGCCAAGATTCCTTCATTCGAGGCTTGGCAGGATCCTCCAGGTCTTCCAGGCCAGACCCTTGTAGGAAGGACTTCCTGGAACACCTGAGGTCAGAACGAACAATCTGTGGCACCATTTGATACCTGAAGCCACTGTTCTTCCCTTCGTCAACTCCCCGAGCCAGAACCTCCAAGAGACATGACCCCATAGTCCCAACCTTCTCCCTAGCTAGGACTCCCATAGTCCCAACCTCCGTAGTCAGGACTTCCATTGTGCCAACCCTCACCTTCGTCAGGAGCCTCCAGGCACAACCATCGGGGGGGAAAGACTTGGTCCCCTCACGAAAAACCAGGACCAGAACATCCTTCCAGTAGGGAAACCTTCTTCTTCCCAGACCTTCCCCTTGTTCTTCCCTTGAGTCACGGGTGCCCTGCTGCTGGTGGCGTGAGGAGAGTGGCTAAAGAGAGAGAGAGAGAGAGAGAGAGAGAGAGAGAGAGAGAGAGAGAGAGAGAGCCCTGCCTCACTGGCAACGGTGAGGTGCGGGGGCGTGGCGGGAGGAGCCGGGGGTCGCTGATATACCACCACTTCACCACAACGCTCCACAATTACTGCTGAAGGAGCGTGGACACGACGCCGACACCCCCACCCGCACCCAAGCCACCCCTCCCCCCGCTGGACACCCTCGCCTCACCCCACCCCAGCGATACACGATAAGCATTAAGTTGTTTCGCGTGGCCGACGCCGGCAATGACTTGGGACTTCCCTAGGGATCCCGGATATTTGGGAGGGACCCTCTGGGGTCATCTACGTAGGGACCTCTCCCTGGTAGGGCTAAATTTTCTCACATTTTTTTGCTATCAATTTCCGACAGCTTATATGCCTCAGGGGCAGAGACCATCTCATCGGTAAGGGTTTCCCGGCGTTTTTCAATCAGTAAATATACAGACTTCGTGACTCAGAGGTAGAGAGAAAAATGTTTTTCTTTTCTTTCATACTTGCGCGCCGTTTCCCCGCTTTACCGAGGGAGCGCCAGGAGCAGGCGAAGAAATTGTACCTCATCCGCTCACACGTAGTTGTCGCTGTAAGGCTGTAGTTATTGTATTTCTACATACATTCACACACACTAAATCATCCACTACAGTTATCTACAGTCTACTGTATTCATCACTGTGAGCTCTACATGTGTATGATGGAAGTTAAGCATTTGACGTTATTCATTTATATTTTCAAAAAGCTTTCGATCAAGTTTCGCATCCAAAGTTTGTGGCATTAGGTAAATCACATGGTATAGAAGGGTATTGGCTGATTGGCCTCAAACAAAGGGAAGTGATGCAAAGTCAAACCTCATGATAGTCAGATGTAAGAAGTGGTGTGCCACAGGAATCGTTTTTAGGACAGGTTCTCTTTCCCATATATATTACAGGTTTTCTTTCCCTTATATATTACTGATACTGACAATGGGCTGCAGTGTAAGACACTAAAGTCAGCAGATGGTAGGAACTGAGAGAATACAACGGACTGAGAAGTAAATACAATTTAAGTCTGACGTAGGAAATAAATGGTTAAGAGGTGATCTCATACGAGTATTCAGGATTCTCAAAGGTTTTGACTATATGAGAGCATTCAGGATTATCAAAGATTTTGATTATCTGGTTCGAACACGCTTAATACTAAGGATAGCCTTTCCTCTGATTTGATTAGTAGCTTTGGGTATAAACTCGTGGGCACACGTTTAGCCTCGAACGAGGTCATGTACTTTTATGTCTTCAACAGGAGTGTTCATATATGGCTTGATTTATCAGTTATACGAGTTGAAAGCACCGCCATAGATGCATTTCAGAATACACTTGGTATATATTTCGCTTCTAATCCAAGACTGACTGAGTTTGCGCCTTCTTAGTTCCATGGAAAATGTACTGGCTTTTCTCTCTCAATCACTCGTAAGCCGGTCTCCTCGCACCACACTAATCTGTGAGAGTCTGACATCTGCTGACGCCAGAGTTTCTGACATCATCTGACCTCCGAGTGTCTGACATCTTCCGCTATCACAAACAGCCTCAGAAGGACCCAGTGGTCTGTTGCCTGTTTAAGTATCTTTCTTTCCCTTTGTTACTGGATGGAGAGAGAGAGAGAGAGAGAGAGAGAGAGAGAGAGAGAGAGAGAGAGAGAGAGAGAGAGAGAGAGAGAGAGAGAGACGAGCAAACGTTAGCGGTTTAACTGGCTCAGGAGAGAGAGAGAGAGAGAGAGAGAGAGAGAGAGAGAGAGAGAGAGAGAGAGAGAGAGAGAGAGAGAGAGAGAGAGAGCTGTACAAAATAATGAACTGTTGCTGCTGTAATTGCTTGGGAGGGAGAAAGCTGTGCAAATATTTGAGAGCCATTTGTGCCAGCGAACATCATACTTTACCTGGAGATGTAGTTAGCGATACGAAATCATGCTTGGTGCTGGTTCTTGCACACGGCACGAGAGAAATTCTCTCTCTCTCTCTCTCTCTCTCTCTCTCTCTCTCTCTCTCTCTCTCTCTCTCTCTCTCTCTCTCTGTAGTGTGTGTGTGTGTGTGTGTGTGTGTGCGTGTGTGTGTGTGTGTGTGTGTGTGTGTGTGTGTGTGTGTGTGTGTGTGTGTGTGTGTGATTCGCCTGGTGTTATCCTCCTGCCGACTCTCCAACCCAACACGTACTTCCGTTCGAAGTCGGTTTTACATTACAGCACCGACGGTTGCGACCCTTGGGTACGATGGTTCAACCCTTGGGTTCATACGGTGTCCAGGGGTTTAACCTGACCCTTAAAAGGAAGGTCATGGATGGGAACCCGGGGCTACGGGAGCCTAAGGTCTGGGTCGCTCATAGCCAAGTGGGCCATGAGAGGAAGGTTGTTGGCGCAGTCCCATCACTTTAAGTCTCCACACTTACCCTTTAAATTTTCACCCGTCTTCTCTCCTCCTTCAGTTTCTTCTTAAGGATGATGTGGGACTGGTTGCTTCACTGTGTGTCCTGACAGGAGTTATACCGAGATGGCATTACTCCAGTCAGTACAATGAGCATAATTTTTATCATGATTAAACAAGGCATATTTGATTCTTGTCCTGTTCTTATACTGCGTTTATGTTGCTTGATCCCGCACTCAATTATGATCCTTACCAATATATATATATATATATATATATATATATATATATATATATATATATATATATATATATATATATATATATATATATATATATATATATATATATTTTATTTTTTTTTATTATACTTTGTCGCTGTCTCCCGCGTTTGCGAGGTAGCGCAAGGAAACAGATATATGTATATATATATATATATATATATATATATATATATATATATATATATATATATATATATATATATTGATAATGGCATATCTTGTAGGATGTATTAGTTAACGTAATATGAAGTACAAATTCTAGCTAATTTATGTGGTCATATGGATCGAGAAGTTAAGGTAATCCATATCATGAACAGTGTCAGTGAAGGGAATCCATACTGCCAGTGAAGGTAACCAACCATACATCAACAGTGGCAGTGAAGGGCATCCATACATCAACAATGGCAGTGAAGGGAACCGGTTATCCATACATCAACAGTGGCAGTGAAGGGAACCATCCACACATTAGCAGAGGAAGTGAAGGGCATCCATACATCAACAGAGGAAGTGAAGGACTTCCATACATCAACAGTGGCAGTGAAGGGAACCGGTTATCCATACATCAACAGTGGCAGTGAAGGGCACCATTCATACATCAATAGTGTATGTATGAACATTGACGTAGAATGGATGACGATTTTTCTCTACACATTCACAGCAAGAATCACAGATGGAGGCCCTAACTGGGAACTGGTATGAAAAGTGAACTCACTAATGAAACACCAAGTATATAGAAGGAAATAAAAGTCAATAAGTTTTTTGAGTAAATGGAATTAATATATATATATATATATATATTTATATATATATATATATATATATATATATATATATATATATATATATATATATATATATATATATATATATATATTCCTGTGAGTCCACGGGGAAAATGAAACACGAAAAGTTCCCAAGTGCACTTTCGTGTAATAATCACATCATCAGGGGAGACACAAGAGAGAAATATAACAGTCAGTTGATATACATCGAAGAGAGGAAGCTAGGACGCCATTTGGTAAACATGTGATTGTCCAAAACATATATATATATATATATATATATATATATATATATATATATATATATATATATATATATATATGAGCTGCATTGAAAATGCGCTCGTAATACAATTCAGTGACCGTTATAACATACCTGTTGGATACAAATACATGCAGTAAAGCACATGTATAAACAGCGCATCAGAATGCATGTATGCAGTGATGCAGGATAAATCACTGGAGCAATAAACAATGTCACTAAACTAAAGAGTATGATGCTTGTGTAAACAGTTTAGGAAAATGCAATTATCTGAAATGTATTCGAATGCATGTCGTGTCGAATGCTGTTTATACGCTGCATGTGCCAGCTCTCGGAGGGATTGTCATGCGTGTACACACGCACACTTAGTTCGTTCGCAAGCATTAACGCTGGTGGGGAATGCGTGAATTAAGGAGCCATTACCATGCATCTATCAACAAGGTGGGTGAATGCACATGTTGACCAGCTTGGTAGGCGGCAGGGTGGGCGAGGGCGTCGGCCCTCCCTCCACCTGCGACTATTTATAGCGTGAGGAGCACACAGGTCAGCTGGCCGGCCAGGGAAGTTAGCTAGGGGTTGGCCCGCCTTGATGGTGTGTTCCCGTGGCTTGTGTCTGCTTGCGCTGCTCTCCTCTCGTCATCTGCCTCGCTCCTTGACAATTCATTAAGGGCTCGGCTAAGAGTCTCTCGCCCATCGGACGAGCTGCAGTGGACGAGTATGTACCGAGGATGATGAGCGTGTGGGCTAGAGCGTTCGAAAATGAGACAGTTCCTGGCCATTATTACCGAGTAGGATGAGTTACGAGCGACGCGCCCTGTATCATTACTCCCTGGCTGTCCCCTGCCGCCGTCTTCGATGCCTGGCGCATGGCTTCGCTCCTGCCGTACATCAGGGAAATCAGAGGAAGGCGTGTTTCTGGAGAGGTTATGATGGGCTGATTATTAGAATTAGCCCCGTTTTCGGGAAGTTTATATTTTACGATGGCTCTGGGAATTTTGGATGCCTTTATGATAAGCAGCAGATGGGTGCATCACCCAGTAAGTGGCTATTATCGACACTGTCTAAAGACGTTTTTAGGAGAAATTTATCACAGCGGAGTATCTGTCCATGATACATGACATGTATGGAAATGAGGCGAAATTAAGTCCAGTTATGAATACATTAGGGCAAGTGACGGGTGGCGGGGGAAGCGGAAGTCGCGACCGGAGAGGAGATGGGGAGGAGTTGCGCTCGGGGTGTCTTGCAGGCAACAGCAGCGCCGAGCGGGGATGGCGGCGGCCCAGGAATGTACCCGATAGCTAATATTGCTGCTACGCCCTCAACAAACATCATCCCTGTTCACTTACCAACACATACGTGATCCAATATTCGCTAATTACGGTTCCCAACGACGCTAAGGGATTATCAAGAGACATAAGGGAAATTAAATGATACGAACGTGAGCATTGGAATTAGGAAACGCTCAACAGCAGGACAGACGAGGCTTTTCCCCGCGGAAGGTCTGCGGCGAGTGGTGCTGCTGGTGCCGCTGCTGCTGCTGCAGTGGATACGGTGGTAGCAGCAGGTGCGGTGAGGCTGGGGAAGTGGAGACGGAGTGAGACGGACAAGATGACATAAGGGCGTGCGTGTCTCCCGGTCATTAGCGCGCTGGACACGGCGGCGGCCCAACGCTACTACCACCACCACCTTGGCTACTGGACGACTGCTTCTCACACCACAAACTCTCAAGATGTCGTCCCCTCACATTAGCACCTCTCATGTAGCCACAACCACCTTACACTGCACCCCATACACCACTCCTCTCGCACCACTATATGTCACGACACTGATTTCTTACACGTTCACCTGTTGCATACATCACCACTTATATATTCAGCTGTCGCACCGCCCTAATTGTATATTCATTCGCCTGTCGCACCATCCCCACTTATACCTCGTCAAATAGCCACCACTTATAAATCCAAGTCGCACCACCATCACTTATACTTTCAACTATAACACCACCTCCTCGTATAGATCCAATTATCACCTCACCACCGTCTCTCACACCATCACACGTCTTACTGCTCCCCTAGAAAATGAGAATCTCTCCCTCAATATATATATATATATATATATATATATAATATATATATATATATATATATATATATATATAACCCCTATGGGTCAGCTATGGGGTTGTAAGGGGAAGCAAGACCTCGACAGCTTCATCAAATTCATCGACAGTGACTCTTCACTGCGTTGCACCTGGTCATGTGGTGATTCAAACCCCTGGTACTTCACACTAGTGGTATACTCGGGGTACCTCACCTTTTTTGTGGCTCTTTTTCATGGTACCTCTTCCTGTGGTGGCCTCATTCCATGATATTCACCATATGATGGCCCTATTCCATGGTACCTCATCCTATTCTGGCCTAATCCCGTGGTACCTCTCACCTATGCTGACCTCATCCCATGGTACCTCACCACATGATGGCATTACCCCTTTGGTACCTCACCCAGTAATGGCCCCATCTCGTGGTACTGTATTTTGTGATGGCCTCATTCCGCGGTATCTCACTCTTTGGTACCTCTTCCCCCACCGCACCACACCCCACGGTACTTCAAGCTATGGTGGTACTTGTCCGTGTGTCACCTCACGCCGCAGCAATGGTCTTGTACCATATCAGTCCCTGTTAACCTCCTCCCTGTGGTGGTGTGGTAGAGTAAGGTAAGAGAGGCTGCTGGCCTTGTTAGGTAGGTGGGGAGGTAGGCAGGAAGGACCGGGTCACACCCTTTATTTGGCCTACTTGGGGCAAGGTAACGGATGGGCTCCGGCACGATAAGGCCGGTTCCTGATGACAAGGAATCTGAAATAAGCTGATGTTCACTGTAGTTCACTGTTTGCTCCTAGGTGTCTCTCTGGCCGAAGATGGATTTCTGAACTCGAGAACAACTTGTGGGTTCTCATGGTGTGGTGTGGTGTGTGTGTGAGTGTTGGACGGTGTCACTGATAGCGTTGTATACACCTAGGGTAATTAGTAGTTTATAATGTAATCTTACGTATTTTTAGATGAGTGTATGTACATTTGAAGCTTGTAAGAACGAAGAGACGACCCTCGAGCTCAGTGGTACGACCTGGATTCAGTGGTAGGACCCTTGAGTGGCACGCTGCAACCCTTAGGTTAAGGATGAAGTTAAAGGGACACGTCGTTGTCCACCAAATGTCCATGTATAAGATATATCAAACATCACTCACATAACACCAACCAAGTAAGATATAAAAGAATGCAGAAAAATTATAAAGATATACAGACGAAAGAAGAGCTATAACAATAAGCGAAGAAAACGTAAAGATACACAAAATAGGCGTAAGGAAAATAAATGCACGAGTATTGACGGTAGAAAAATGAAGACACGATAATGAGACGCCCCGAGTGTAAACTTTGTGTGAATCACAGTATATGTTGTGGTGGTAGTATGGCTATCAGGAGGGCAGATCATTAAGCCACACTCCCTGCCATGTGTCAGGAGATGTGTGTGTGGTGACGACCGGTGTTGCTAAGGAAGTGCGATCCTTCAACACGACGGTACGACCCTTGAACACGACGATACGACCCTTGAACACGACGGTACGACCCTTGAACACGATGGTACGATCCTTCAAAACGACGGTACGACCCTTGAACACGACGGTAGGTACCTTCAGTATGAAGTTACGACCCTTGGGTATGATGGCATAGCCTTTGACCAGATCCTCAAGGGCTTGGATACAAGTACCCAAGGGTCGTACCGTCGTACTCCCGGGGTCGCACTGTCGTACTCAAGAAATCATTTGCATTTCCTCTATTCCCTTTTTTTTCTGGCCTAGCACCAAGACCTGAAACATACAAGTAGTTTTGATAGAACCATTGGTATTGTAAACCGGCTTGAAAATCAGTATTTCATGACCATATTTCCCTCTTACGTTCTGAATCATTGTCCTTATATATCTGTTAGCAAGGAAGATCTTTTTTTTAAGTGAGTAGAATCAATCTGAGCCCTCGTAGGCGAGCAAGATCGCCGTCAGTAGCTTCAGGTAGCGACTCCAGAGCCTCTGTGAGGTTCCCTTGGGGGGGAAGGGGACGCTTTCGGACGAGTTGGACAACCGCTTCATTTCGAGGAGTCGTCTGTGGTCCATAGTGATTTACCCGTCACAAGCGACGCTGCTCACGGGGTAGACCTGTCATATTACCATGCGCGAAGGTGTGTAGTGGACGGGGATAATATTCGCGGAGGAATGAACAAGATGATTGTAGAGCACCGAACACAACAGGTTATAATAGTTCTTAAAGGGCCGGGTGACCTCAGCACTACTTTGTTAAACATATAAGGACGAACCAGTGATTCGAGGCGGATACGGACGGTTAGGTAGACAAGTGAACTGATGAACAAATAGTTCACAGCGAGTGCACAAAATTTATCAAGTGGACTCGTGGTAACATATGAAAATACGCCCACTTCCACTGGTGAGAAGACAACATGATATTATGAACTGGGATGGTAAAACTGGGCTGATGGTAAGTTACCATCACTCTCCAGCAAACAGTTAACAAACCTCTCTTATAACTCGAAGATTCAGTCCAGTGAGGTGTGTTAACTATTTGCTGGAAACACGTTTTGAAATCAGTGGTTCAGTTCAAGTTTGAAGTGGACTTTTGTCCTTGTATATAAATGGTGTGTGTGTGTGTGTGTGTGTGTGCGCCCCTGACTTCGAGGTCAGCCTCTTAAATATTCAGGATGTACTCACACGCTACGGAGAAGTCAGCAAAATATAGATAAATGAAAATGATTCAAGGGAATACTTATCAGGCGATCCCACCTCTCCCTGCTTGATGTATGCCAAGAACCATAGTCACTTGCATGATTTTCAAGGAACAGATTTGTAGGCGAAGCTTTCTCACAGAACGAATGTTGACGAGAGGAAAATTCGCGGTTGCCTTACGCTTCTTAACCTACTTCGTCGTGAGTTTTGTTGTGGATGTTTGTGATAAACGCGGATTGGAACAACGGAGTAGAGACGACAGGTTGAGAGGGGACGATAGATGATGTAAACGACTGGAACAACGGAATGAAACGACCTTAATCGCGAGGGGATGACCCCATGAGCATGCCGATGCCAATGATACTTTAGGGGTCAGGTCAAAGGCCAGGCCAACCATTGCCAAAAGGTCACACAATTCGTGATCGAGTTATAAAGTGTTAAGGTGTATACACAAGTAGTGTCCTGAGGCCATAGTAAAGTACACACTGAGAGGGTTCCCTCCAGAATGATTTCTTCGTACACCGGACATCTTACACTCACCCAAAGCAGAAAATATTAAAGTTTTTGATACAGTATTTTAGAAAGTGTGGTGGTGGGGAGCTCGTGTGTAGCCACTGGTGCGTAATTACTCTAGACTATATCATAAAGAAACATTATATTGTAATTTACGAGGCTATATGGGGGAAGACACGGAAATTGGTTTTATGATGGATTATTACACAATGATTAAGTCGAGCTGCCTACCGAGGTAGCTCTCCCGCGCTGCCTACTCAAGGTGAGAGTCAGTCTTGGTATGGGACCCCGACCGGTGTACGGTGAGTATATAGTTAGAGAATATAGTTACGAACGGTGCTTTTCTAAAGTGAAGGCCAGAGACGAAAGTGCGAAGGTTATATGCAACATAATAGGAATTTTTTTTTTCTTTTTCTTTTAAGTAGTGTTGAGGCCAGTCCACCTCGCTTGGACCATGGTGGTCTGTGGGGCCTGCGTGGTCTGTGTTTCTCTATAACTGTGTAACTATTAGGGCTCCCGAGACTTCAAGATTGCGCTACAGTCAGGAGCAGTAGCAGCTACGTATGCAACACCACTGAGTGTGTTACCCTCTCGTTCATACGCTACCGTAGATAGATAGATAGATAGATAGATAGATAGAGAGAGAGAGAGAGAGAGAGAGAGAGAGAGAGAGAGAGAGAGAGAGAGAGAGAGAGAGAGAGAGAGAGAGAGAATCATGAGCTGCCATGAGTGTACGGTTACCTCCCTCGCTCCCTCCTCCGCCTAGCGAAGACGGCGGGCCTGGCCGCGGCTGACTGACGTACAGGTGGGAGGCGACAGACGCTGGTCTGGCCGCCGGCGCTCTGGTCCCGCCACCGCCAACACCGCCGCCGCCAGTAACCCCTGACTACACCCTACACCTCCCCTCCTTAATTGTATCTTGGCTCTGCAGGACACCCATAGCACACGCACGCACACACACACACACACACACACACACACACACACACACAGAGTAGTGATATTTGAGGTGATATTTGAGGTGATATTTGAGGTGATGTTTGAGGTGGACGAGGCTATATCGAACCGACGGGCGATAACAGTAAAGAGGAAGATAGGATACAAAGAGATTCCAGAAGCGATGGGCAGGGATGATAAGGAAGGCCACAGTGAGGGAAGGGTCAGGAAGGGTGAAATGGAAGATGGAATGGCAAGAAGGAAGTCAGTCCAGGTGAAGTTCCCTCCCTGTAGGTAGGAAGGCATGATGATGATGATGATGATGATGATGATGATGATGATGACGATGATGTTACGAAGGGGTTAGACCGGTAAACTCTACTAAACATGAAAATCTGGTAAGTTGCTCATCACACGAGACAAGAGAAAGGAGGAGTCTGGCAAAATTGATGTGATTATCACGCGCCACAAAAAGAAATTATTAAGGTAGATGGAGATCAGAGAGAGGGAAAAAAAGAGATAGAGTGAGAGAGAGAGAGAGAGAGAGAGAGAGAGAGAGAGAGAGAGAGAGAGAGAGAGAGAGAGAGAGAGAGAGAGAGAGAGACCCGATGTAGCGACATATTACAGGGTATGAGCGATGGGTGAATCAAACGGATGGTCATGTTCTACAGATGCAGATGGATGAGTGGCAGACGCCCTGAGATTTGGAGCTCAAAGATCGGGTCTGGGGGAGATGACGTGTGTTATTATGGGAGCTGTTGAGATAAGCCTTATACAGGAGGTAGACCAGCAGATGGTGTTGACTGTAGGATTCAAGTCGAGAGGAGATAGATAGGTAGATATATAGATAGATAGATAGATAGATAGATAGAGAGAGAGAGAGAGAGAGAGAGAGAGAGAGAGAGAGAGAGAGAGAGAGAGAGAGAGAGAGAGAGAGAGAGAGAGAGAGAGAGAGAGAGAGAGAGAGAGAGAGAGAGAGAGAGAGAGAGAGTAGAGGAGCAGGGGTGGGTTGTGAGAGGCAATCTCTACCTACCTGGGCTGAAGTATCAGAGGATCGTGGCCCAAGCAAGTTATTATACATCATAGCGCACGACCACTCTCGACAGAGACTGCCCTGCGACTGAATATAATCCTAAGGAAAGATGTAGCAAACCCCCTGGCAGATATTTAGGAAGGAGACAGTCAGGGGTGATGAATTGATTGCGATGGTGGAAAACGCGGGAAGACTAGCCTGCAGTGAGGTGAGGCAAAGCGTATACGGGGAAAGGCACTCAGTAGATGGTGCATGAGGTAGGGAAGCAGAGGGAGACACGGGGTCGGTTGTCAGTGTCAGTAGAACAAAGTAAATCTGTACGAGGCATAGCAGCCAGATCGCGTTTGAAAGGTGCGGTGCAGGAGAGCAAGGAATTTTGATACAGAAGAATAAGAACTATGAAAAGCTGTGGAGGAAAAAAAGGATACAGTCGGAAAAGCAAGTGAAGATCGGAAGCTGGTGTATGAAAGCTACCGAGAACAAGTTGTCAACTGAAGACCTGTAGTGAAGGGATACAAAGAAGAGGACGAGGACCAAGGCAGCGAGGGAGAACAGATGGTGTTCCTGTCTCTAGTCACAGGAAGAGACCAGGGAATTACCATAGACCATGGGTCACCGTAGTCTATGGTTGCAGACTGCTCCAGAAGATTGTATGGACACAAAATGATGACTGTTTGGGAAGTGACTTACTGTTTGTAAGGGTGACACAGGCAAAGAGTTAAGATAATTCCTAGAGAGAGACAATGGGGGAAAAGAAATAAAAGAAGTTGAATTGTATGTTTTTAGTGCCAGAGAGTCATTTCGTACTGTCCTCAGGGGAGATGTGAAAAAATTATACTCATATTTCCAGCCTGGAGGACATGGAGGTCTTCATCACCGATGGATGGAAATATACCTGAGTGAGGGAAGGGACAGCACCTGGCAGAGACGCCATCACAAACTGGGCAGAGCTGAAAGGTGGTGTCCCCAGAGGGCTTTTTTTCTTAGACCATTGTTATTCCTGATTTATGTAAAGCACTTGCCTGAGGGCGTCGAATTATACCTAAATATGCTAGGAGATGATGCCAGGCTTAGGAGAGAAGACGCAAGGTGTTTTCGTGATGGCGACACCTTACAAGGAGACCTGGACAAGCTCCAGCCCTGGTCGGATGCATGACTAATGAAATTCAACCCAAACAAATGTAAAGTGATGAAGATGGGGGAGGAGGTGTGAAACCAGTCCACGCCATGAATACCACAATCCAGGAAAGAACTAAGAGGAACCTGTGAGCAAGGACTTAGGAGTAAACAGAATACCTGAATCGTCATTGGAACGCAGAGCTGCAGAGGTAGTGAGGGAGACAGAGCATTTATTTCTCAACGTCAGAATCGCCTCAAGGAAATGCTGAAGACGATATTCACTTCTGGCCGGTGTTAAGAGTACGGGATGGTCGGTGTTGTTGGCCCACATGTGGAAGCGTACAGACCTGCCAGAGAGTCCAGTAGCTGGGGTTGTAAAACCTGTACCTGAACTACGGGATCTGACCTACAGGGAGAGTATAGCACACGGAAGGTCAAGGGGAAACATGATTACATTGTCGAAAGTTGCTCGACGTTGATCAGCGCTCCGAGGACACAGTAGGAAGCCCATGGAATGACGAGACGTGGAAACGTGAGATGATACTCGTCAAACAGAAGAGTAGGAGACGGATGTAACGAGCCACCTCGAAGAGGAGGCGTGTATTATGACGACGGGAAAAATAGAGACTTCCAAGTGGCATAGAACGGTGA
Source organism: Panulirus ornatus (assembly GCF_036320965.1). Taxonomy (NCBI): domain Eukaryota; kingdom Metazoa; phylum Arthropoda; class Malacostraca; order Decapoda; family Palinuridae; genus Panulirus; species Panulirus ornatus. The sequence goes on from NC_092291.1 coordinate 13,936,617, forward strand.
AGAAGATGATGACGACGATGGCTTCTGAGGGACACAGAAGTCTTAAGATAACTGGCCAGAAGTTCTTTGACTTGGGTTGAGCTATCGTCTGACCCATTCCTTATACAAAATTACTTCAACATCTCTTTGATCGTTGTACTGATAGCAGAGGCTTAGTACACTTACGTAAATGAGAATATAGACTCAGTTTACTCTGGTAAACAATGACTCAATTTACAATGGTGAGCACCAGTTAGACAAACTGTATGCTGAACACATTACTACTGAGATGAACAGATAACTCATGATTCTCCACCAGTGCTTCGTGGCGCCCTTTCGTCCCCGGGAGGCGGCACGCAGCGGAAGCAAGCACAGGTCGCGGTGGCGGGAAATTTTATTTTTTTGCGAATTCTTAGCTTTATGAAGGAAAATACAGAGGCGTCTGAAGTGTATGGCACAGCGATGGACCTCAGCTTCTCAACACCTGGTTTGACTGTGGTGCACCAGACACAGTGAATTCCTTGTTCGATTGTCATTATATAATTGGCCAATTTATCGAATAAACCTGACATCAATTTATTGGTTTAATGCTACGTAAAGTTAAGTAATGACTCGATTGCACGATGTTGAAAGAAATTTCATCCGCTTATTTTTTTTAGTACAGACAACGAAAACTGAGATATATGAAACATTTTTTTTTCCTCCTGGAAAATAAAGCGGCATTGATTTAGTTTCTTAGATGCCTTTTCATAGTTGCTGAATGATGATTTTTGGTCTCTGAAAAGAAAAAAGAAAAATCTCTATGCATCTTCCGTCACTACAGCAATTCATGTCATTCACTGAAGCTGACCAATCCTAAGATAAGTATGTGGGGTCAGTACAGGTCACGGGGGTAAATAGAACACTCAGTTTTATAAGCTTGGCTTGGCTGGTGGTGGAATGGAGGACCATACAGGAACACGTCCCGCTGAATGGCGCCCTCTGCCCAGACCTAGAAATGAAGTGTTAAGTGTCGATCTGCGTATGAATGTTTTAGGCATTTTTTGTAATGATAATGATAAAATAATGATAATAATTATAATAATAATAATAATAATAATAATAATAATAATTATAATAATAATAATGATAATAATAATGTTTTTGATAATAATGATAGTTATGAAAATAATGATAATAATAATAATAATGATAATAATAATAATAATAATAATAATAATAATAATAATAATAATAATAATAATAATGATAATAATAATAATAATAATAATAATAATGTTAAAGATACTAATGATAATAATGATTATTATTATTATTATTATTATTATTATTATTATTATTATTATTATTATTAATATTATTATTATCATTTTTACTATTATTCGATAATTCTAATGATAGGTCAAGTCTTGTCGTCGAAATTATTCTTACTTATTCTCCATTACCCATTTTCATGACCTCAGGAACCTCGTATGCGTTTCGTCTGGTTGTGAGACTGTGAAGCCGTCCAGAAGGTCACAACCACGACGCTCTGATGCTTGTGGTCCCCCCTGGACGTTCACCAGAGCCTCACAGCAAGTTGAGCGAGACTCTTCAAAGAAAGGGTGGCATATCGCCGAGACCCCTGGACTGTCTCGAGGAGGGAGAGAGACACCTCGGAGTATAGGACAGTGTGTGTGTGTGTGTGTGTGTGTGTGTGTGTGTGTGTGTGTGTGTACAATTAGGTGACACCGCCGCGGGAAGTGGCGGCTGCTACCTACCGCGTCACCCGCCACCAAAAAAAAAAAACTTTACTGCTGCCACAGGTCCACGCGGCGCTGTCCTCCCTCTTCTGTAACAAAGCAAGGGAGAGGGAGAGGAGGAGGAGGAGGAGGAGGAGGACGAGGAGAGGGAGAGAAGGAAGGGAGGAGGAGAGAGGGAGAGAAGGAGGAGGAGGGTGAGAGAGCGAGAAAAGCTTGGAATTGACCCTGAGGAGTTGTGAGGGCGACAGAGCAAAGAGACCGTCTTAATACGGAAGCCTCCCAGATGTTTGAATGTTACCCGAGCGCTTACGAGAGCTGATGCCATGTGCCATCTGCTTAATGACCGTGTCTTCCTCTGTCTAGATGAGGAGTGTGGCCGACTATTAAATAATCTCGTCCTAAACCATCTAATTCTGTATTATCTGGCTTTTCCATCTACTTTTCTGCTGCAGATAACTTCGCCATAGACCATCAGGTCCTGTGTTACTAGGCTTTCAGATGGGGTCATATGTATATTCAAAGGATATTTAGGTACTCTATTTCAAGCAAATTTGAAAAAAAGCTTCGTCGGACAAAGCAGGAATGTCACCAGAGAGGAGAGAGAGACAGTCTGTCTTCAGATGGTTTGCCATTCCTCGCCTCGCACAGCCAGTCTTCATCATGAGAACCTTCAGCATTGACTGACATCACCGAGTCTTCTGCAACACAGCAGCCGAGTCTGCAACACAGCAGCCGAGTCTGCAACACAGCGGCCGAGTCTGCAACACAGCGGCCGAGTCTGCAACACAGCGGCCGCGTCTGCAACACAGCAGCCGAGTCTGCAACACAGCGGCCGAGTCTGCAACACAGCGGAGATAAAGAAGCCCCAAGACACAAGCTAATGGCGGGGATTGAGAGGTTTTCTTGATGGTGGAGCAGGGTTGTTCCTCCTCCGGAAGCTGAAACGATTTATATTTTGCAGACTCCTATGTTCGAGACCATCGAGTGCAATCTATCAATTAGAAAGAAAGGAAGAAAAGGATCAAATTGGGCGAATTTTCAGTCAGGAAACGCTTATTTTGGACATCTGACTTGCTCGAGAAATGGGACTTAGTGAGACAGCAGTAACGCTGCATCACGAAGACGGCCTGAGCCGAGCTGAGACATATAGGCTTGAAAACTCTCCATGACAAAAGTCCTCAGAGAGGCAGCTCTGAGACTGGCCGTCGACTATAGGCTCTTCACAGTCACGGAGGAGGAGGTGGTGCCACTAGGGATATAGAGATTCAGCCATCTGACGACAACTGAAGTCTGCTGGAGAATCTTCCTCATCGCCAACATTAAAGAGCATGCGTAAGGGTCAGGTAGAACCAGGAGATACTGTTGTGAAGATCTTTAAGAACCCTCTACTCGAACTCGCTCGTCGGGCTTTCAAAACGCTGTAGACATCTTCGTCTGTAGGGGTAGACCTGTGACGTTCACCATACGTGGTCGAAATAGAGTCGAAAACTTTTGAGTCGAATGTGACATTCTGTTGAGTCTCGTGATATCTGACTAGACACAAGGACTGAGCTGACCACAAGACTAGGATCTGGTGGATCTCTAGGACTGGATAGAGTGTGAAGAGGCTTTGGATAATAACACCTACCAAGTGGTCATAATGACCATGTCTGGCCACAACAGACCGTGGGTCACTTCGGGAGGGTAGCTACAGCTCAGCTTACGTATTTGCCTGTGGTCGACCTTGTATGAAAGTCATTTCCTTCATCAAAGAGAGAGAAATTTTTCTTTCCATCCAGTGCCTGCGGGAAATCGTGGATTTTCTTTCACTGTGTTTTTATGAAGTACATCAGGTCGGTGGACTTTGGGTTGGTGGACGAGTTATTGAAACTATATAGTAAATGACAGGAATTCTACCACAATTTTTTTTTTAAGAGTTATATATCATTACCTATTTGGACAGGACGGAGATGGAGTTGTACCCTGGTATGACCCCGTGTGTGTATGTGTGTGTGTGTGTGTGTGTGTGTGTGTGTGTGTGTGTGTGTGTGTGTGTTCCATTAACTACCGTGTATGGTTACCAATAGAATCAGTGTAATTCCTACATTTACCTCTTCTATAACAATGAAGAAATATAACATCATGAATATTTTCTTTAAATGAAATTAGACTTCCATCATTTCGACACAACCCCACAAGAAAGATGAAATGATAAAAGGTAAATAAGTGTCTGTAAATAGGTGTACGTGTGTTGACCTATCTTATTACCATTGAGGGAAAGTCACATGCATTAAAAACGTTTGCATGAAGTAAGCAACTGTGTCATGAAACGGCGCCTGGGTGGAAGGCATGAGGTTAACGTTCATATCCGTGAAGGTGTTCTGGCTGGCTGGCAACATTTGAGATCACCGCCTCGAAGTGTCATGTCGTGTTGGAGATGACATGAAGTCATTTCGAGTGATCATCGAGTCGCCCCAAAAAATCGGTGTAGAAAATCGTCCACGATGAAACGGGCGAGCGAGTCGTCTCTTACGCTAAGGTTCAAGCATATTTGAGTGGTCGGAGTCTGAGGTAGAAACGCTTTTTTATGGATGAGACGATGAACAATTGCTGGTGGTCATGTAGCGTGGAATATATAGAGTAATAATTACATAGCTTCTCCCCACAACCAGCTACTAATATAGCCAGTGCTCATCCAAACACCGTGTTGATTTTATCGACTTTACATTGGGAGTTATTATGCCTGCAAATTACAGTGTCTGGAGATATGCGGCAACACGACCGGCAGCGCCCTGCACGACAGTGACCTCTGACGTCATACATGACGAACCAATAAGATAAGAGATCACCCGCACGTCATCTTTCCCTAAACCAGTGGGAAATGCCTGACTCTCAGAACGTCATCCATCCTGTACCAATAAAGCATCAGCTGAACTCTGACTTCATGAATCCTAAGCCAATCAATGAGCAGTTGACCTCTGACGAGGTCTCCTCCAGACCAATTGCATCCCACGTCACCATCAAAGTCATCAGTCCTGAGCCAATCAGACAACAGCTTAACGTGGAGAGAAACGTGGTTGAGTTTGTCTTTCTCACAGTTAACCTGAGGAAGTAATGTGTATGTACCTTCGAACCTCGCTCCAAAAAAAAGTGAGGGAGGCAACAGGTTTTCGTTAACTCAGTAAATATTTCCCTCCAATAGATATTTCCTTCTGGTAATTCAATATAAGTAGATATTAAAGTACTTTATTTTACTGTCATATAAATTTGAAGTGAGCATCGTATTTTTTGATGGATTTACATACGTATCAATCATAAGAACTTCAGTGCACAGTCAAGAAAATGAGATTATTCATATGACATCGAAGTGATGTCACCTCAGCAGCCATACGTTATGTATAGCATAGGATTCTCTCTTGACTCGTACATAATCCCTCCAGATATCATTTGTTATATAGGGATGGTCATAGAGGGCGACAGGTCAGAGTGAACTGGGTTACCGCCATCCTAAAGCTGGTTCGAGACTTGCTAAGTTAAGGAGTTGGGTTGAGGTAAGTCTTCCCTTTCCTCCCCAACTCCAGCCGAGGGCATCCACAGATCGAGAAGTCGGTGAGAGGGCGTTGCCACGTCAGGTGAAATAAGGTCAGTGTCCGAGATGGGGTGAGGAGTTCTCTACTACTCTTCCCTCACCGGTGAAATAAGGTCACTGTGAGGGGGGGGGGGGTTCTTGACTTCTCCTTTGTCTGGTGAAATAAGGTCACTGTGAGAAGGTTGACTGCTCTTCCTTCGCCAGTAAAGCAGGTTCACTTGAGAGAGTTAGTTTCTCACTTTTCCTTTACTGGTAAGATAAGATTATTGTGAAGGATTGATAATTATATCTTTACTAGTAAAATAAGATCAGAGAGGGAAAACAACTGTTTAATACAAGATAACAAATACACACATAAACAGTGGCAAACCAACTGGCAAGACAGGAAATGGCCACTAGGTATATGGCAAATTTTTGTCTAAAATTTGTATAATAAGTCAGGCTATACATATTTTTTTTCTACGTAATTTTCGTGAATAACTGCATAACTTTCTTGAGTTTGACCTGTGCAGACCAAGTAGCTCTGGTGTGTGTCGGGTGGGGAGATTTCGTAAAAAAATTTTTACACATTCCTATATCTGTTCTGACTCGCGAGTCACTGGGGTCTGGCTAGTCATCTCCTTTCAATATCGTCTCGTAATTAAAGCGATCGAATTTCTCCTCATATTCTGAGCACTTGTATTATATCACTCGGGGTCTTCCATTACAAATAGTCATTTCAGAATTTTTCATCCTTTTTCTGTAAGGTTTTGCCATTCGTTTCTCTGCCCTGCTCAGGGACTTTATCTGATATTTCTTCTTTTTTTTATTACTGTAAAAACCTAACAATGTTCTTTCATTTGGATCTCACCGGAATATATTCCAAAGTCTTGGATGTCGTTCCCAATAGTGACATCAAAACATGTAGATACATATGGAATAGTCAATCCATATATTCATAACCGAATGAATTATCTTTAGTCCTAAAGTAAGTAACTTTGCATTTGTCCATATTTTGATACTTCTCGAAACGTAGTGTTTACTAAGGCACACTTCTATGGATGTCTCTCCAGTCATTGTCAGGCATTATGCTCCACCTAACTGACATATGATCATCGGAATTGAAGATTTTTACCAGCAAATCCTTCCTGTCATATTTAAGACATACATTATGTGTACGACAAGGCTTACGGCTCATAGCCTTCACTGGGGGACATATGAACACATGAACTGTTCCTCCTTCAGGAGACAGCTCTGTTCTCTCTTTATTAACCAGTCTTCATGCCAGTCACTGAAATGGTTACGTTCTTCCTTCTCTCTGTGAGATAATCTCTCATGTTGGGGTTGTATGAAAGGCTAGGTATCAATCCCACTATACGGCACGTCATCATTGAGTGAATGGTGTCCAGCAGATCTGTGGTTGGTGGAGTCTGAGCCACTCCGGCGTAAATTGCTGTCTCTGTTGTTCGTTACATAGTTTTCGTAATGATTTGATAAGTTCGTGTCAAAGTTTTCTTTCTTTTCCTTCACGACTTATGTCAGTGGTAACCCCTCGAGCACGACGATACGACCCTTTACTAAGCACGACAATGCGACCCATGACAACGACACACCGACGGTGCAACCGTTTAGCACGACAGTGCGGCCCTTGAGCACGACAGTTTGACTCTTGAGCGCGACAGTACGACCCTTGAGCACGACGGTGCGACCCTTGATCACGACGGTGCGGCCCTTGAGCACGACGGTGCGACCCTTGATCACGACGGTGCGACCTTTGATCACAACGGTGCTACCCTTGAGCACGACAGTACGATCCTTGAGCACGACGGTGCGACCCTTGATCACGACGGTGCGACCTTTGATCACAACGGTGCTACCCTTGAGCACGACAGTACGACCCTTGAGCACGACGGTGCGACCCTTGAGCACGACGAAGTGTGTGAGGCTACAGTAATGTCAACCACCTACACGGGATTATTAAGTTCGCCAACGGAGGGTAGAACCGCCAGCTTCCAAGACGAGCGAGGATCAGTTCGTGCGGTCATCTGAGGACCATCAAGAGACGCGTGCCTTTGTGAGGTACGAGTCTCACCGTGAGGGAGGCTCACGTCCACCAGACCTGGAGGAAGAGTTGGAGGAACAGGTTGAGGTTAACTGAGTGGGGGTTTGGGGATGTCTCCCTCCCTCCCTCCCTCCCTCCTCCACTTCTTCCATCCTTCTCCCTCAGGGCTCATGTTAACAGTGGCACCTCTGCCACTACCACCACCGCCACCGCCATCATCACAGCCATCACCACCGCCGGGTCAACCAACTCATTCTGACGGGAGCCACGCCTCAAGTTCATCGCCATCATAACGGTGGTACCCGGTCACTCTGCCTTCAGTCCCCTTGAGCACGAGGGCACGACCCTGGAGCACAGCGGTACGACGACTCTTCTTGAGCGAGACAGTGCAACCACTTGAGATCACCGGTTCGAGTCTTCACCATAACGCTACTGACCCCCTGAGCATAAAAAGGTACGACGGTACGATCATTTTGGTGAAGAGAAAAAGAAGACCCTTCAAAGGCTTATCGATCAGGTTAATAGGTAGGCCATATCACCACCCCAACGATCGTGCCGACGTGGTGAAATGTCGGACCTTCCTGATTAAGGGAGTTAGAGATGTGGTTCTCTAACTCCAGGGAGTATAACCATGCTTTGTCGAGGTGAAGGCTAAGTTCACATCTTACATACACTCAAAGAATTCCTTAATTTCAGGGAAGAATCTACCAAGAGGTCCTTCAGTCTGGTAGAAGTAAGATCATCAGGGGTCCGACACATACAATATATCTTTTAAGTTTATATTTGTGCATCATTCGATACTGTGGGGCTTCAGGAACACATGTGAAAATTCTCCGATAAAACTTGAGGATGAAAATGGGATATCCAGACGGAATAGATCCCGCTAGTTTCAGCTTGATCCCCAAACCCGTTCAATCAATAACTTGTCGGCCAAATATTGACAAAAACATCGACCAAACTCAAAAGAAACCGTTGCTGAGACTTTCCCCTGGTGAAGTCAGACGTGAGATTTTCCCCCCTGGTGAAGTCAGACGTGAGATTTCCCCCCTGGTGAAGTCAGACGTGAGATTTCCCCCCTAGTGAAGTTATACGTGAGATTTCCCCCCTAGTGAAGTTATACGTGAGATTCCCCCCCCCCCCCCTGGTGAAGTCAGACGTGAGATTTCCCCCCTAGTGAAGTTATACGTGAGATTCCCCCCCCCCCCCTGGTGAAGTCAGACGTGACATCGGCAATTATAACCTCGCCATTTTCGGGCCCCCCGAACCTCCGCTCCTGCGCGAGATCTTTCTTGTCTTGCTACGTGCGTTTACATGGCCAGGGTGTCCATGTCAGCTTCTTTTTCGATCTTACCAAATACGATTTTTCTTGTTCAGTTCCAAGATATTTTCTCTATTTTTTTTTTTTTTACCTATTTGGGAAGGACCGCTTGGCGCGAGCGCAATGTTAGAGATGCTTTCAATATTTGACACCAGTTCGAGAGGCTGGTGTTGGATCATGGTATTGTCTCATTCTTTTCAACAGACTCAGTGCAGGTGACCAGAGTGTATCATGGTGAAGGCTTACAATTCTTGCTCGTAGCTGGGAAACCACTTAGCTGTCTGTTGGTCACATTCTTCAAAAGTTTTAGAGGCGAAGAGGCTTTCTAGCTGCAGGATCATCATCATCATCATCGTCATCATCATCATTATCATCATCATCATCATGCCACTGGACTTCAGATTTATGTCAGACATGAAAAATGATAATCTTTGCCGGGGCTCAACGACTGTCGTGTGCATGGGAGGTAGCTCCCATGCACACGCACCTGTGGTACGTCACTAGGCTACATGCACATAGGGTAATATTCCTTGCTTTTGTACACGCTGACCACCCCCGCGTTAGCGAGGCTACATCTGTAAACCGATCCTTTAAGAAAATCCTCGCTTAACTCTTCCTTCTTCTGTTCCTACATTCTGTAAGTGTTGGTATAGTAAGGGGAGGACTTCCAGCCTACCTTTCCTGGTCCCCAAAGTCGGCTTCCACGACACGCAGCAGATACGTGGTTGGTATTCTTTCTCCTCCGTCTTCAGGAATGTCTAGGGTCGTATATAACAATTCAGTATTTAAAACACTTCATGAAAACTCTTCATTGAGGAGATCGACCTGATATGAACAATACTCATGATTACATTATACCGAAAGAAAAATACTTCCAGTGTCAGCCTAAACTTTTATATTTACAACGAATAGTGTTGGAACATCTTCGTCTCTTCGGGCATACAACACAGTTTGTACAGATCTCTCGCGTCACCTGAGATCACATGACAGTGTTGTTGATGATTAACGAAGTGTTCCCTAAAGCTGGTGGATTGTTAGGTTTTGATTTGATCAGTGTATTCACAGATGACTTCCTGAGTCTCAAGAATTGAAAGGTGTACCACCAGATGCTTCATGCCGGACTGAGATCATAACACACACACACACACACACACACACACAATCACTACATTTCATGGCGAGTCGTCCCAACATTCGGAAGCAGCCGCCACCTTCCTGTACACTGCGGTACCGTCTCTGCTGCCCTCCTCTGGACCTTCCCCATCAGCTCTCTCCCTTTCCTTCTATAGATGCGATAACCAAACATAACAAGCATATTCTGGTCTTGGCCTTACACAAGACGTGCACATCTCGTTCAAGTAATTCCTTATCCAAGGATCTGAATGCGATTCAGACATTTACTAACAAACAGTTGGTCTCAACTGTTCTAAAAGGTAGGGTTCAGAAGATGGTTCGGGACAAGGTCGACTCCCAGGTCTTTCTCACTCACTTCCTGCAGCTTGTGTGTGTGTGTGTGTGTGTGTGTGTGTGTGTGTGTAAATCCACATCAACATACACGCATACACACTTACAGGTGTACACATTCAAGACAATGTATTAGCCTCTCTTATAGAATATAAACACAATCTTAAGGCTGAGTTATGGCACGTCAACACTCAAATTTAATCGAGGAGAGAAAGATGATAGCATTTTATCTATTAATTCTATACATTTCACGCGTCCCTTGAGCCTGTATATTCTTATATCATATATATTAGTTTTTATCCACTTTATTGCACTAACGATGCCTTGCATATAATTTATTTTGTGGCGTTTGTTTGTTTGTGCTATATTTCAACCTTGGGTGATATATATATATATATATATATATATATATATATATATATATATATATATATATATATATATATATATATATATATATATATATATATATATATATATATGAGATTATGTTTGGTATGGGTGAGCACTTGTGTGAATAGTGCTGTAGGCCGCTTGTTCCTACATAATTTTTTTCCTACATCTGTGTAAAGCGACTGACTGATGCATAGTTTAATACGAGGCGTTTGTTATATGTTAACATTAGTCGTCACACACTCCTCTCCTTCGTCACGACGGAACGACCCTTAAGCACAAAGGTGCGACCCTTGAACATGACGGTACGATCTTTGAGCATGACGATACTGTCTCTTAACATGACGGTACTGTCTTTTAGCATGACGGTACTGTCCTTTAGGATGACGGTACTGTCTTCCAGCATGACGGTACTGTCTCTTAACATGACGGTACTGTCTCTTAACATGACGGTACGATCTTTGAGCATGACGTAACAAGGGAGCGATCTGAGGCCAAGTTATGATACCCAAGGAGGGGTACCGTCGTACTCAAAGGGTCGTACCGTCTGGCACAAGAGTATGACTTAATCATCTCCAGGTGCCATGGCCATTACCCTCACATTCGTACACGAATGTTACACTTCTCCGTCTCCCATGACACTTCTGCCCCTCCTCCTACCCTCTTCGTGTTAACCCTAGACTTTGCCCTTAGTGTGGGGTAGCCCTGTAGTGTGTGACCTTGGTGTGGCCCCGAGTGTGACCCCTTGTGTGGCCCGGGCCAAGCCCTGGGCTAACCCCCTTAGGCGTGGAGGTGCAGGGTCAGCCTGGGCTGGGGAAAAATTATGTGTGGCTGTAGGAGCAGACCCCGTCATCTGCCGCTGTTTCTGGGAAGTGATTGTCGTCTGTCATGAACCATCGTGTCACTCTCGTCTGCCCCGCCCCGCCCCGCTACCCCTATGTCGTCTGCCCCGCCCCGCCCCGCTACCCCTATGTCGTCTGCCCCGCCCCGCCCCGCTACCCCTATGTCGTCTGCCCCGCCCCACTACCCCCCCTATCCGTCTTGCCTCGCCCTCTGTGCTCCACTACGCCCCACACCTCGTTTGCCCCTGAACATCCTTTGCCCCGCGTTGTCCTCATTCATCAGACGCTGTCAGGGGCGAAGACCATCAGTTCCACTCAGACCACAGCAAGACACGTACACTTGATCGTATCAGTTACCAGTAAACTACAGACGTTCAAGAAAGACAGTTCGATATGCATGTGTATCTCAATTTCGTTCATCTTAACACAGTAGCTGCTCATCTTTCTCTTCCCAGAGCATCTGAAGGCTATGGTTAGAGGAGCGTTTCCCATTCATCCTTTCCTCTAAAGTTACCATGTCAATATATTCTCTCTGTGGTACGTGGTGTTCCCCCATTGCTATTTTCCTGCAGGAATAATTGATGGGTAGGGAGGAGCCTTCTGCTTTATTGTCTCCGTCTGTAGTGGTGGATTTTGGGTGTTGGGAGGAGCCTTCTGCTTTATTGTCTCCGTCTGTAGTGGTGGATTTTGGGTGTTGGGAGGAGCCTTCTGCTTTATTGTCTCCGTCTGTAGTGGTGGATTTTGGGTGTTGGGAGGAGCCTTCTGCTTTATTGTCTCCGTCTGTAGTGGTGGATTTTGGGTGTTGGGAGGAGCCTTCTGCTTTATTGTCTCCGTCTGTAGTGGTGGATTTTGGGTGTTGGGAGGAGCCTTCTGCTTTATTGTCTCCGTCTGTAGTGGTGGATTTTGGGTGTTGGGAGGAGCCTTCTGCTTTATTGTCTCCGTCTGTAGTGGTGGATTTTGGGTGTTGGGAGGAGCCTTCTGCTTTATTGTCTCCGTCTGTAGTGGTGGATTTTGGGTGTTGGGAGGAGCCTTCTGCTTTATTGTCTCCGTCTGTAGTGGTGGATTTTGGGTGTTGGGAGGAGCCTTCTGCTTTATTGTCTCCGTCTGTAGTGGTGGATTTTGGGTGTTGGGAGGAGCCTTCTGCTTTATTGTCTCCGTCTGTAGTGGTGGATTTTGGGTGTTGGGAGGAGCCTTCTGCTTTATTGTCTCCGTCTGTAGTGGTGGATTTTGGGTGTTGGGAGGAGCCTTCTGCTTTATTTTGTTGTTTCCACTTATAGTGATGAGTAGGGAGGAGCCATCAACTTTATTATCTTATCTCCATCTATAGTGGTGGGTAGGGAGGAGCCATCAACTTTATTATCTTATCTCCATCTATAGTGGTGGGTAGGGAGGAGCCATCAACTTTATTATCTTATCTCCATCTATAGTGGTGGGTAGGGAGGAGCCATCAACTTTATTATCTTATCTCCATCTATAGTGGTGGGTAGGGAGGAGCCATCAACTTTATTATCTTATCTCCATCTATAGTGGTGGGTAGGGAGGAGCCATCAACTTTATTATCTTATCTCCATCTATAGTGGTGGGTAGGGAGGAGCCATCAACTTTATTATCTTATCTCCATCTATAGTGGTGGGTAGGGAGGAGCCATCAACTTTATTATCTTATCTCCATCTATAGTGGTGGGTAGGGAGGAGCCATCAACTTTATTATCTTATCTCCATCTATAGTGGTGGGTAGGGAGGAGCCATCAACTTTATTATCTTATCTCCATCTATAGTGGTGGGTAGGGAGGAGCCATCAACTTTATTATCTTATCTCCATCTATAGTGGTGGGTAGGGAGGAGCCATCAACTTTATTATCTTATCTCCATCTATAGTGGTGGGTAGGGAGGAGCCATCAACTTTATTATCTTATCTCCATCTATAGTGGTGGGTAGGGAGGAGCCATCAACTTTATTATCTTATCTCCATCTATAGTGGTGGGTAGGGAGGAGCCATCAACTTTATTATCTTATCTCCATCTATAGTGGTGGGTAGGGAGGAGCCTTCTGCTTTATTGTCTCCGTCTGTAGTGGTGGATTTTGGGTGTTGGGAGGAGCCTTCTGCTTTATTGTCTCCGTCTGTAGTGGTGGATTTTGGGTGTTGGGAGGAGCCTTCTGCTTTATTGTCTCCGTCTGTAGTGGTGGATTTTGGGTGTTGGGAGGAGCCTTCTGCTTTATTGTCTCCGTCTGTAGTGGTGGATTTTGGGTGTTGGGAGGAGCCTTCTGCTTTATTGTCTCCGTCTGTAGTGGTGGATTTTGGGTGTTGGGAGGAGCCTTCTGCTTTATTGTCTCCGTCTGTAGTGGTGGATTTTGGGTGTTGGGAGGAGCCTTCTGCTTTATTGTCTCCGTCTGTAGTGGTGGATTTTGGGTGTTGGGAGGAGCCTTCTGCTTTATTGTCTCCGTCTGTAGTGGTGGATTTTGGGTGTTGGGAGGAGCCTTCTGCTTTATTGTCTCCGTCTGTAGTGGTGGATTTTGGGTGTTGGGAGGAGCCTTCTGCTTTATTGTCTCCGTCTGTAGTGGTGGATTTTGGGTGTTGGGAGGAGCCTTCTGCTTTATTGTCTCCGTCTGTAGTGGTGGATTTTGGGTGTTGGGAGGAGCCTTCTGCTTTATTGTCTCCGTCTGTAGTGGTGGATTTTGGGTGTTGGGAGGAGCCTTCTGCTTTATTGTCTCCGTCTGTAGTGGTGGATTTTGGGTGTTGGGAGGAGCCTTCTGCTTTATTGTCTCCGTCTGTAGTGGTGGATTTTGGGTGTTGGGAGGAGCCTTCTGCTTTATTGTCTCCGTCTGTAGTGGTGGATTTTGGGTGTTGGGAGGAGCCTTCTGCTTTATTGTCTCCGTCTGTAGTGGTGGATTTTGGGTGTTGGGAGGAGCCTTCTGCTTTATTGTCTCCGTCTGTAGTGGTGGATTTTGGGTGTTGGGAGGAGCCTTCTGCTTTATTGTCTCCGTCTGTAGTGGTGGATTTTGGGTGTTGGGAGGAGCCTTCTGCTTTATTGTCTCCGTCTGTAGTGGTGGATTTTGGGTGTTGGGAGGAGCCTTCTGCTTTATTGTCTCCGTCTGTAGTGGTGGATTTTGGGTGTTGGGAGGAGCCTTCTGCTTTATTGTCTCCGTCTGTAGTGGTGGATTTTGGGTGTTGGGAGGAGCCTTCTGCTTTATTGTCTCCGTCTGTAGTGGTGGATTTTGGGTGTTGGGAGGAGCCTTCTGCTTTATTGTCTCCGTCTGTAGTGGTGGATTTTGGGTGTTGGGAGGAGCCTTCTGCTTTATTGTCTCCGTCTGTAGTGGTGGATTTTGGGTGTTGGGAGGAGCCTTCTGCTTTATTGTCTCCGTCTGTAGTGGTGGATTTTGGGTGTTGGGAGGAGCCTTCTGCTTTATTGTCTCCGTCTGTAGTGGTGGATTTTGGGTGTTGGGAGGAGCCTTCTGCTTTATTGTCTCCGTCTGTAGTGGTGGATTTTGGGTGTTGGGAGGAGCCTTCTGCTTTATTGTCTCCGTCTGTAGTGGTGGATTTTGGGTGTTGGGAGGAGCCTTCTGCTTTATTGTCTCCGTCTGTAGTGGTGGATTTTGGGTGTTGGGAGGAGCCTTCTGCTTTATTGTCTCCGTCTGTAGTGGTGGATTTTGGGTGTTGGGAGGAGCCTTCTGCTTTATTGTCTCCGTCTGTAGTGGTGGATTTTGGGTGTTGGGAGGAGCCTTCTGCTTTATTGTCTCCGTCTGTAGTGGTGGATTTTGGGTGTTGGGAGGAGCCTTCTGCTTTATTGTCTCCGTCTGTAGTGGTGGATTTTGGGTGTTGGGAGGAGCCTTCTGCTTTATTGTCTCCGTCTGTAGTGGTGGATTTTGGGTGTTGGGAGGAGCCTTCTGCTTTATTGTCTCCGTCTGTAGTGGTGGATTTTGGGTGTTGGGAGGAGCCTTCTGCTTTATTGTCTCCGTCTGTAGTGGTGGATTTTGGGTGTTGGGAGGAGCCTTCTGCTTTATTGTCTCCGTCTGTAGTGGTGGATTTTGGGTGTTGGGAGGAGCCTTCTGCTTTATTGTCTCCGTCTGTAGTGGTGGATTTTGGGTGTTGGGAGGAGCCTTCTGCTTTATTGTCTCCGTCTGTAGTGGTGGATTTTGGGTGTTGGGAGGAGCCTTCTGCTTTATTGTCTCCGTCTGTAGTGGTGGATTTTGGGTGTTGGGAGGAGCCTTCTGCTTTATTGTCTCCGTCTGTAGTGGTGGATTTTGGGTGTTGGGAGGAGCCTTCTGCTTTATTGTCTCCGTCTGTAGTGGTGGATTTTGGGTGTTGGGAGGAGCCTTCTGCTTTATTGTCTCCGTCTGTAGTGGTGGATTTTGGGTGTTGGGAGGAGCCTTCTGCTTTATTGTCTCCGTCTGTAGTGGTGGATTTTGGGTGTTGGGAGGAGCCTTCTGCTTTATTGTCTCCGTCTGTAGTGGTGGATTTTGGGTGTTGGGAGGAGCCTTCTGCTTTATTGTCTCCGTCTGTAGTGGTGGATTTTGGGTGTTGGGAGGAGCCTTCTGCTTTATTGTCTCCGTCTGTAGTGGTGGATTTTGGGTGTTGGGAGGAGCCTTCTGCTTTATTGTCTCCGTCTGTAGTGGTGGATTTTGGGTGTTGGGAGGAGCCTTCTGCTTTATTGTCTCCGTCTGTAGTGGTGGATTTTGGGTGTTGGGAGGAGCCTTCTGCTTTATTGTCTCCGTCTGTAGTGGTGGATTTTGGGTGTTGGGAGGAGCCTTCTGCTTTATTGTCTCCGTCTGTAGTGGTGGATTTTGGGTGTTGGGAGGAGCCTTCTGCTTTATTGTCTCCGTCTGTAGTGGTGGATTTTGGGTGTTGGGAGGAGCCTTCTGCTTTATTGTCTCCGTCTGTAGTGGTGGATTTTGGGTGTTGGGAGGAGCCTTCTGCTTTATTGTCTCCGTCTGTAGTGGTGGATTTTGGGTGTTGGGAGGAGCCTTCTGCTTTATTGTCTCCGTCTGTAGTGGTGGATTTTGGGTGTTGGGAGGAGCCTTCTGCTTTATTGTCTCCGTCTGTAGTGGTGGATTTTGGGTGTTGGGAGGAGCCTTCTGCTTTATTGTCTCCGTCTGTAGTGGTGGATTTTGGGTGTTGGGAGGAGCCTTCTGCTTTATTGTCTCCGTCTGTAGTGGTGGATTTTGGGTGTTGGGAGGAGCCTTCTGCTTTATTGTCTCCGTCTGTAGTGGTGGATTTTGGGTGTTGGGAGGAGCCTTCTGCTTTATTGTCTCCGTCTGTAGTGGTGGATTTTGGGTGTTGGGAGGAGCCTTCTGCTTTATTGTCTCCGTCTGTAGTGGTGGATTTTGGGTGTTGGGAGGAGCCTTCTGCTTTATTGTCTCCGTCTGTAGTGGTGGATTTTGGGTGTTGGGAGGAGCCTTCTGCTTTATTGTCTCCGTCTGTAGTGGTGGATTTTGGGTGTTGGGAGGAGCCTTCTGCTTTATTGTCTCCGTCTGTAGTGGTGGATTTTGGGTGTTGGGAGGAGCCTTCTGCTTTATTGTCTCCGTCTGTAGTGGTGGATTTTGGGTGTTGGGAGGAGCCTTCTGCTTTATTGTCTCCGTCTGTAGTGGTGGATTTTGGGTGTTGGGAGGAGCCTTCTGCTTTATTGTCTCCGTCTGTAGTGGTGGATTTTGGGTGTTGGGAGGAGCCTTCTGCTTTATTGTCTCCGTCTGTAGTGGTGGATTTTGGGTGTTGGGAGGAGCCTTCTGCTTTATTGTCTCCGTCTGTAGTGGTGGATTTTGGGTGTTGGGAGGAGCCTTCTGCTTTATTGTCTCCGTCTGTAGTGGTGGATTTTGGGTGTTGGGAGGAGCCTTCTGCTTTATTGTCTCCGTCTGTAGGGGTAGATTTACTTAGACTATGAGTTGGGGGAGAAGGACTTCACTCTGAAACTTTCCAGTACCTGTCATCGTGTAGGTCATGGTTCCCTGTTGTGGCGTCATCTGTAGTACAGAACGTCAGCAGGTTTCATGGTACCTGACTTGGGGCAAAGTGACTGATAAAACTTGAACACTCCGGAATGATGATTATAGTGACGTCGAACCTCGGGTATGTAGCCACATCGGATGATGGTGAGGACTGGTAAACCCATAGGATGATGATGGGGTGTCTGTGACGCTAGACGCATGGGGTGATGATGAGGACTTCTAAACCCATAGGATGATGATGGGGTGTTTGTGACGCATGGGGTGATGGTGAGGACTTCTAAACCCATAGGATGATGATGGGATCTCTGTAACGCTAGACGCATGCGGGGATGATGGTGAGGCAACACCCTGGGTCCTGATTGGGTCACCGACCTGGGCACTATGGACGACGACAATGACAGGTGCGACACAAAGGTCAGGACACACCTGCGGCTACTGTACAGTATAATGGACTCGCTCGCCCACATTATTTGTCGCTGCCGCTATCGACAGACGAGGACTTGAGCTTCGTGCACCCAAGACGCTGGTCCTCCTCAAAGATTCGTCCTCATCAGATCTGGACCCCTCACTCACACTACTAATTTGATGAAGCAGTTGAATTCATCCAACACTAAGCGTCGCTTTAAGATCATGAGTATCACTTGAGCGTCTTTGTGTCAAATTAAAGATTACTCCATGACTCTCATGAGAGGCGCGTTGTACCAGCCTGATCTGGTGGCCGCTATTTGCGACACTGTTGGCCATGGGTGGCTCGATACCTGGGGTCTCTGATTATGGTGATAACGTGTCTGTAGAGGGTAACCCAGGCTGGAGGGAGGCTAAGGGGATAGCCACAGAGTCCTGGTCTGTTCCCAACATGTTGACGGATCACGGGGAAGGATGCCTGGGTGTCTTGGCCTAGGGGCTGGGTAAGGCGGGCGGACGGTCCAAGGGTCTGATGGCATCAGACCGTGAATGCCACAAAGTGCTGCTGGTGCTGGTGCTGGTGCTGCTGCCTCCATTCCTCACCTGACGGAGATGTTACTCATTCTGCTACGCTTATTGCTACTTCTACTTCCATCACTACTAACTACTACTACTACTACTACTACTACTACTACTACTACTACTACTGCTACCACCACTATACCATAGTTCTACTGTTACTACTACAACTTCTGTAAATACTGTCGATGTTCCATATCATACTAACATCACCACCACCATCCTTTTTTTTTGCTGCCAACGCCAACAATCATTATCACACTACCACCATCACCAACGCTGATTCCACCACCACCAACATCACCAACATCGCTGCACCGACGTCGCGTCTACCAACACTACCACCATCTACACATCACCACCACTACCACCACCACTACTACCACTACTACTACTTCTTTCACCGTCGTAGCCGCGATTGTCGCTCTTACTACCATTACAACCACGACTACCACTATCACCACCACTGTCACTGCCACTACCACCATCATCATTACTACCACCATTATATCAGGGACAGCCACCAACATATAATCCTCCTCCTCTCCATTATCAATAACATCACCATGATCTCTTGAGTGAGGCACTGACAAAGATATAAATGCTAGCCATTATTCTGCTGTATAGAATGTCGTCAGTTGACGAAGCAGTGTATATTCTCGTCAAAGAACAAAGAACTCGATTCAGAAGAGTCCGTCATTTCCCTGCTACTGGAAGTAGCGCAGGCATAGTAGAGCTGCAGTAGCACCTGGAAACAGGTTATGGGTAACATCAGGACCCTGTCTTAGAAAAGGGTACTAATATATATATATATATATATATATATATATATATATATATATATATATATATATATATATATATATATATATATATATATATATATATATATATATATATACTGTTACGAAATGCATATTCAACTTGCGCGTTTTCATTCAGTATTTGCGTCTTTTCACACAATATATGTTTCTTCATTATATACAGTTTAATATATCCTTAATTCACTTTCACGGTATTTTTGAATTATAGATAAGACGTTTCGGGCATGCAAACAGTGCCCATCTTCAGTTAGATAGCATAGAGTTATTTAAATGATAGAATTCATAATATGAATATTAAAGGTAGATTCTTTTGATGATATGTAAGGAGGATATGCAGACTCTGTTTCCTTATGTGCTTTATCAACACATATGGTATTTTCTTGATAATTCAATGACGTTATTCTTAAAGTTCGCCTAAAACATTTTTATGATTTATTCACCTTTATGGATACTGTCGTTTATCTTTTTTTTTTATTTTTTCATGTTTGGTAACTGGTCTTCCTCTTGGTTAGTGTAAGCGTGTGTAATGATTGTTCAGATATAAGAGCAAATGATGGTTGGAATTTAGATCAAATGAAATTTAGAATTTGGGTATAACTAATGGTTGTATAAATTCAAGTGCAAATGATGATTAGAATTTTGGTGGTGCAAATAGTGGTAAAAAATCAAATGATGGAATTTAAGTGTAAATGATAGTTAAAATCGTGATGCAAATGATGTTTAGAATTTACGTGCAAATGGTACTTGAAAATTGTATTAGATGATGGTTGATTTTAAGTGCAACTCGTAGGTAAAATTTAGGTATAAGTGATGGTTAGAATTTAGGTATAAACGAATGACTGAAATTAAATTTAAATGGTTAAATTTTAAAGTTGATGGTTAGAATTTAAGTGCAAATGGGGTTGGAAGTTGATGCGCAATTGTTGGTTAAATGCAAATGTTGGTAAAAAGTAATGTACAAATGTTGGTAGAATTACATTGCAAGTGTCCGTTAGCATACGAGATTCTAGTGTTGACAGTAGATTAGTATAGAACTATAATTCGTTGCTCGCCAGTACTTGAGAAACTTTATATCTGATTATTGAGATGATAAAAAGGATAAGGTAATCTCCAAGATTAAGGGAATTGAAACATACATCAAGCTAGGCTCTTCGCCGACGAAGAAATCTTCGTACCGTGAGCGGCGCCTAGCCCTCACCGCGGCGTCTCGTGAACAAGGTTGGCAAGCAGGTCCTCTCATCTTTTTTTCATGTCAGCATCATCATCATTTTCCGCGTCATATGTTTAACAGGTACTATATTGTGTTGAATGACTTCTAAAGGCTATAGTGTACAGTACATGTATTCCCGTATTGGAGTAATGTCTGAAACTACAACTCCATTGGGTGTGTTAAAGCCAGCCGTATTTCTATCAATGCACTACAGAATGTAGCCTCTTAAGAACATTAAGATACAAATACAAGTATAAATATTACTTCACAAATTGTAGATTATGTATGCATTTTCACATCGCTGGCATTGTGTAGAGGAGATAATCTAAGATGATGGCCATAGTTGCCTAAGAATGAACTTCATGTCTGCAGATAATATATCTCATAAAGTTTTATTTTCATGCTTTTGGTTTTCTGGTAATTGTTGCCCCATTGCTCAGGGATCGTACTGCCGTGATCAAGGATCGTACCGTCCTATATCAAGGATCGTGCCTTCGTGTTCATGCTTTAAGGATCGTATCGCCATGATGAAGGATCGCACCGCCGTGCTCAGAGATCGATTATCTCTGCATGGATCGTATTATCTTGATCGATGATGATCAACATCGCCGTCCTCAAGGCCTAAACTCAATGATATCAATCATTCCATCAATTCTGAGCGGAGACTCGAGGATCGAATCGAAACCACGGTCGTACCCGCTCAACTGAGCAGCGGAGGGTGTTCTAAGTCACTCCGGCATACCCGCGCCGTCTCCACTCCCTGTTACCACCACCACCACCACTAGCACCGCACCACCCCATCTGTGCCTTATCGTCCACCTTGAGGAGTGCAGATGACTGCAACATTAAGAATAGATAAAACATCCTGTGGTTACGTCACTCGTCTCCGTACCCATTGGGGGACACCGCGTTAGTAAGTTGACGCAAACAACATAAACCACTTTGCCTCTTTTATCTCCATTCTTGACAGATTAACAAATAGGGATGCTGGCCACCCGGACGGGAGCGTGGAGATGACTGGCTACAAGAGTGGAGGTTGATAGAAGGGAAAATATACTTAGCAGTATTATTATAATGGTTGGTAGCAGCGTCCTGAGCTTTTTGGTAGTCATTGTATGTTAAGATTATTCAGTACCATTACTGATGTGCATTAAGGAATTGTATTTGTATATCTTAGCAATGCCATCCTTCCGCGATATATATATATATATATATATATATATATATATATATATATATATATATATATATATATATATATATATATATATATATATATATATATATATATATAATTGCCTAAAGAATCTAATTTTTGATAGGGTTACCAGAGTGGTTCCAGAACCATGAACTCTTGGAGCTCAAAGGCTACGTTACTTCCAGTAGTAGGCAAATGATGGACTACTTTGAGATGAGTTTTTTAAAGAAACTAACCCTAATGATACAAACTTGCTAAAGGTGGGTTTTCGCACACACACACACACACACACACACACACACACACACACACACACACACACACACTATATATACACATATATATATATATATATATATATATATATATATATATATATATATATATATATATATATATACATATATATATATATATATATATATAGGAAAGGATTACAATTTTGCGCGTGATCAAGATATTCCTATGAGTCCACGGGGAAAATGAAACACGATTAGTTCCCAAGTGCACTTTCGTGTAATAATCACATCATCAGGGGAGACACAAGAGAAATATAGCAGTCAGTTGATATACATCGAAGAGACGAAGCTTTGAATATGTTTCTTGATATTCCACTGACGGGAGAGACAGGTTTTGAGAGTTCAAGACTCTACATGGAGTTTGTTGGAGGTTTGGGAAAACATCATAAGTTGGAAGGTGAGTCAGGACCTAAGGATCCGTTTTATGGAGCTCCTGCAGCTTCAGGAGTGTACACGAATCAGGAGCAGGGAAATGAGGGAATCATTATATTCTTTTTCATCGGTAGGTTCCTCCACCAACGAAGATACAGCCTCTACAAAAGCTGTTTCTCCCCTGGTGTTTTAACCACAGGCAGGCAGAGTCTGGTAGTACCTTTATATATATATATATATATATATATATATATATATATATATATATATATATATATATATCACTGTAATTTTGAGAATTATATTTTTAGTAATGAAGATGCTAATAGTACTACTAATAATAATGATAGTAAATTCATTATTATTATTATTATTATTATTATTATTATTATTATTATTATTATTATTATCATTATTATTATTATTATTATTATTATTATCATTATTATTATCATTATCATTATTATTATTATTATTATTATTATTATTATTATTATTATTATTATTGTTATTATTATTATTATTATTATTATTACTATTGTTATTATTATTATAATCTTTTGCAATAGTGATAATTATTATCATCATCTCGAGTCAGAATATTTGAATCTGTTGCCTCAGGCGAGATCTGTTAGACCGCATCACCTCCTCCACACGTCTGTTGTCACGACCCCGCTGTGTGTCCCTTCACCTCCTTTCCCTCATTCATTTGTCGGCCTCACTTCATGTATAACATTTCATGGGTAGTGTGTATGGCTCTCTCTCTCTCTCTCTCTCTCTCTCTCTCTCTCTCTCTCTCTCTCTCTCTCTCTCTCTCTCTCTCTCTCTCTCTCACCATACGTAAGTCAGAACCCGTGCTCACAACACCTCTTCATAACACCCCTATCCTTTATCCCTCATTCCCCTCTCCCCCCCGAATTACCTCACTACCTCAACCTCCTATACCTCACCCCCCTTCCCTTTCATAACACTCCCCTCTCACCTTGAACCTCACTCCTCCTCCTCCTCCTCCCCTTTGCCTCACCCCTTCCCTGCAGCTCATTCCCCTCCCTCTTTATCTCATCCCCCCCCCTTCCCCATTAACCTTTCTCCCCCCCCCCTCCCCTTCCCCCGGCCTTTACCTTGAGTGTGTCCCCGGCTGGGGCAGGAGTGAGCGCCCCGTCGTGTACCACCTTTACGACTGGTACTTAGGCTATGCAAATTGACAGATGGCATTGAAATTATGGTGTGTGTGTGTGTGTGTGTGTGAGAGAGAGAGAGAGAGAGAGAGAGAGAGAGAGAGAGAGAGAGAGAGAGAGAGAGAGAGAGAGAGAGAGAGCTGGGTATGAGACAGACACAAAATAGGAAAAGAGAGAACGAGAGAAATACACATATATATATCTGTACAAGTAGGGACAGAAAAAATATAGAATCTTGGACAGGAGGAGATACGGAGTAGGGTGTGTGTGTGTGTGTGTGTGTGTGTGTGAGAGAGAGAGAGAGAGAGAGAGAGAGAGAGAGAGAGAGAGAGAGAGAGAGAGAGAGAGAGAGAGAGAGAGAGAGAGAGAGAGTCCCCAACATGTCTTCCAGACCACAGTATCATATGTGGAATCAGCTGGGGAGGTTACCCAGCTGGGGAGGTTACCCAGCTGGGTAGATCATTTCCCCAGTTAGGTAGATGCACCATTTGGGTAGCTTATCCCTTCTTCCCACCTAACCCAACCACCATATATACCTTCCCCACCTCATGAACCTCACCACGATCTCCCCCGCCCCATGTACCTCCTCACTTCATGTACCTCCAAGCCCATGCACCTCCCCACTTCATGTACCTCCCCACTTCACGTACCTCCGAGCCCATGCACCTCCCCCGCCCTATGTACCTACCAGCCCATGTGTGCCTCAGGGTCCCAAGCCGGAGTGACGATGTAGAGTGGTGTAGGGTGGAGGGTGAGGGAGATGGGGTGGGCTGGTGACACTGCAAGTCCGACCGTGCACCAGCACAAGCAGCGTACGGGCAAGGCCGTGCTGCACTCCGATGGTACGGACGTGCACGGCATGCAAGGTTAGGACGTGCACGGGGGTTTCTGGTGCATGTGCACACAGCGTGTTAAGTCCCGGCGTGCACGCAGCGTGCAGGCGTGCACAGCGGGCGGGTACGGGACGTCCCCTTCACTGTAGCTCAGGTCCCCGCGGGTCCGACCAGATATCCTCTCCCCATTTTTACCCGTCGGTGTCTTCGTCAGCGGCAATTTCCTCCGCGGATATTGGTCTCCGCCGAGGCCTCCCTCCCCTTCTGTGTCTTCTCCTCCCTCCCTCTCTCCCCCGAGACCCCAGCACATCCCCCTCCTCCCTCGTGCAGGTTCCCAGAAGGAGCCGCCCGCAACGACGGTCCGACAATGCCGCCGCTCGCCCGCCTATCGCCGAAATGACAGGTGTCTTCCCATGCCTCGCACGCAACCTACCCCGCACCCAGCCCCATTTTCTTTTGCCTCTGCTGCAGCAGCTGTGGTCGGAAACGATCCGCGGGTTGAGAGATGTCGCAAGTGTCAACGTGAACCGAGGCATCAACCGCGGCGCTACTCTCATAAAGGCAGGAAAGAGAGAGAGGGAGAGAGAACTTGGCCAGGACTGGGCCCACCCCGACATAGAGCGAGTGTTGTGTGTGTGTGTGTGTGTATGTGTGTGTGTCGCCCGCCAACGCGACACACAGACTCCCCGCATCTCGTTTTCTATAGCCACTTGCCACCGTCCCGCGGCTCTGGGCCCGTCAGTCGCCTTGTGGGTGTCTTGGTGGTCGTGTGACCCGGGTGGCCGCCTCACCGCTCACCACCTCCCCGCACCTCCTGCAGTAGACGCGGCCCGTGCAGCCAGACAGCCAGTGATTCTCATTTCAGCCCTAGACAGGTCGGCTGGCCGGGTGAATCAAACCCTTTTTTTCTCATGATTCATTTGTGTTGCAGCCGAGTGAGAGGTTAGACGATGAATCATATTGCGCGCCGCTTGTGTTCCCTAAGGACTCCCTTATAGTTCTTGCTACAGCGTGTGGTGAGCTGAGGACAAGACAGATTTATGTATATATATACCGTGTGGTGCTCGTTCACGACCGTGTGAGGGGTTGGTTGTTAAGAGTGCAGGTGATTCCGTATCGCTGTGTGTCGTCTTCTCCCCCTGGGTCGTGCTGGTGTTGGTGGTGGTCAGTATAGCACGTCTTCATCGACGTTTCACGCCGTTGTTGTTGAGCGGGTTCGACACCCACCCATCGTAGTGAAGGTCGTGTGTGTGTGTGTGTGTGTGTGTGTGTGTGTGTGTGTGTGTGTGTCGCACCCTCATGATAATGAGGCGTTCATCATAGTGTGTGAGGGTGGGGCCTAACCCTCCCGTAGCAGGGGTAGGTTTCTCATGAGGTCGTAAGACACAGGAGAGAATCCCTCATGTCAGTTCGCTGGAAGGCTTAGTGTGTTTTCCCTTTGAAATCCTAAGACGTGAGAGGAGAGATGGGTCTTGTTAGTTTACAGTAATGGTAGCTTGTATCCAGTCTGCTCAGAGCGCTAGACCGATTCATCTCGTAAATCGACCACAGTGAGGGGGAGGAGTCATCATGTGAATTTACCAACTCTCGAGGAGAAATGGTTAATGTATACAGTTCACAGTACAGGAGATAGATTTCAAGTCATGGTTCTCAGGGCGAAAGACATTAATCACGATGACAGATCACATAAACCAGTGTTTGTGGGTCGGCATCAACGTGTAATATCTCAAGGGATTTCTCCTCGTAAGCTCACGTTTGCTGTTCTGATTCGCTGAGCATGTTCATGTTATTCATTTCACTTAAGGTGCCACTTGTTTGATCATGGTTCCAGAATTTGAACTTTATTTTCTCACTTGATAACCCAACCCCCCCATCCCAGCAGTGTATTATACGGATCATGACTCTCTCGACATTTCAACCAGACGTGAAAAAGATTGGAAGAAGCTGAACGAGGTATTCGATTGACAATTATTCGGAGCAAGACAGAGCCATGATGAGGTCATACTGGTGAAGAGACAGGACACTAGGCCTAAAAACCCTTGAGTAGAGGCAGGATTACCCTCCCCAAGGCCACCCGGTGATCCAAGGTCAAGGGACTACGTAAATTGTCTCGAAGGTTAAGTGGAAAATTATATTGCCTCGAATACAGATTAGCATTTCGAACTGCTTCAAGGTTCTCTCGAGCTGCTTCACTCAGTGGTCTGCACTTCTGTCCCCCTGGTGTCTCGACTGCTTCATCGAGTGTCTCGAACTGCTCCACGGAGCCTCCCGGAACTTCTGGACTAGTTGGATCCGGCCTTCACCCGCACAGGTAAGCTGACAAGTTGTGTTATACAACGGGTTGACATCTTAAGGACCACGGAGAGATATGTTAGCCAAGATTTTTATGATAATTTATACTAATTTCGAACGTAGGAAACCAGTGTATAGAGTTATGCGTGGAAATGGTCGGTTCAGCGACAAGGACAACTGGCTCGTAGGAGTTTTAAGTCTTGTTCATTTGTTCATGCCATCCAATTTGCAGTCATTAGTAAGGTGTCAAGACCATTTATTGGCATTAGGTAGCACCAGGCTGCATTGCCAGTGTCGACCTAGGCTAGAGTTTTGCCCATGAATAATCTCTGTATAATTTAATTTGAAATGAGCCATATACTGAATGGTAAATGTGGTAGGGATTGGTCGATTTTGTTATCTCTATTTTCTGTACCAGGTGTATATGTATTATTTTTTTCCTATTCTTGATCGTAGACATATTCCCCTAATATGTTACTAACTTATGATAGATTTGTATCACATGTTTCATATTTCATGAAAGCAGTTTCACATATTTTTCAATACTGTATTGGAAACAGACATTTTTTTTTCATTGATAGTAAGAAATATTAGCCAGAATATTTAATGGCCATGAAATATATTGTGCCATTCTCTTCCACAGTGACTGATAATTCACATATTTTTCAATGAAATGTTTCGATCATGGTATTTCTTGATTGATAATCACACTGGTGATATGGGATATATTTCTTATGAATATTGTAAAAAGTGTTTTTCATATTTTGTGATTGTTTAGTGTTTCATTTTTGGTTCATTCTGGTTGTAGAGTCTCTGATCTGGCTCTATATGTATCGTCAGGATCATGATAGTGTTGAGAAAGATCATTGGAGAGGGTTGGAGCATTTTATTAATCATTTCAAGCCCTTGAGTAAGAGGGTTCGACCCTTGGGTATGACAGTATAGCCTCTGAAATAACCAGTAAGGGTCAGGTCAGTGGCTAAGGCCATCTATATCAGACCCCAGAGGTTACCTGTCTTCGTGCTCAAGGGTTGTACCATCTTCAGGACTGTCAACCACCTCGTTCTCAAAAGGGCTAAATCCTTCTTTCTTAATAGTTGTTCAGAAAGAGGAATTTCAACCTCTTGCTTCCTTTACCCACATCCATTCCGCCGTATATTCTATTCAGAGTATTTATGTAGATTTACTACATCCTATACTGTTTGTAGTGAGATTGATTCACATTTTGATATAAGAAACAAATGTTGGCTTGGTGAGAATAACACCCTGTTGAGAGCCGAGTGTTGGAGGCATGGTTAGATCTTTCCTTGATGAGTAATGAGTCATAAAGTCGTTGCTTTACGAGGAATGAGGCATGAGTCGCTCCCCTGTGAATAATGAGGCATGCACTGGTTTATTTATGAGTTATATAATCGTTTCTCCGTGAATAAAGTCATGCAATAATTTTTTTTATATAATTTATGCTGAGATTCTTTTTTTTTTTTTTTTGAGGAATGAATTATGGTCATTTCCCCTCTTTACTAACTCATAAAGTCGTTCTTTTGTGAGTGATGAAGCTCTCAAGTATGTGAAGTGAGTCTCGAAACATATTTTTATGGAAAGTGAGTCATTAACTTGGTACTTATTTGAATAATTGTTCTTTTGTTGTCCCGTCATGAGTAATGAGTCTTCAATTGCTCCCTTATATGCCATTAGGCCGTTTCTCTCATGAGTAAGTAACGAGAAAAAGCTCGGTCATAATTTTATGAATAATGAGTCGAAGTTGCTCATATTTTGGTAATGACTGTACTCATAAAGTCGCTTCGCTGGAACTAATACATATGTACATTTTGCTTTCGTCATTGTGGCCTGCAACTTGTACGTTGATATTTAATTACATTAGGCTATTTGTCTAAGGATTTTCCCGTGATCTTCATGTGCTATTCAATATTTTTTCTTATATATATACATGTCGTAGTTCGTAGTTCGATTATAAATACTGTATGTTGATACAAAATTTTCACACACACACACACACACACACATATATATATATATATATATATATATATATATATATATATATATATATATATATATATATATTGAAAGTTTCCAGCGGTAAATACATCTTAAGTGAAAGATAAATTCATGCAAAATCTTTGGGCAACTGGACAAAGGCAGATGGGTCAAGCCTGTCCGACGACCCTCTCTTGCTAACCTTCCACTCCTAGATCATTTTCCTTCAAATTCCTTTCCTCTCTCTCTAGTCCATGAAAAAAATAAAAGGTTCTGTAAAGGTAATTTTTTTTCACATTTTTTTTTTTTGCTGCACGATCCACGTTTTTCCCCTTCCTTAAGCCTAGTGGAATCATCGGCGCCATGGTAGTAACCGACCGTTCGCCTCAGCTGGTTGATGTTAACTTGTTTTCCATAGGATTCTCCTATCTGTAAAGCATCAGAGTTTGGCTCATCTATGTAGTCTTTAATGGTTTTTAGTAACTATGAATTTGTGCAGTATCAGTGTTCACGAATTTATGATATCCTCAGAGGAATGTATTATTCCTATCTCCTCACAAAGGGAATATTATCTTTTTTTTTTTCATCATCGTGATCTTATTATCTCGCTCGATTATATATATGAAATGACCCTTTTTGGATCTTGTATTTTAATTATTTCATCTATAAATGCCTCTCACAGATTTAGGGATAATAGTGTATTCTTCTAAGTCCGTTTTGCAGTACAGTGGAAGCTCGTGAAGCGAAAAATGTGAACGTGAGTAGCGTTATCACGCACTATGGATGGGGTACAGCGTAACATTACGTTATGTAATTTCCACATACCCTTTCGCGATGGCCAGAAGCCAGCTCTTTTTAATTCGTTAATATCCACCCGTGTTCTCATAATTTGAAGCGGAGGATGCTGCATATTTGTCAGGTGATGAAGTACTTGATATTCCGGTCTGATATTACTGAGGTGAGCAGATGGACCGGCGCCCGAATACTGACTGGTGGGGCTCGAGTTTGGCTCGGTCCCAGACCAGGGAGGTTCGTATTAACATACGTACAGACCGCTTGACCCACAGATAACGAACGTGGGTAGGATACTGATGGAACCCCCTGTGTTGACACAGGTTTTAAAGATTGCTTGAACGCCACACAACAAAGTGTGAGGAGTAACCTAGATCTTAGAAACGACGAAGATTATTTATGGTTTGTTGTATAGATTTTTCGGAAAGGATTGATTCTTCTCTGGTCTGGTGTAGAGAAAGAAGGAAATAAGTATCGCGAAGAACCGAGGGAGAATGACTCAAATTTATATATGGATCTGATGCAGGGAAGCCAAGGTAATTGTCCTCCAAGGCCAAAGTGCTCCTTTAAATAAACATGCGAAGATAAATGATAACATTGTCTCCAGCCAAAAGCAGTGAATCGCCATACAGTGAGGGGGGGAAAATCAAGTAGTGGTATTTTCTTGGACAGGAGACACTAAATCAAGTTTGGTGGTGGTGGTGGCGGACTTTGCAGGTCATGACAAATTGCTCATGCCCTTGAGAACACCCAAATATGAATATCACACTTGTGCCAGATTCTATCGACAGATCAACAAATTACAAGTGGCCTGTGAAATGCTCAGTTAATTAAATCTTCCTCATAGCGTAATTTATCGATTAAATCAACAAATTGCGAGTGGCCGCCATTACAACAGATGTTGGTAGATCTTTCCGTTGGCAGACCTTGTCAGTAAAGGAGTAAAGAGAAATGGATTTTTTTTTTTTTTTATATATTATTTCTGCATAATAAGTATTTAAAATGTTATCTTCTCAGATGTTGCCTGTCGGGTACTAGATGTTTCACATCGTTATTGTATGAGTTGAAACTAGTTTCTTTTTTTTTTTTTTGCTGTAAAAAAATATGCTTATGCAATTTACAGTCATCATTTTACTGATGAGGATTATTGATTTTGTGTTTAATGTACTTTCAAGGCTGTGTGAAAATTTGAATTAATTTCACACTTCACAGTGTAAACTAACGCAAAGATTTACTTTATTAGTTAGATTTCTCGAATATATACATATATTCCTATATATCCACATTTGGTTATCTAGAGTTGTAAGTCTGATTTTCATTACTTGCTACAGATAAACCTATTGATATACCCAAAGTCCACACTATTTCAGGTCATCCACAGTGAAAAAAAAAAAGTAATTTCAAAACGACTTCTTTTGCTGTGGCTGTTGTGTCGTATTGGCCAGCAATGACGACCATTTGCGTTAAGGCTTGTCCGTCCCAAGTGGGTAGTTAATCCACTTGCGTTGGGGTTCCTGCTTCGCAGTGGGTAGTAGTGACGGCCACGTCCGTTGAGAAGCCTCTGCTTCAAGTGGACAGTGGATACCACTTGCGTTGAGGGTTCTGCTTCCAATTGGATTGTCCCGGCCACTTGCGTTGAGGCTCCTGTGTCCCTGGGGGTAGTCCCGGCCACTTGCGTTGAGGCTCCTGTGTCCCTGGGGGTTGTCCCGGCCACTTGCGTTGAGGCTCCTGTGTCCCTGTGGGTAGTCCCGGCCACTTGAGTTGAGGCTCCTGTGTCCCTGGGGGTAGTCCCGGCCACTTGAGTTGAGGCTCCTGTGTCCCTGGGGGTTGTCCTGGCCACTTGCGTTGAGGCTCCTGTATCCCTGAGGGTTGTCCCGGCCACTTGCGTTGAGGCTCCTGTGTCCCTGGGGGTAGTCCCGGCCACTTGCGTTGAGGCTCCTGTGTCCCTGGGGGTAGTCCTGGCCACTTGCGTTGAGGCTCCTGTGTCCCTGGGGGTAGTCCCGGCCACTTGAGTTGAGGCTCCTGTGTCCCTGTGGGTAGTCCCGGCCACTTGCGTTGAGGCTCCTGTGTCCCTTGGGGTTGTCCTGGCCACTTGCGTTGAGGCTCCTGTGTCCCTGGGGGTAGTCCTGGCCACTTGCGTTGAGGCTCCTGTGTCCCTGGGGGTAGTCCCGGCCACTTGCGTTGAGGCTCCTGTGTCCCTGGGGGTAGTCCTGGCCACTTGCGTTGAGGCTCCTGTGTCCCTGGGGGTAGTCCCGGCCACTTGAGTTGAGGCTCCTGTGTCCCTGGGGGTTGTCCTGGCCACTTGCGTTGAGGCTCCTGTGTCCCTGGGGGTTGTCCCGGCCACTTGCGTTGAGGCTCCTGTGTCCCTGGGGGTTGTCCCGGCCACTTGCGTTGAGGCTCCTGTGTCCCTGGGGGTTGTCCCGGCCACTTGCGTTGAGGCTCCTGTGTCCCTGGGGGTTGTCCCGGCCACTTGCGTTGAGGCTCCTGTGTCCCTGGGGGTTGTCCCGGCCACTTGCGTTGAGGCTCCTGTGTCCCTGGGGGTTGTCCCGGCCACTTGCGTTGAGGCTCCTGTGTCCCTGGGGGTTGTCCCGGCCACTTGCGTTGAGGCTCCTGTGTCCCTGGGGGTAGTCCCGGCCACTTGCGTTGAGGCTCCTGTGTCCCTGGGGGTTGTCCCGGCCACTTGCGTTGAGGCTCCTGTGTCCCTGGGGGTTGTCCCGGCCACTTGCGTTGAGGCTCCTGTGTCCCTGGGGGTTGTCCCGGCCACTTGCGTTGAGGCTCCTGTGTCCCTGGGGGTTGTCCCGGCCACTTGCGTTGAGGCTCCTGTGTCCCTGGGGGTTGTCCCGGCCACTTGCGTTGAGGCTCCTGTGTCCCTGGGGGTTGTCCTGGCCACTTGCGTTGAGGCTCCTGTGTCCCTGGGGGTTGTCCCGGCCACTTGCGTTGAGGCTCCTGTGTCCCTGGGGGTTGTCCTGGCCACTTGCGTTGAGGCTCCTGCATCATATTACTGTGACCTGAATATATAAGGAATAATTGTGGCGAGATTTATCGTGTTTTCTAGACCAGCGTGTGACATGAGGGTTGCCGGCTGTCATGGTTAACTCTTCTGTTGTAAAATAATGAAAAAAAGAAAAAGAAACTTTGAAGTTTCTTAAGAAACATACTTGAAATCAATGTAAGACACTATATTAAATATTATAGAAATAGAGATGTTTTCATGTAACGCCACACAACAAACACCTATAGCCAGTGGATGGTCGTTAATGGTGTGACTACTTGATATCACCAGCAGTCACTGTTAAGGATCTGACCACCAGTTATCTTCAGCACCTTTCTATAAAAGGATCTGACCATTGCATATCGCCAGTATGTGACGATATCGCTCTACCCTCTAAATAGCAGGAGGGATTATTTAAGTTGTTAATGGCAAAATTTGAGTCACTTCAGAGAATTTGTGTGGAAGGCACTTTGAGATGTTCAATACTACTATCTAGAAATAGTTATATATGTAGGAGTGAGGTAAGTCTAAGAAAAAAAATAGCTTAATAGATGATTTGTCTATACAACACGACTAGCTTGGAAGGTTGTGTTTTGCTGTGACCTTAAAGCATAACTAGCTTCAAGGGTCGAGACTTGGTGTGACCTTACAGCATGACTAGCTTCAAGGGTTGTGGCTTGGTGTGACCTTACAGCATAACTAGCTTCAAGGATCGAGACTTTATGTGGCCTTACAGCATAACTAGCCTCAAGGGTTGTGACCTGGTGTGACCTTACAGCATGACTAGCTTCAAGGGTCGAGACTTGTGTGACTTTACAGCACGAAAAGCCCGAGGGGTTTTAAAGTCTGTAAGTTCACACAACTGAAGGTTTTTATGTCGTAAGTCGATGCCACTGAAGGACAAGGGAGAGGTTTTACAGTCTCAAGTTTAAACCACTTGAGGAGAGGCTTTGACGTAAACTTAAACCACCACCAGAGTTTTAATACGTGACGACCGCAAACCGCTGGTGGCCATGTCCTAAACTGAAACAGATGAAGGACTTTAGTGTGCCCTAACCTTACGCCAAGTATCTGTAGAATCATCATAAAGTGTATTTGTTTGTTAGATTTGCCTTGTATGTATGTTATCAACTCTTGCTGCATTAGGCTCTCTGTTCCCACACGTCACCAGGTGCTGGGATACACGTCATTGTACATCAGCCTCCCAGACCCCACACGTCCTGGCTACACATTATACAATCAGCCTTCTGGTCCCACACGTCACCAGGTGCTGGGTTACACGTCATTCATCAGCTTCCATGGCCCCACACGTCACCAGGTGAAGGGTTTGCCTATCATTAGTCTCAGCCATGACATTTTCCCCGTGGATTGGCGGAGTTCCATTTTTGTTGTTGTCATAATTCCGAAAATTCTAGAGACACGCAAGTCTGAAAGAAAAGGACTGACGTGGCGGGGAAAGGGTGGATGAATGAACAAGATAACATTTAAGTGTTGGCGTCCGCACGGCCATTGTTGACACGACCACAGCTGATGTTTTCTCAAAGTCCATTATCCCTGTGTGAAATGCACAGCCATGCACAAAGTACAGTTAGTTGGTTTCTTTTATAAATTTAATGAAATTAATGACAGTCCACATTGTGCACTTGTCATTATTGTTTTCATGTTACAGCCCTTCGAGGTAAGGTTCGTGAAGTCCAACCTGGAAATAAGCTCAGTTTGTGATTGTACCACAGAACACTTGAACCTAAGTTTTTCGCGTTTTATATCACTGAAAATAATGGTTCAGTACAGTAAGTATGACGTATCCGAGTTATCGTCACTTTAATAAGAAATGTTCGCTTACGTTCAGATAAACTAAGTTAGGTTTTAAGGTTTTGAACAGCATTATTAAGTTTCTGTTTACCTTTAAATGTTGATTTGCTCAAGAAACTCAATCCCATCCCATAAAACCTAACCTAGCCTAACTTAACGTTACCTAACAACCTTTCCTGTGATCCCTGCAGGCGGAACTAACAATATTGAATCCCTTGATGTGATTACTTATGTTACCTAGTTAGTCTTTGCTTCGCTTCAAAAATATAAAGATAAAGAGATCTGATACCTTTTTTTTTCTCGTGCGTCAGGCTCATTCCCTGGCCGCAGTGCACGTCAGGATCACCAGCCGTGCTATACGTCTCCCAAACGCTCAGAGAATTCCATGTCACAGATAACCCAAGACGAGGGATGGCCCCTCTTTGTAAAGCGTCAGGAATCGTTGCTCATGGCACTCTGTACTCGTTTATTATTATTATTATTATTATTATTATTATTATTATTATTATTATTATTATTATTATTATTATTATTATCATTGTTATTATTATTATTATTATTATCGTTATTATTATTATCATTATGTCAGTGATACTGATGATAATTGAGATGAAGTTGTCATCTATACTATCATGATTATACTAAAACTGACAGAATCATCACCATCGTAACAGCTGTCTTTTCCTGATGTGGAAGCCTTTCACTGAAGCACCTCAGAGCGTTTGAACTTTTCAGATAACACTGTCCCATCCTTCAGTTCGTTTAGTGACAGAGAAGAATTGAACGTTGAACCGCCGAAAAGACAATTCGTTCATGATATTGTCAGGTAGTGGAATGCCCAAAAATGGGCTGAAGAAGCCAGGGCTATTGTAGTATAAATACGCGAGAAAACGCGAGACATTTCCAACAGACACCAGTGAGGTTTTGAGGGTCAAAAAGAGAGGGGATCTTTTGGGGGAATTCACAGGGAACAGTAGACTCGTTACGGGGAGGAAGCCCGCCACATCATTTCTTTCTTGACATCGATCTATATACATCAGGTGAATGGCTAAACGAGATGAATCTTTGGTGTGAGGGATCTGAAATGATAATAGTTGGAGGTATGAGGTAATAGATGGAAGGTGCTGTACAGGCAGGAGATGGGGTATACCAGGACTGGAGTACAGCGACTGAAGGTACTAATGTGGCTAAAAGCCTATCACAGGAAGGATACAAGGATGACGGAGTTTAGAATCGAACAGAATTTAACCAGGGAATTGAAGCTGTGATCATAGAGGAATACTGGAAATAAAAGTTGATAATTTAAGCTCTGAATGAGTGTACTGAATGGCTGGAGAACATTATCAGCGCTTTGAATGCCTAGGATGTATTTTGTGGAGTACAGCAGGTCACTAGAGGTGTCTTGCGGACGGAGATGTCAAAGGGGATGATGAAGTGAAACGTTCCATTCCAAAGCAAGTGGGGATATATCGAAATTCAGGCTAGAGTGAAGGCAATCATCGACTGATGTATTCGACGAAAATTTTTTTTTTTCACAGTAAACCAGAAAGGAAGATTGGCGAAAGCTGGGACAAGGGAAAATAAAGAAATGACGTAGATGAAGAATTGAAACACGGGAGAAGTGAGGAGTACCATAACAGTAGGTGTTTATCTTAGCGAGGATATGAATCCAGCTGAAGTAGGAGTGTGTCAATACAGTAAACTGGAGGAAATTGTGAGAATTAAACGACAGATGCAAGTAATGAAAGTCACACACACACACACACACACACACACACACACACACACACACACACACACAGTCACCCATTGCAACATACGTCATCATCAGTTAGTAACAGGAAGGACGTACACATCACGTAGATGTCAAAAATTGCAGACTTTCATAAATAGTTTTCATTAAAGAAAAATGAATGAAAGATCAACAGACACCGTGACTTGCAGTAAAGTTAAAAAAAAAAAGAAATTCAGAGAACACCAGAGGCACATTACCCTTACAATCCTTGGAAGACCTGATGGGAAAGTCGGTGTAAGGGGAGGTCTGTGTCTCCCCACACGTAACTAACTTATTGCCCTCCTAGGCTTCACGTAGTGGACAACAGTTTAGTATGGGCACCAAGCGACAGTAATGATGTTCATCATGATTAATGATGATAAACGTATCACGTTATGAATAACGTTTCAGTGATTATTCATCCATTCATTGAAGACCTTATACAGCTCGTGAGCTAACGTACTTAAACACTATACTTAAACACTTATACAACTCTCGTCCACCGAATTACTTAATCAGTGATAATTGTCATGGTTAATGAAAATAGCAAATTATTGTAATTAATGTTTTATCAGGTTATTCGTTCATAGAAAACTCTAAAGACCACCTGAGCTAATACCTTTTCTCCCAAAAATATACTTTTTTGATGTTTGTTTCAATGATAAAACGAAATGTGGGAAATAATTGTAGAATATTATATCATTCCCTTCATTTTTCCAAGTCGGTTCCCTCCCTTGGTTACTGGAAATATAATAACGAACTCAGAGAATAAAAGATGAATGATTCATATTCTTTGGCGTTCATTACTGTCGTAAGAAAGTCGACACAAATGAACAAGAATAATCGACACACGAAAGCATCAGTCATGGCTGAAAGATTCCCTGCTGTCGATCAGCGCTTGCGATACGAGACTGTATCGGAGCACAATGAACAAGAAAACCTATTTATTCCCGACCCATTTGGTATTTATTGTATGAGCACTTTAATATTAAGAGGCGGTCTAATGACCCAGCGGTAAGGGATGGCAAAAGGTGTGGACATGGAGAGTTCTGCTCAAAGAAGATTGTGTGATAAGGGAAAAAATAATCAAGATCGCGGACGAAATTATGATCAGGTCACCCTGCACATTTACTGGTCGGAAACCACAGACCTGAGGAGGATGAGGAAATGGTTGGTTTGGTTCCTTGGTTCTTTAGGCCTCTCAGCAACTGCCTGGGGGTCATGAAGGTCGTCTGTGTAAAACTGAAAATCTACTAACTGAACAATCTTTTACACCTTTAGGTGTTAAGGATACTTAACTGGGGGACCACATATATGTCTATATGTCTGTGGTCCACGAGGAAGATTAGCTGAACGCTGTCTAAGGTTGAGGCTTTGGTGGGTTCTACGTTTTCCTTCGGAAGTTCGATGTGTGGCGTTCTTAACGTTCGATCAGTCATGGCGCGACAGGTTTCCAATGTGGCGCGCTAAAAGAGCCTAATGATATTCTGTCAGGGATTGAGGGATTCCTGGGCCGGTACTTTGGAGGATATCGCAGCTGCTGCATTTACTAATGGGTTTCCTACACTCCACACACACTAAAAATGCCCACTGGAACCCACCCAGTGAGCGGCCTCTCCAGTGCGCACGGAGGAAAAGCGTTGTATGTGTGGTGTGTCATGGAGAGCTTGTCGTCATGCTTGGGCATCATCACCCGCTTCGCCATATTCCATCCTCTCCATTATTTTATACAGAAGAGCAAAAGCGAAGGTCAGAAAAAAAAAATATTGATCGTTTTTGCATCCCATGAGGTTGGTCGTAAAGAAAACGTCGTGCGGCCATACTGTAGAAATGGGATTATTTCCTAATTCGTAAAGGATATATATATATATATATATATATATATATATATATATATATATATATATATATATATATATATATATTGGAAAGGATCACAATTTTGCGCGTGATCAAGATATTCCTATGAGTCCACGGGTAAAATGAAACACGATAAGTTCCCAAGTGCACTTTCGTGTAATAATCACATCATCAGGGGAGACACAAGAGGGAAATATAAGTCATTTGATATACATCGAAGAGACGAAGCTAGGACGCCATTTGGTAAACATGCATGTAAGGAGCCCTTACAAAGGTCTTTGGTAACACAAGGACTCTTTCATAAAAATTGGTCCTGGGGCATTTGTAAGTAGATAAATAGATGTATACGTACACCTTACCTTACCTTACCTAACCTTACCTTGCCTTGCCTTTAGCTTCCTGCCTTGTTATTTTTGTGGGACTTGTGCAGTGATCAGGAAGCCAGCTATGTCCGCTGAAAACTGGTGAATGAGATTCATATTCATATCTTTGTAACTTTTGGGGATTGTCTGCTTTGATTTGTATGTCATGGTAATGACATGCGCTGGTTTATATTATCAATTTAAGTAAGGTTTCAGAGTAAAATCGAATGTATTATTACTCTTCAATATCAGGACATATGTCTTGCTAAAAGAATATATATATATATATATATATATATATATATATATATATATATATATATATATATATATATATATATATATATATATATATATATATATATTCCTATGAGTCCACGGGGAA
The DNA here is from genome assembly GCF_036320965.1 of Panulirus ornatus. NCBI lineage: Eukaryota > Metazoa > Arthropoda > Malacostraca > Decapoda > Palinuridae > Panulirus > Panulirus ornatus. Next base: position 13,975,068 of record NC_092291.1, read on the forward strand.
AATGAAACACGATAAGTTCCCAGAACTTATCGTGTTTCATTTTCCCCATGGACTCATAGGAATATCTTGATCACGCGCAAAATTGTGACCCTTTCCAATATATATATATATATATATATATATATATATATATATATATATATATATATATATATATATATATATATATATAGATTATTGAACACATAGGAGGGACTTTATTTTTCTGAATGCTAACGTCATACAAAACACTTTGAGGCGAGCGTCTAAATGTATAGATGAATATGTATTCACATGGTTAGGTTTAGCCACAGTCCTTATTTACGTCATTGCTTGTATTTCAACAGTTAATCTGTACTTTCTGAATAACCAGAATATAAGGGAGAATTCCGAGGTATACGCTGGGAAAAGTTGCATATTCCTATTTTCCCTGATCAAGTGCCTCGTTTTCTAAATTCCTTCCACCACACACCACTGTGCGGTAGTTTATATGTCATCACCCTTGCGTTTGTGTCCGTCTTTGTCAGTGGACACATTATTGTTGGCACGATCCTCCCAGAACAGTACATGATAGGTACTTTGTACTTACAGACAGCTGACAAATTGATTAGATACTGGGGAACGTCATTGCATAAATCTGCATATTAATTAAGGCGAGCATCATGATATTTTGCAAGTGCTGTAATAAGGGAATGCTAAATGACGGGAAGTTGAAGTTTATAACATATATGAACTAGACAAAGGTGTATGACCTGACATCCTGTTTTTTGTTCATTAATGAGCTAGTTTTTACATTTTTTTTTTTTTTCTTTTTAGCTTTTTCTGGGGCATTGGCCAACGCATTCGCCTCTTTATGATGACCACTGCTTTTGAGAGAGGAAGTTGATATTTATTCGTTGCTAACCTCGCTGTCATTGAGAACTTAGGTGTCATCAACAAGAAAAATATATTACTACTTCTGTATGTCGATCAATAATGTTTATTAATCACGAGGGTGTTGTTAAAAAAAAAATGACAGATTTTATCCTTTTTTTTTTGACTGAATGGAGTTTATTCATACGCAGAAAATTACGCAGTAGGAATTTTCATACATATGAAATTTTGCTGTAGCAATGAATTTCCTTTTTAGGTTTCTATTAAATTTTGCTGGCTATTGCTCCTCATTAAGAACCATACAAGTAACGGAAATGTTTCGTAGGTATTCAGTAATTTTCTAGCCAGAAAGCATCTCAGGGGTAAGACTGAATATTGAAAAGATTTACAGCTTAGCTTCGTTACCCTAATGTTATGGTGTTATTATCAAAGAAATTTACGGTAGACGACCATAGAAAGAAAACTGTTGCCTTGCTTTCGCTCAAAGGCAGATACTGAAGCTCTAGAATGGGTTTTTAGAATTATTATTATTATTATTATTATTATTATTATTATTATTATTATTATTGTTATTAGTATTATTATCATCATTATTATTATTATTATTATTATTATTATTATTATTATTATTATTATTAGTAGTAGTAGTAGTAGTAGTAGTAGTTGTAGCTGTAGTAGTATTAAGTGGGGGAAGGGCGGAAACATGGTGACAGGTCAGCAATATAAACGTTAAGATTACAAGTTTACTTTCCTATGGAAACATAGAAAAGGATTTAAAGTGTACTGAAACTGCAGGGTCAATTTTCTGGCCATTATCGCGAATGATAATTTTTGGTAGAAGATTACATCAATGTATAACGTGTTCTATTTGAATTTTTGGATTTCAATAGGATCTTATTTAAAAGGGAAGGTGTGTGCCAAGTTGATAATTCTTATAACCAGTAAAATGAATTACGGGAAATATATATTTGATATATAGAGCTGTAAAAAAAAAGGGAAACCATAATGAATTTCTGACTCATGTCACCAGTCCTAAGAGTGTGACCAAAAATACACATTCAAAAGATGTAAAATGAAGGCTTACTCTTTTTGTGTGGTCTGAGATTTTTCCATCACGGTTTTCAGGATATCTTAAAAAAACGCAAGATAAATTCAAGTCTCCTGAGGGCGTAAGCGGTCAACGCCTTCTTCACAGTATCGGCAAATTCCAGAACAAAAATACCCTCCTTCCTTTGGCAGTGGAGGTTAAGGCTTCAGCTAGGATGTCTGCCACATTGTATAAAGATACCGCACTGGGTTTCAATAGGTGTCGGCGGATAGACGGCAGACATGGATATACACGTCAGAAATAATTATTGTATCCTGAAGGGTGTAGTAGAATTATTGCGATGTTAATACATACATAAATTCTTCACTGTACTAACTAGCGAGTTTGGGAGCAGATAGTGGCAGGTTTGGGTCTGGACTCCGTGAGTGTGGGCGGGAGGAGAGAGAGAGAGAGAGAGAGAGAGAGAGAGAGAGAGAGAGAGAGAGAGAGAGAGAGAGAGAGAGAGAGAGAGATTCGTCAAAATTATGATTTTTTTTTTTTTTATTTACCGTGGTCGACAGTAAGAGAGGAAGCGACACGTGTGAGAATCGGTTTAAGAAGTTTATTTGAATTAGTTGATATCGTGATCCATTTAATTCAGTTGATATCACGAGCTGTTTACTTTTGCCAGTTGATCTCGTTAGCTGTTGAAATGGGTCGTTTGACGTCGGCAGCTGTTACACTCAGTCGGATGATGTTAGGTGTTGAGTTATAATTGAGTCATTTGATATGGTGACATGTTCAAATGAGTCATTTGGTATAGTGAGCTGTTTAACTTAGATAGTTGATATCTTGAGCTGTTTAACTGAATCAGTTGATATAGTGAACTGTTTAGTTGATCGATTTGATGTTGAGGAGTTTAATTCATTCATTTGCTATTGTGGTCTGTCTGATATAGTAGATGTCGTGAGATCTTTGATTGAGTTGATGTTACAAGCTCTTTAATCTGAGTCAGCTGATATCTTATAGAGCGATTGAACTGAGTCAGTCTATGTGTCGTGAGCTGTTCGTCTGGAAAGTCATTATTTGATACCGCAAACTACGTAACAAGAATGTCATTCGATATCACTAAATTGTTTTCGTTCGGGATCTGCTGGAGAACGCATTGTTTGTGATGACGTCAGTATGGCGGTGGTGATGGAGGAGGTACAGTACTTTGAAATATCCAGTAGGATGGAAGATACTGTTGTTGTCAGAAGGTAGGTAGGAATAGTGCCCGCGGGGAAGGAGGAAATAACCCGCTTACCCCTGCCAATATGCGCCGACCGCGCTACCTCATCAAGGCTTGCCAGAGGATGGATGATTTCTGTTACACTAGACCAACAGCTTTGAAGAGGAGGAGACTTTTGTGTGTATAGATCACCTTCCATCATACTTGACATGTGTTGAAGATGTAGGAACCTTTCATAAGCACGATGATGCAACCCTGGGGTATTGTGGCGTCACTTTTGACCTGATCCAGAAGGTTCAGGTCAAAGGCCAAGCCAATCATGATACCCATGAATCAACCTGTCATGTTCAAGGGAATATGGGTTTTGACGCATTTGATACGACGTGTGGATGTAGCATCATACAACTGTGCAAGGGGGATAGTAAGATTCAGAGCTAGAAACGTAAACCGCAAAGTAGAGGTTACGTAATGCCTTGGTTTGACATGATTTGAAGTACGCTGGTCACTAAACTTGATCGAAGACGAGGAAACACTAAAATCTTTTCAGAGAAGAGCATTCATACTAATTCCTTTCACTCAAGAGTAAACCTTTTGAGGAAAGACTTATAAAGCTGAAAATGTTTTCTCTCAAAGAGCGAAGACTCCGTGATCTAATAGTTTTGAGAATACTGAGTGGATTTGATACACGAAAATTACTTTGGACAGGGATTCGTGACTTTGGACAGGGATTCGTGGCTTCGGACAGTGATTCAGTGACTAGAAATAATTTTAAAGATACGGGGGAGATAAAATGGCAATGTAGGACTTTTTTTTTTTCATTTGTAGCATAGATGAGCGTTGATGTAAACTACCTTCCTCGAGTTCATAAAAATGCAAAGATTATAGATACATTATAAATGCAAAGATTATAAATACGTTCACGTCAAGGCAAGAAAAAATTTCAATATCTTATCCGTAAAAAAAAAAAAAGAAAAAATATCCATCATACCAGTAATAATGTCTTTCTGTTCTAGAATCCAGCCATAGAGCAGTTGTTAATGAGTTAGTGGGGGAACTTTTCCCTCGTCCCGACTTTTCTATAAAATTCCCATGGCATTATTTTCTCCCAGGACTCCCTCGTTTTCTATCCTCGTCTTTTTCACGTTGGCAGTTGAGCAGGAGGAAGAGATGGGTGGGAGAGCTGGTCTCTTGTCATGTTTCTGTCACTATTTTTTGGTTACAGCAACAGATAATCTTATGAACCATGAGGTCTCCTCTTGTTTGTCCTTCCCATGTACCACACCCCTGACCCCAAGTTATTACACCCTTATAGATCAGTAAAACATGCAGCTAAGTTTTTCTTACAAATGCAATATATATATATATATATATATATATATATATATATATATATATATATATATATATATATATATATATTATATATATATATAGGAACTGCGTTGCCCTAGTGCCAATTCCGATACATGGGAGCTGGCCGACGCTATATGTGATGTACTGAAGAGTGTTATATAAAAAGATCCTCTTTTTCGTGTGTTTGTTATCGGGACTGTTTTCTTTACCAACAAACATCGCAGTATGACTCTTTGGTTAAGATGTACAAGGCTCATCACACTTGACGTTTACTGGTTCGTTAGCCCAACGAAATTGTCACTATCCTCTCTCGTGATGTTTTTTTGCGAAGTGAAAGAATGTGTATTTTCAATTAATGCTTGTTTATCATTTGTGCTTTCAGTGAGCTCACAAATAAAGATCTAATTTGTCAATATTGTTAAAATCTTTCTTATGTTTAGATTAGTGACTGTAGAAAAGTATATATATATATATATATATATATATATATATATATATATATATATATATATATATATATATATATATATATATTTATATATATATATATATCCCTGGGGATAGGGGAGAAAGAATACTTCCCACGTATTCCCTGCGTGTCGTAGAAGGCGAATAAAAGGGGAGGGAGCGGGGGGCTGGAAATCCTCCCCTCTTGTTTTTTTTTTTTGTTTTTTTTAATTTTCCAAAAGAAGAACAGAGAAGGGGGCCAGGTGAGGATATTCCCTCAGAGGCGCAGTCCTCTGTTCTTAACGCTACCTTGCTAATACGGGAAATGGCGAATAGTTTGAAAGAAAGAAAAAGAAAATATATATATATATATATATATATATATATATATATATATATATATATATATATATATATATATATATATATATATATATATATATATTCCTGTTATCCTCCTCCAAGTACGACCTGCTAATTATTATTCATCCTGCTCTTGAGATTCATACTTAATGAGACATTGACATAATTGGTTGTTAGATGGCCTCAGTTGCATTATCATTAGATGATTAGGCTAATTAACCGTGGGTCGTGCAGGGGCCAGGGTGTATACACTCACATCTTCCGGGTTGACCAAGTGAAGAAGTTTTCTTTCAAGGTCTTGTAGGATATCAGGTCCTGGTGATATCTAGATAGAAGCGTTACTTATGAATATGTATAGAGAAGCGTTACTGATGAATATCTATAGAGAAGCGTTACTGATGAATATGTATAGAGAAGCGTTACTGATGAATATGTATAGAGAAGCGTTACTGATGAATATGTATAGAGAAGCGTTACTGATGAATATGTATAGAGATGCGTTACTGATGAATATGTATAGAGAAGCGTTACTGATGAATATCTATAGAGAAGCGTTACTGATGAATATCTACAGACACTGTTGGTTGGTTGATGGAGGCGCTTTCTTAGTGGCTTACACCGTTGGTTGGGGTAGAAGGCGTTCTCAAATTGGCTGACACTGATGACTGATAATCATAGCGTTCTCTAACTGGCTGACACTAATGACGGATAACTGGCTGACACTAATGACTGATAACTGGCTGACACTGATGACATGATGAGAGCATTCTGTAAGTGGAGCTGACACTGCTTGTTGGTGGTGGCGTTCTCAAAGTGTCTAGCTCTTTCACATATCAAAATACTGTCGAAAAGAATGATTTATATTCTGAAAATTGTTTTCAAAAGGGTAGTACAGGGACCGTGTTATTTTCTCAGTCCTCACACACCTGACTGAGGTGTATGAGGGGACTGTCTTCAGGTGTGCAGTGTTCTAGATATTGAGGTCTCGTCAGATATCGAAACAATGTAGTATGTATCTTACTGGGTCCTGAGATGCTTTCTTAAGTGTGTGGCATTAGCCCTACACACTCTCTCTCTCTCTCTCTCTCTCTCTCTCTCTCTCTCTCTCTCTCTCTCTCTCTCTCTCTCTCTCTCTCTCTCTCTCGTGGCTTTCACTGTAAACACACCATACTGTTCTCCGCCTCACCAATATCTTATATAATACAGAGCAGCCGTCGCTCCACAGCCAGTAGAGACCGCTTGTAGTTGCAGCTGGAATTTTCCGCTTTGGTGTTGCACCACACGTGTCCTCCTCCTACTGAGGAACAACTGGAGACAGAGCTGTAGCAGCGGACGTTCTGAGAAGGTAATGATATGAACTGGAACCTTCCTTTACCCTTGCCAACATCTGACGCAAGACTGATTGGTACGCAGTTTCAATCCTCTATCGGGGCTTGGGATAGGGCGTTCGAATCTCCATCATAGCTTGGAACAGTGGTTCAAGCCTTCACCATGGTGCAGGTCGTTTGTCCAGACTTCCACTGTGGACAGTCTGTTTATGACTTCTATAATGTTATTGAAATATGATCCATGAGTCTGCCATTATGAGGAACGGTAGTTCATTTGTTATTGGTATGGTCTCAAGGGATCTTAGTAATAATCATAATACTTCTATATCTCCTATTTTTCATGAAATAGATTCGTCAATGTTTCGTTTTTTTTTCCGAAGATAATTACGAATAATTTGATTCTGTAAGGTTTCGTTCTCTTGAATGTCATTCCAAGTGTCTTTATTTTACAGGATTTAAAGAATCTTTTTTTTTTTTGTAAGTCAAGGCTTATACGAATTGTCGTGATCTATTCCGTTTTCTTTGTATATTATCTTTCTTCCTCTTTCATGCTTGCTATTTAGCGCCAGGAAACAGACGAAGAAAAGGGCCACGTCCGATCACATCCATTCTCTGGCTGTAATGCGCTGAAACCACGTCTCATAGATATTAGAATTTCTGATGATTTAACACAGCAATGAATACGTATCAAGAACTTGTTTACGGGAGGTACCTACCGTCAAGACGGTAGCACGTAATGCATCTTGCTGGCAATAACTGGATCCGTTTTCTTTTTGCGCCTCGAGAACTTGGAAGCATCAGGAGTTAACGCCAGACACCAGGGTTGTGTTGTGAGGCAGTGTGTGCGGGGTGGCCTGGTGCTCGTATGTTGTGTGTTCTGAGGGAGTGTGTATGGTGGCCTGGTGGTCGTATGTTGTGTGTTGCGAGGGAGTGTGTGTGGGGTGGCCTTGTGCTCGTATGTTGTGTGTTCTAAGGGAGTGTGTGTGGTGGCCTGGTGGTCGTATGTTGTGTGTTGCGAGGGAGTGTGTGTGGGGTGGCCTTGTGCTCGTATGTTGTGTGTTCTGAGGGAGTGTGTATGGTGGCCTGGTGGTCGTATGTTGTGTGTTGTGAGGGAGTGTGTGTGGGGTGGCCTGGTGCTCGTATGTTGTTCAAGGTATGTAGGTAAGGGGGTTTGAGGGTGAAGAAGCAGATCTATGATCGCGGTCGTGTTGTTATAAATGCCTCATGTGGCCTCCTGAAGTGTGGCCTGGCCAGCTTGTTATTATTGCCACAGTCACACTCCATATAGGCACCTCGATTTCTCTCCTCCCTCCCTCCCTCTCTCATCACCACCACTTGGACTCCATCACCGTTGCCTCCACCATTTAACTCCATCAACGTCATCACCACCACCACCAACACCACCATTATTTGAAGGCTTTCAGCTCTTTCATCACCACACACCTGCCTCTCAGACACCGCACGCTTGCTTCTTGTGCACAGCACACCTGCCTCTTGAGCCCACACACCTGCTCAGAGTATAATTCCACATATCTTTCAGTTATTGTCTTGATAATGATTGACCATTATGTCTGGCTGGGACCCTACTCACCCGCTCATTATGCCCGACGTGTGTGTGTGTGTGTGTGTGTGTGTGTGTGTGTGTGTGTGTGTGTGTATGAGTGCGTGTGAGTCTTATATTCTCATCAGGCTGCCACTGTCACTGTATTTTATGAGCAAGCATCATCTCAAAACAGTTCTCTCAACGTTAAATGGGGACAGAGGCCATGTCTGAGTATGAGAACGTGTTAGGGCAATGTGTCAGGGTGTGGCAACGGGGTAAGGAAATGAGTCTGTGTATGGCAACGTGTAAGGGTATTTCGAGTTAGGGTTTTGGGCAACGTGTCAGGGAATGGCAACATGTCAGGCTATGATACCATGTATCAGGTCATGACACCGCACCAGGTTAGGACACCAGTATCAGCCTTTGACACCATCATTATGAGGTCACGACACACTGTATCAGGTCACGACAAACGTGTCAGGTTGTGCCATTGTTGGTGTCCACTGTGATGTCATTTAGCATGTTGTTGTATCTAGTTATAATGGGGCCAGGGGCCAAGGGGAGGAGTGAGGTGGTCAGTGATATTAAGTGAGTCAGGAGCGGCTGGCCTCCGTCCATGGGACCTTTCTACTTCATCAGTGGTCTGGCGGTATCGTCCAGTGTGTGTATGTGTGTGTGTGTGCCAGGGCTGGCTCTCCACCACAACTCTTATCAAGGTAAGGCAACGGGCAGCATTTGTGGTAATCCCTCCCTTCGACACGATGAGACGACCCTCGAGCACACGTCGGAACGACTTGAAACCCAACAGGACGAGCTTCAACGACGACACTTCGACTCGTGATTACGACGGTGCGACCTTTTTGCATGTGTTGGACCAGGGCTTTGACCCGAGCCTCACTAAGGTTAGGTCATAGGCCAGGCCCATCGCACCTATGAGTTGCTCCCGTCGAGCTCAGAAGGCAATTCTGTCGTCCTTAACCCCCCGCCCATCCAGCCGACACATAAACATTCACTTCCCACATCACAGACATCGTCACAAAAGCCACAGACAGGGGGATACGCCCTGAGATCACTTCCCGCGATCAGATTCTCCTCAAACAATCCATCTGCTCTACCCTCGACTGTGGATCACGTACTTAGCCCGACACACTCCTCATGCGCATGAGACACCTTTCCACACTGGACACTCAATCCTCTGGACGCCCTTTACACACCCTACAAACACATACAGCATCACACCGCTTGACCCGCACGCCAACCACATGGACGTGGCTGGCTTCCTGAGCGCTGCGGGAGGACCCCCCCCCCCCCCACCCGACCCCAATCCTAGCGCAGGAGGGGTAAACGTAGAGTTACATATATTCACCTTTTTGTAGCGCAAATAGATATCTGAAGTCCCCTGACCACCTGAAAACTGATGGTATGAGTCGCACTTTGATATCTAAAAAAAAAGAAGCATTGGCCCACAGCGTTACCATAAAAAAAAAAGATAATGATTGCACGCGCGAGCAGACGGAAAAACCTGCACGCGCGCACGCAATTATCCCTTACAGTATGAAGGCACGCGTGGGCAGCGGTAGGGTAGACATGTATACTTACTTTTTTCTTACGTACACGCGGGGCGAGCGCGCACGCTCACGCCATGTCTAAAAAGACCTGCTGGCTGGCGGTGTTTAGGGGCCAACCAAATATGCGAGGCTGGTTGACCTGCCACTCACAACTAGGTTGACAGGCTCCCTCACCACACTCCCGCCGGGAGGGTCTGATGGTTGGGTTGTGGCTGGCTGACGGTAGGAACACAACCGTACCTGTGAGTAACTCCCCAAGCTGTGTGTGTGAGTCAAGTGTGGCTGGTCAACACACGTTTCCCGTCATAATATTCTCTCTCTCTCTCTCTCTCTCTCTCTCTCTCTCTCTCTCTCTCTCTCTCTCTCTCTCTCTCTCTCTCTCTCTCTCTCTCTCTCAGTACTCTGCTGTATAGGGAACATCATCAGAACCACCGTTATTGATTAAGAACAACTTTCTGTCTGTCTTTCCGACATAACAGTTCATAACAGAAGGTTCAGGGATTTGTTTAACCCATCATCACTAAGGTAAGAAAAAAAATATTAGACATGGCTTGTCAAGGTCACAATTAAATACAGTTTGCATGTCAAAATTTTGAGATCTATATTTAAAAATCATTATTATGAAATCAAATTACGTAACTAGATTAAGATATAAATGTAAGGGACAGTTACATGTATATTATAAAAAAGATAGTGTCATTACGTAAAAAAAGCAGAATTGATTTACTCTGCTTTTAATTTTTGTGTATTTTGATATAATTATGTACATAGCTGGTTGTTTTTACTTTGGGTATGTAATTTGTTAAAACTTTCCATTGTGTAATTTTCATATAATTGTCATTTACACATTTATCATATCAATTTTTTATTTACAATATTTAACAAAGTTCCTGACAAGCCATGTGCAGTATCTGCGGTTCTGAGGGCAGTGATGGGTTATGTAAATACCTGAAACAGCTGAATGTTTTGTTTACAGGATAATAACAAAGATGTTCCTTACCAAAACATTGGTTCTCATAGTCCCTAGCAGTTCTGGCTTTCAACACGAAAGGTTCATCTGTACCTTTGAGTATATATATATATATATATATATATATATATATATATATATATATATATATATATATATATATATATATATATATATACACACACAGATAGATATAGATGTATTTGATTAGTATAACATTACAATGTGAAGCAAGGCGAGAATGACCAAACAAGCTAATTGCACTAATTATTCTGGAGAGAGAGAGAGAGAGAGAGAGAGAGAGAGAGAGAGAGAGAGAGAGAGAGAGAGAAGCTGGTTGGGTGGGTTGGGGGGGAGGGTGACAGTGCAGGTCGGGCGGGCGACTATGGTGTCACCAGCGAGGGTGGCCAAGGCAGGAGCAGACGCCACCATCCCCGTCCCTCCACAGCTCAGCTTCATGTACCTAGCCCCATCTTGATGAAACAGTGCTACACTCCTCATACTCTCAGGACGGTTTTCCTATGACGGAGGGCTTACGAGTCGCCATTAACGTGTTTTGTGGGTTGCTATTAGCTTGCCCCGAGGTTGAGAATCATTGTGTACCTGCCTCGTCTCGCGTGTGTGTGACGAAGCCCAATATTACGCTCACCAAATTATCTATATCGGTTACCTACAGCTCTCTCTAACATACTAGACTAAAGCAGAGTCACTCAGACACTCATAGAGAGACCCAGGTATCAAAGTTTAAGAGAGAGATGGAGTGGAAAGGCGTAAAAATATTAGTTTTGCAGTGAGAGAGGAGGTTGGCGGTGTGTGTCAACGAGATGATCAGCGCCGCCCGTGGCGATTCTGGGAACCTCCCCAGATGACTGACAGTTTCCCACGTGATGTCGGGACTCGTGCCAAGTTTTCAGCAAATATCGTCCCGAACGACCGTCTCTCTTGCTCAAAGCCCGAGGATCAGGGCTCATAGTTATCGTCTGGGCGATATCTTGGAGCTTAATTACGACTCCTGATAATATGACGGAGTTCTTAAGTGGCGGGGAGAAAATTGAGTTAAAAACAGGGAGGCTCGAAGATTTAATATGGCAAAACCCAGAAGTGGATGGAAGTTACCCGTTAGTTTTTGTATGGGTGGATAAATTGTGCAGTGTCGTGCAGGCCTTTGTGATGGCGATGGTGCAGGCCGCTGTGGCGGTGAAGTAGGTGGTAGAGAGTCTGTGATCCTGAATTTGCTGCTGTTGGAGGTGTTGTTGGTAGTGGAGGGCAAAAATGATGGTTGTGTTGGCGCTCGCAATGGTAGCGTTGGTGCAGGCCAAGGTGGCGGACATGGGGACTGACACAGGTCATGGTACCTTTGGTGTAGGCCAAGGTGGTGATGGTGCTTGGTGAAGGGAGGAATGGTTACGTTTCATTGCAGGCCGTGATAGTGAAGCAGGTCAAAGAGATGTATGTGGTGATGGAGGCGAAGGCTGTTGTGATAATAAAGTAGGTCATGCTGTTGCGGGTGATGGTGTAAGCTAGGGTGTTATGTAGGTGTAGGCCATAGTGATACAGCCCATGGTGGCGGTGATGGTGAGACAGGCCATGATGGTGAATGATGTTGACGCAGGCCATGGTGATGAGGATAAGGTCGTGGTGGTAGTGATGTTGCTGGGCGTGGTGGTGATACAGACCAAGGTGGTGATACAGACCAAGGTGGTGATACAGACCAAGGTGTTGACACGGACCAAGGTGGTGATACAGACCAATGTGTTAACACATACCAAGGTGGTGATACAGACTCAGGTGGTAATACAGACCAAGGTGCAAACACAGACCAAGGTGGTGATACAGACCAAGGTGGTAATACAGACCAAGGTGGTGATACAGACCATGGTGGTGATACAGACCAAAGTGTTGACACAGACCAAGGTGGTGATACAGATCAAGGTGGTGATACAGACCAAGGTGGTAATACAGACTAAGGTGTTGACACAGACCATGGTGGTGATACAGACCAGGGTGGTGATACAGACCATGGAGGTGAGATAAGATTCGAGGTGACAATGACAGCGAATTCCATGATGGTGGCATTGGTGTTAGTGGAGGCTCTGGTGTTCACACAAGGTGTCAGTGGTGATAATGGAGGTGTTGGGTCACACAGGTCGTGGTGTGGATAGTAAACCACCAACTTGCCTGTCAAGTAGCCTACTTTCCATCTCTCTCAGTATGTGTGTTGCAGCTTCTCACTTTCTCTTTCTTACGTAACCTGTGTTTAGATTCTCATGTCACACACACCATCATTCTTTCGTGTCGTGTTAAGGTCAGCCTCTCTCTCTCTCTCTCTCTCTCTCTCTCTCTCTCTCTCTCTCTCTCTCTCTCTCTCTCTCTCTCTCTCTCTCTCTCTCACACACATTATTTGGCATCATGATGTGCTTATCCTTTTCTTTCTTACGTTTATATTGCTATTTTATTGGTATCCTTTAGATATATGTATTTTTTTCATTCATTGATTTTTTATTACGTGTTGTTTGATTTATTGATTATTTTCAAAGATATCTACCCACCTATCCATCTGTATGTTTCTCATAACACACTTACACACACACACACATGTATGTATATATATATATATATATATATATATATATATATATATATATATATATATATATATATATATATATATATATATATATATGTATATATATATATATATATATATATATATATATATATATATATACATATATATACATCTTATTTGGATATATAATATAGTAATATGTATAAGGATTATATATATATATTTAATATTTATAGATATATTTTTTCATACAATGCACTAGGGTGTTTGTACGCATTGCGATAGGTAAGACAGAGACTGAACTAATTGGGTAAAGAAGGTACTTGAAGCTTTTCGATCGTACATCTAGAAAAGTCAAACTGGATTGGTGGATGGATTTCAGGTAAGGGCGCTCCCTTTTGTGCTTTTGTAGCGCATGGATTACATGGTTGTTGTCACTACAGTGGGCATCTGGTTGCGAATGAATACTGTATATGCTTTTACAAAGGCAACATGTTTATTGTGATAGAGGGTCTGAATGACGTTCCACAGTAAATTGTTATCAAGGTAGATCTAGTATACCATATAGAGGCTACTTAGAGAAGTAGGTGTGACCATGTGAGTATATCAATGTGGGGAATGAACGTTACAATGGTAAAGTGTACGGCAAGCTTATTATTGGAAATGTCTTGGTTGATGTAACTATTTAGAATTAACTTATGGTTAAAAATTTGGATGTTTCATACATTGGATTGGATGGTAAGATGGTAGAACGTCCTGGTAGATTATAGTATAATATGGTCTCTTGTGAGACCAGTGTTTATGAAGTATGAGTAAAGGTTTAACGAGGATGTAGATGAGCGTTACTTCTGAAAGCAAACGAGATGGTTCCGGATGAATGTGGTTTTTCGCGGGGTGTGAGTCTCCATGGTGCTTGTAGAAGAGGGGTTTTGTTATAGTCACTCTAAACGTGAAAGTGTGCTGAGAACGTGCCTTTTCGCTGTAGAGCTTGGACCCGTAATGTAGAACCTGTTCTTGCACTAGTGACAGCCTAGCCGGTGACCTGTGAAACTCGAGCATGCTCGTGAAGAGTATAGTAATCGTCCGCAAGAGAAGTTGTATAATGGGATCCTGGCAAGCGTTTCAGCTACAGGTGGTGGTAGGTGATGATTGGAGGTGCAGTTTGTATGATTGAACACCTTGGAGAAGTGGTTTAGAACGACCTGGTTTTCACTGATCTCGAAGGGTGAACATGGAAGCGGAAGTGGATCATAGGGTGGGGGAGGGGGCGAAAATTTTGGGAGCCTTGAAAAATGTGTGGAAGTCGAGAACATTATCTCGGAAAGCAAAAATGGTATGTTTGAGGGAATAGTGGTTCCAACAATGCTGTATGGTTGCGAGGCGTGGGCTATGGATAGAGATGTGCGCAGGAGGATGGATGTGCTGGAAATGAGATGTTTGAGGACAATGTGTGGTGTGAGGTGGTTTGATCGAGTAAGTAACGTAAGGGTAAGAGAGATGTGTGGAAATAAAAAGAGCGTGGTCGAGAGAGCAGAAGAGGGGTGTTTTGAAATGGTTTGGGCACATGGAGAGAATGAGTGAGGAGAGATTGACCAAGAGGATATATGTGTCGGAGGTGGAGGGAACGAGGAGAAGAGGGAGACCAAATTGGAGGTGGAAAGATGGAGTGAAAAAGATTTTGTGTGATCGGGGCCTGAACATGCAGGAGGGTGAAAGGAGGGCAAGAAATAGAGTGAATTGGAGTCATGTGGTATACAGGGGTTGACGTGCTGTCAGTGGATTGAAGCAAGGCATGTGAAGCGTCTGGGGTAAACCATGGAAAGCTGTGTAGGTATGTATATTTGCGTGTCTGGATGTGTGTATGTACATGTGTATGGGGGGGGGGGGGGTTGGGCCATTTCTTTCGTCTGTTTCCTTGCGCTACCTCGCAAACGCGGGAGACAGCGACAAAGTATAAAAAAAAAAAAAAAAAAAAAAAAAAATATATATATATATATCTTTCTTTCTTTCTTTCAAACTATTCGCCATTTCCCGCATTAGCGAGGTAGCGTTAAGAACAGAGGACTGGGCCTTTGAGGGAATACCCTCACCTGGCCCAATTCTCTGTTCCTTCTTTTGAAAAAAAAAAAAAAAAAAAATAGACTCCTTCTAGTCCTAAGCGGCGGAAGGGTTCCTTCTCTCTCTTACTACTGTGGTTCACTTCATCTTCTTCATTTCGAAGATAGATCTTATATATATATATATATATATATATATATATATATATATATATATATATATATATATATATATATATATATATATATATATATACTTTTTTCATACATATTCACTTTCCCGCATTAGCGAGGTAGCGTTAAGAACAGACGACTGAACCTAAGAGGGAAAATCCTCACTTGGCTCCTTTCTCTGTTCCGTCTTCTAGAAAAGTAAAACTGAAGGGGAGGATTTCCAGGCCCTCGCGCCCTCCCCTTTTGGTCGCCTTTTACGACCCGCATGGAATACATGGCGTTCGTTTGTCACTTCACATGAGCATCTGTTTTACGTGTAATTAACTGTATATTGTCTTTTTTTATCGCAACATTTTATTTGTGATAGAGGGGTCCCATGAATGACGTTCCATCACCATGATAATTGTACCAAGGTAGACGTACCATTACCATGATAGACGCACCATTAAAGAAGTAAGTGTACCATGATGGATATATCATGTTAGATGTAACGTTACAATGGTAAATGTACCGTGGCAAGCTTACCTTTATCATGGTAAATGTACCATGGTAGATGATAACATCTTAGATGTAACACTGCTATGGTTAATGTGTTTCATGATATTCATACTATGGTGTTCACATCATGGTAGACGTCCCATGGTAGATTATCTCAGTAACCACTTGTGTCCTCTTGTATGACCAGTGTTTCATGAACTGTATGAGTAAAGCGTACACCTGGGCCTGTAGAACGCGTACCTTTTCCCTGTAACACACGAAGCTATTCCGGTAGAACGCGTGCTCTTTTTTTTCCCCCATAACGTGACTTTGTGCCTGTAGAACGCGCGGTTTTTTTTTCTCTCTCCCTCTAACTTGAAAACTTGTGCTTGATGAACGCGTGCCTTTTCCCCTGTAGACGCTGACCCGTAACTGTAGAACCCGAGCTTGCACCTACAGTGACACACCCCTGTACCTGTGAAACTCGAGCCAGTACCTCTAGAACGCAGCCAGCCAGTATCCCGTCCCCAGAGACGGTTCGTATATCTAGGGGTCCTCGTGCCTCCGTTCAGCCTCAGGTGGCTGGTAAACTGATGGACTGAGTTGACAGTCAGATGCTTCCTTTATTGACCCCTTGAGCACGGAAGGACGACCCTGGTTCTTTCACCTGATCTCGAAGGGTGAAATGTGCCATCTAGGTATGATGGTGCTCTGTGTGTGTGTGTGTGTGTGAAGTTCTTTGAGATATGCAAATTCCTTTGTATTTTTTTTTACGTTTTTCTCCGCTTTTGCTGCGCGTCCTCCGAGACACGCCATCAGAGTACGGTGTGAAGAGTGCGCCTCTCCGCCTCGTCTCGCATGTTCACTTTCGGCGCCTTCGTGTTTATAATGGAGCCTTGCGCGAGCATGGTATTTTGGCAACGTCCTCTTCTTCTTCTCTTCCTCCTCCTCCTCCTCCTTCTTCGTCTTCTCCTTCTGCAGGAGACAGTCTGTAGCTACATGTCTTGTCATCACCCGTGAGGCCAGGAGAGAGACTTGTCTGTGGATGGACCCAGCAGTAATTGGGTTGTACTGTAAAGCATGGTACGGCGGGAGTCCAACACTGCTTGCTTGTCAGTCTCTTAGTTTGGTTGTTTGTGAGTACGTCTGTGTGTGTGTGTGTGTGTGTGTGTGTGTGTGTGTGTGTGTGTGTATCAGGGAAGCAGACTTCACTCTACTCATATTTTTACATAAGTTCACACATGATTATTATTATAAAATTCCAGTAATTCATTTTTTCCTCTCTTTCTTCCTTAGTTATTCCTCTTCCACACACACACACACACACACACACACACACACACACACATACTTCAACGTTTTCAATAACCGAGATTCAGTTCAGAGTCTCGTAAGTTCGGGATAGGTGAGGTGCGGAGGAGCTGGTACTTCGGGGTGGCCAGGGGCAGGAATTCCAGTGCTGGTGCCCCGAGCCTCCGGGGCTGGAGGTGTATACTTTAGCTTCCTCCTCGTCTGTCAGCACCATCGCCACCACGAACTTAAACATACATGGCAGAATTCCATGACCGAGGAAACGTAAAGCATATATATATATATATATATATATATATATATATATATATATATATATATATATATATATATATATATATATCAGCTTGCAATTTAAGACGGTGTATTCAGTCAGGAAAACTTTACCTATAGTATTTCTTCAACAGGATTTTTGTCGGATTTTCAGAGGAAAATTCCTCATCTTCCCTTCAATTCATTTCTTCTGAACGTCGCATTGAAAGCAGTCGTGTTGAAGTGGAAATTCTGTAAATCATAACGAAGACGCAATGGTTACGGTCAGCCGGAAGCGATATTATGTGTTTTGGTGACACGAAGGTATTTTTATATTCATTGATATGTATTAGTCAGTCAATTCGCACTGACTAGCACTGTCTTTAACTTCGCTGAGGTGGAAAGATTTATAGTAAAGCTCTTGTGTTTTCAGCAGCATTTCTGTTGTAACCCAAGCAACGGTAGGAGACGACGGATCACTTGACAGCGACAGATAAACAGCGGATATAGCTATGAACTCATCCTCTTCCTGTTTACTGCACGTATCGACACACCAAACCACTTGCCAACACGTCTTGAACAGCGTGTCACAGTTGGGTAACAGCCATTCACTCTCCAAAAGCTCTCATGACCTTTTCTTCTTCTTCTTCTTCTTCTTCTTCTTCTTCTTCTTCTTCTTCTTCTTCTCCGTCTATATTCTTTCGACTTATGCTTAACTCCGTAAGTATACGTAGCAGAAATATGGTCTGGCTGTGTGAAGAACCACCTTTCGACGAAGGGAGACTCCGGCGGTCGAGACCAACTGGTTCTTTCGAGACTCAAAATCCTGGTTGTAAAAGCCTACAACATTTCACTATGTGGACTGAAGACTGACATCAGATGCCAGACTAGGGTGCGTCTATGACTCTCACAACACATGGAGATGGCAAAGATTTTTGAGGGCATGGATTTCATTATTACGTATCAAAGCCTTTTGAGGTTGATGTGTATGTTATACAGTACAGACCTTCATAAAGGTACTGGTACTGCATAAGCTTCTTGTAGGCACGGTGGGAAGACCTCGTGAAATCTACTTCCTGCTGAGGAAGGTATTTGATAGATCATGACCAGAGAGACAGACAGACAGAGACAGAGAGAAATACTTGAGCACTTGTGAATGGTATTTGTCACCCCTGTACTTGAGAAAGATTGTAATAAATGTGATGTGAATTATCGTCCTGTTAGCCTCGACTTCCAATAATACCAGCTTAGAAAATGATAGACTATTACTAGACAGATTTTTTTTTTTGAAAGATTTGAAATGGATAACAGGGAGTCAACATAGCGGCTCTAACTATACAACCTATCTTACAAATTCTAAAATTTTTGATATATATATATATATATATATATATATATATATATATATATATATATATATATATATATATATATATATATATATATATATGCATAAAACATACACATGTATATATTTATGTAGGTTACCTGTCATCCATTTCCGACGTCGCCCCGCCCTACAGGAAACAGCACAAATGAGTGAAAGGAAAGAAAAAAAATGAAACATACATTCATTTCCTCCCCCAACACCCAATAGCAACCCCCTCTGTCAGTGAGGTAACGCCAGGAAACACGAGGAAAGGTCACATCCGCTCATGTCCGCAAATCGTGTTGTCATGTGCAATACTCTAGTCTGAACTAGGCTTGACTTCGAAAGTCACAAAACTGGGCCGACCGTACAGAATTATGAAGCAGATGATATTAAAGAAGGATGTAAATCTAAGATAAGCGTTGTTGCACAAAAACCATACGGTATACTCAGTGTTCCTTGCAAGAAACGTTCGTTTTTAAAAGGTAAGACACCACATTAACCGCATCTCGGAGTACGCTGTGAGGCTTTCGTCTCCACGTTATCAAAAAGAGCATAATAGTTTTAAGAGAGGCCGCAAAGAGGTTATTATACCACGACTTTAAGATACAAGCTTTTGCTAGGAAAGGGAACTACGTGTTGATTAAATACCATGAACGTAGAAACTCTATAACCAGCACCAAAAAGGTCTTATTTCCCGCGCCGTTTACAGGAAATTATTTGTCTTGACAAACACGGCGGTGGAGAAAATAAATGGAATAATTTTACTACCACGGTTGCAGAAAAGCTAAACAATAAACTCGTTTAAAAAGAACGCATAAGGTTATTTAAAAGTGTATGAGTTATGCAGCAGAAGTAATAAAAGACCAGGCCTTGTAGTAAGTAGGTTGGTAACAGCGTAGCAGTCTTGCCTCAGTGTGATAGCCTAACCCCCTCATCGCTCACTTCGTGGGGTATAGGAATATCGTTTAACCGCTCGCCTGTGATGAGGCAGGAGGAACACGTCACACCTCGTATCACTGCACAGCGCTGTTGGTCTCCACTGCGTCACACATTGCTGGCTGGCCTGTCTGGGAGTGACCCAGAGCAGCGCTTAGTCATTTCTCGAAGGCTTTTCTTAAGGGTTATAGCTAGCACTCGCTCATCATTCCTCGCAGGTTTTAAATTTATTTAGGGGAAAGATATTGAAGTCTCTCTATCTGTCTTGCCTGGGTTTTTAGATATTTCATATATTTCTATTATTTTTGTTAGGTTTTTCATATATCGGGTATTTTGTAAATGTAATTACTCATTTCTCTCAGGTGCAGTTCCTTATAATGTTTTCTTTAACTTCTTGTGTCTGTTGCCATGCATGAATCATACGGTATTTCTTTGTCCTTTGCATAGTGGAGGTTCCTCCTGTCTTTCATGTTACATTTCTTCAGTTTTTATTCGTCAAGTGTTTCTGAACTCTCTCCTCCTAGTGTGATGTCAGCTTCCTTAATATAGTTGCTCTACAAGACAACTGTATTCATTATTGGTTATTTGATGTACAGAGAGAGAGAGAGAGAGAGAGAGAGAGAGAGAGAGAGAGAGAGAGAGAGAGAGAGAGAGAGAGAGAGAGAGAGAGAGAGAGAGAGATTGTTCCAGCAACATCTACCCCTCCACTCCCTAGCTTCAAAATGGCGTTGCATGGAGCGCCCCCCACCCCTGCCGGCCCGCCCCTCTGGCTGAGCTATGGAAGGGTCGTCGCACCTCCTCCGGATCTAGTCACCCGGCACCACCAGCACACCTCCCTAGCCTCGCCACCACCTGAAAACAGCCATAACTTCATCGAACGGGAAATTGGACCAGCCATCGTGATCTAGACGTAGATCCGCTTGGATTAGAAAGGCATAACTAACCTTTTAAGAAGAGAAAAGATGAAAGTTAGTGTCGTTAGATATGAATGAATATAGGTAACTTAACGTACGACAAAAGAGAAGCAGCGTAGATACGTTTCTCTTGTAAGGCGAGGCGAGGTGGGTAGAGAGTGACAAGGTTACGTCATTATCGGAGCGTGAATGGGGAAAAGAGATCTTGTGTGGAGACGAAGCTGACATCAAAAGCCCTTCCTTTGTTGCCATCATCATCATCCTAATTTTGCCAGGTACGCCCCATCGACAACGACCTCGTCCCCGGGGACATATCTCTTGCAGAAACTCCCTTTACCCAACACGACCTCCAGTTGTCAATGTTATGAAACACTTAACCCACAAGTGTGTGTCGAGTGCCAAAGTAAACAAGAGGGTGTCGGTGTTCGTTTGGTATGAGTGCGAGGATGTGTACGGCCTTAACCCATCGCCCCTGCCAGTGTTGAAGCGTCTCGCTGGCTTAGATAAAGTGAGTCTCTCGGATTATTTCATCGTCGTGAGAGCGAGGTGAGACGAGCTGCCCGGGAAGAGACTACGCTTAAGCCGAAATCAGCCGCGTGACCCCACCTCCCCACCGCCGCCGATGAGACCTGCTGCGCGGTGACCTGCGTCACACTAGGAAGACCTTTTCCTGGCAGGGCATTCCAGCCTAGTGGACTGGATAAACTTACGGCCCTCCACTGGGAATAACACGTTCTCAGCTGAAGATGCAGCACAAGCTTGACAGTAAGGCTTAAGCCAGATACCTGGACTGCCATCACAGCTGAACAAGAAAACACAGCTTGGGTCCTGCAGAATACAAAATCACCCAATATATAATTGTAAGTAGTAGCAAAGAGGAACCAGTCACGCAATGATAGCTACGACCATATGGTTAGTTAGCGAGTTAGCGGCAGACCCCATGGGTGGTGTTGGAGCCAGGGATCCACCTGTGTATGGAATGAGCGAGTAAGGATTTAGAAATATCTTGAGCACCTAACTTTTTCGTTTCCTCCTCGATTAACTGTTGTAAAATGGTGTTGGTAGTCGATAGGCTTAAAGCTGAGATAACCAGCCAAATCGACCACCTTCACTAACCACGGCTGTCGTGGTATGTATGGCAGACGCCTGGTATGATACCAACAATTAAGGCATAACAGATGGAACTGTTGTCCAACGTGGCTTAAAACACAGCAGCGACACCCAAACAGCTTTTTCCAGTGTGGAGATACTGATTATTGAGGCAGAGGGAACGCGACTTACAAAAAAGGACTGCAACCAGGTACTGGACGACTGACCTTGGTGAGTCGGAGGAACTGTTGCAGGAAGTAAACACTGGGAAGCAGTCGACCCTGATGACGTGAGTCGACACATCTTCGGGAGGTTTGCAAATGACTTCTCATCTCAAACCATTACAGTCTCTCTTTTTTTTCTTTTCTTTTCTTTCTTGCCTGCAGACGTGGACACACCAGTCACATTCTTACCTGGACGCGTGAAAACACCTGCTGCAAGAGACATAAGCGAATTAAATTTGTCTCTGTACACAAGAGAAAAGAAGAGAAAAAAAGAGAGTGAGGACGATTATTACGTCTGTCTGTGGTCGGGTATAACGCCTAGGTTGACTGCCTTTGTATGAGTCAGTAAGACGCACTTTTGATTCAGGAACTCAAGGTCAGCAGACAGTCTGAGGACCTAAGGATATATGTTCTTGACAACAGAACGAACGCTCACTGTCGCGCATTTTTCAATACATTACTTGTGCTTGAACTGTATCCATCATCATAAGAGCCTCACAGAGACGTCAGGGTGTGTAAGTAGTGTAGTGGATTCCTTCACCGCTGGGGTTTTGACTCTCGGTGTACAACTGTCTGTGTACTTATGTACTCATCGGCCCTTCGGAGACGAGACGTCAGACTGTGTCATTAACGCGGGGGTCGGTATTTTTGCTGCATCATAGATCGCCTCTCGATATTTCTTAGACCTGCTCTCTATATGCACGAATCTACACGTCCTTCCACCAGCTGGGGAAGATGGTGGGAGGCCGCGCCGTGGCAAAGCAGAAGTCGGAGCGCGCCAAACCACTGTGTCATTGCTGGCGAATATGTCATTGGAAAAGACGCAGGCGGAGGTGGTATCACTTTACGCCAAGGTCGTTACTGTGATGTAGAAGTGTGATTATAATGCACCATTTGCATCCCTGAATACATGTCTGTGTTATTTGTGGGGCTGAGGTCTGGCTGGGGGATCGGGTGCCATCTGGATGAGCACGGATGGGTTACCGCTTAGCAAATTGGGTTTTCTTGGAGGTCCAGATGTTCTTCATGAAGATCCAGAAGGTGTTCGTTGAGGTTGTGAGGTTCTTCATAGAGGTTTAGAAGGTCGTTGAGATCCAGTAGGTCTTGTCTGAGGTTCTGACGTTTTCCTAGAGGTCCTGAGGTTCGTTTTGTAGAGGTCGTAAATGTCATCGCAGGGGCGCAGAAGGTCTTTGTTGGGGTCCTTTAGTTCTTCTTGATGAGCCATTCATCTTTCACGACTATGCCATCCCACGGACTGTTTTTCCATGCTCCTTTTTTAATCATGCCTTCACACCACATAGCCCTTCTGACATCTTCATTGTGTCAGTCCAACTTCCTACTGTACTACACAAACGACCCATCTCTACTGCTCTTATTCTTTTCCTGACTTCAATCAAGTTGGGTTTCACAACCATGCATCATGGGATGCGTTCTCCTTCCTGAAGGCTTATCACACATTTATTTTCTGTTTCTGTACATATACTAGCGGTACCGACGTATCCCCCAAATTTTTCACTCTTTGCATAACTTGACCATCACTGTTGGCTTTCCCACTAATCAAGCTTTACTCCCAGACATTTGATCTCATCCACAACTTCAAAAGTTCTTACACCAAACAAAATGATCTTACGGACAGGTTTACCTTCCTTCTAGATATCTAGCGTCTTGCTTTTTTCTTTTTTTTCATTCGCATTCAGCTTCCAGCGACCTCCTCCCACACACATCAACGATCCGGCCTACGATTCTTTCCCAACTCTTCCTCCTCCTCCTCCTGATTCGTCATCCGCTCTCCACTGCGGCAACTGCCACTCTGGTTCTCCATGGTTCTGAACCTACACCACGATCACCCAACGTTGTTCTCCTCTCACGCAAAGATTCTTCGGGGGAAAAAAAAAGAAATCAAAAGAACGTCAAGATACCACAGTGATATCAGACAACCTTGACGTACTCCCACGCATTCAGGTCAAGCCACTCACTCTATACCCTCTTCTTCAACTGACAACACTCTCTCTACTACCAGAACCAGTGCACATGATAGCATTCAACACTCTTCCGTACACAGTACATAAAGTCTTATACTACATTAAGTCACTTACTATGATTCTCCTATTTTCAGCTTCTCCGTTCATTACTTTGATTTGAAATGGGGAAAATATAGCGAAAAGCGGTCCATAGAATATCTGAAAAGTTACATTCCAACGTATGAAAGGTTCGTTATTAAAGATATAACACCTTCAGTAAGACAGTGTAACCCTTGATTACGGCGTAATCACCATACATAATGGCATGGTCTTTGACATGAACATTAATCAGGTCAAAGGTTGAATATACCAGTACCTGATTATCATCTAACATTCCATTGGTGCTGTCACAACTGTGTTTCATTATGTTATCTCAAAAACGGGAAAGATTGTCGAGTTATTTGTCAGAAGGAAAAAGAATACATAGATAACATCTTATTATTGTGGTCATTCTGTAACAATGATAATAAATAGGTAACGCAGACGAATGATCAAATTATACAATTAATCAGTTATATATTTCCATGGCTTGTCTGATCATCCACACGAAGCACGATCGAGATGACCTTTGATGTTATTCAATTAAACCACAGAAAATGAATGGAGAATTAGTGACTGAGACGTGTTAATGGTGCATTTGTAAAAGACTTCAACTTGTCCACACCGAGTGTTACCGGCTCATAGAGATTCAGGCAATTATCAGAATTCATGAGCGCATATATTACACAGGTTTTAGTGAGCGACATTCCTGCGACCCGATACCATTTTGTTTTTACTGTGACGTTTGGGGTTCTCTAGGTGTCTTTTCGTAAGGGCGCGAGGATGTCTTTTCGTGAGGGGTGTCGGACGTCTTTCGTAAGGGTGCCTGACTTTCTTTCGTGATGATGAGATTTTTCTTTTTATTTTTTACGTGAAGAAAAGAAGAAAAAAAGAAGTTGCCATAAGTCCTCTTTTATCCTTACCTGGTCTGTCCTTTATCACCTGATTCGTTAAATACTGAAATAAAAACAAAGTACAGTGTTCCTGTATCCCCTTTTATCACTGTATGATTGCATCACTGGACCTGTAATATACGTCCATTTTTTCCCCCCCACCAGAACCTGGTGTCCTCACCAGAGGAGAGCCGAGGATGAAAAAAAAAAACATTAATTACAAATCCAACACCGGTTTCTGTACGACCTCATCCCAAACTTGTTCGGGAAATATCTGCATGTTGAACACGATTTTTGATAGCAACCTACAAGGAAAAACTTTGTGCATATCTGATAAGTTGTTAACTATATATATATATATATATATATATATATATATATATATACATATATATATATATATATATATATGTATGTGTGTGTATGTGTGTATGTGTGTGTATGTGTGTGTGTGTGTGTGTGTGTGTGTGTGTGTGTGTGTGTGTGGTAAAAGTTCCACCTTTGATGGTTTTTGGGTTTTTCTTGCCTTCCTGAGGTTATGCCGCTCCAGCAGCTGAAGGTGTATGGGTTTATAATGGTAGGAGAAACATTTAATCAGACTCGTGGGTTTTTCCGCTGTTTCTGGACGAGGATTTGTGGATACCTGATGTTAGTGTAGACAGTGTGTACATAGATATTGGTTCTGTACAGGGAAGGTAGACGTGCGATGCCCAGAGTCTCCGTCAATCGACTCAGTGGTTCGAAGTTTCGAAATCATTTCTGAGCAGACGTGAGAAAACATTGATTCAGCTCTGTTTGGTTATTGCTGACCTGAAGTGCGAGAGATTTGTTGTGTACCCCAAAAGCTGTTTATGTGCTCTCTATATCCACTGTAAATTTACCTAACGTCCTTTTAATTTTAACGTTTGCCTCTGAACCACATATATATATTTTTGTAATCGTTTCCTCTCTTGTTTGTGACTACAGATACCCATGTCCCTGCTTCATTATAGAGTACGCTGAGCCTTACGTAACATTTATCTGCATCATGGTCACAAAGGTCCATTGTGTGTGTGTGTGTGTGTGTGTGTGTGTGTGTGTGTGTGTGTGTTTTCTTGAAGTGCTTATGGAACTCTTGTGGATGCTCTTCATTTTCCTTATCTGAGTTTATCCCAAGTGTGTTATCAAGCTCTTCGAGAAAAGGCCACGCGATTAGAATGTTAGACTTCGTGTGTGATCACCGCAAGAATTACCATCTCAGGATTGTTTTCATCTGTGGCAGAGCGCATCAAGGGAATTAAGTGTGTATTCCACCGAACTCGATCAGGTTCGAAGTGTGGGTTGCGTCTGCATGTAGAAGTAGCTTCATCCAGTCTTAACTGTAATGTCCTCGGTAGAGATGATGAAATATAATCAATGCCGCAATTTATTCGATAATTGGCGGGAGTACAGGATTGAACAGGTACCAGAACACCACCTTCGAAACGCCACAGTTGAGAACTGTGATGATACAATCCTGCGTTTGCCTGAAGTAGATCAGGTGATGAGGGAGTGAACCTGTTGCTCTGCCTTGGCTGGAAGGAATACACGGAGGAGAAATTGGTTGCCTGGACGCCTGTGAGGAGTGGTGGAATTGGTGGTAATAACGGTTGACCTGGTGCTGCTTGATGAGCCTTGGATAAGGCCGCTAGAGATAGTCGGGGGGAGGCGGTGTGGCGAGGGAGGTAGTGGGAGGCGAAGAGTTGATGATGGGTGTGTAGGGAGTCTCAAAGGCAGGTCGTGGTGTCAGGTGGGTTGAGGGAAAGAAATAGTGGGGCAGATGGTGGCGATGGTGCCAGGTGGTGGTGGTGGTGGTGGGAGGGGAAAAGGAAGTGCTGGGGTTGGGTGGTGGTGGTGGTATGGGTGTTGGAGCAGGTGGTGGTGGTGATGGTGGTGGTGGAGGAAGAGGTCACCATCTGGGACCTGCAGCGGCCGCACTGGGCCGCCCGCCACTTGTCGCTAGAAATGAGACAGATCAAATAACTGTTATTACTGTGCTCTCCCTCAGTGTTCACCGCCAGCCACCCTCCTCCTCCTCCTGTTCCTCCTGCCCCTGTTCTGGACGCTGTTGCCGTTACTGCTGCGGCTGTTACTGCTGTTACTGTAGCGGCTACTGGCGTTACTGCTGTTACTGTAGCGGCTACTGGCATTACTGATGTTACTGTGGCCGTTACTACTGTTATTGTAGCTCCTCTGTTGTTACTGTTGCTGCTCCTCTGTTGTTGATGCTGCCGCTGTTGCTACTGTTACTCCCGCTCCTGTTGTTGCTACTGAGTGTGGTTAAGGGATGTGGAAGGTGTTACCGGTGACTCGTTTTTTTAGATGAATTTTTTTATTTGGTAGATGGCATTGCTGTTTTTGTTTCTGGTGTTGCTGTTCATGTCGAGGTCCAGGAATTTTTACTTTTTTTATATGGTCCAAAAATTTGTTTTGTATTTTTCTTCATCTAGATGATCAATATGTTTCCAAAGTATCTTACATTCTTTTTTTTTTTTACCCTATACGTTGGATATTTTTTATTTCGATATTAGAAAACTGTCCTCCATACTGTGGGTGGAAGTTATATAGAGATGCACGGTAGACAAACTCCTGGGGATCAACAGTCTTTGGATGTGGCCGACGAGGAGGAAAGAATGTGACGTTGTTAGATCCACACACACACACACACACACACACACACACACACACACACACACACACACACACACACACACACACACAACCTTAGGGCCCCATAACCAGGGGTTCCTATACCTTCAAGCTTGCGCTACGTTCAGCACCAGGGACGGGGTGGACCCCTTTGAAGCAAGAAGTTCTTTAACGAGACTCTCTTCCGTCAGATAAGGATGACACCGCTTCGTCAAAAGGGCGACTTTTCCCTCGCAGGTTTAACCTCAAGCAGGCAGAGTCCGGTAACACCTGTGTCTTGAGCACTCGCTGCTCCACCTCTGAATACAGAATGGCGTATTTTCAACAGACCTTACGTCTAGACAGCCATGAACTTCCACTGGGAGATTTCACAAGTGGTGGGGAGACGTTCAGATTTCCCAGTGGGTTTTTTGTTACACTGGGGTAAGGGGAAAAAAAAAGGGAAGATCAGGTGTTCACTGGACCTCTCCCTGTTATCCTACTGCCCTCGCAATAGAATGATATTTGTGATATAAGTCAATGGTGTGAGCGACCTTATAGGACCGCTCTTTGTCAGTCTTGTAAGCTTAGCTGTTTTTACACTCTGACGTAGGTGTTGTAGGCTTAGCTGTCTTTAAACGTGACGTAGGGGTTGTAAGCTTAACTGTCATTACACTTAGGTGTTGTAAGTGTAGCTGTCATTATACGTGACGTTCGTGTTGTATTACAGCTTAGCTGTCATTGCATGTATTACAGCTTAGCTGTCATTACATGTAACGTCTTGCAAGCTTAGCTGTCATTACACGTAAAAAGTCTTTTATAAGCTTAGTTGTCATTACACATAACGAGGGTTCTGTAAGCTTATCTGTCAGTACACGGAACAAGGGTTCTATAAGCTAAGCTCTCATAACATGCAATATGGGTTATGGAAGCTTAGCTGTCATTAAGCAGTGCAAGCGTTTTGTAATCTTAGCTCTTATGACACGTCACCAGAGGTCTCCTTACAAGGGCTAGGCTTCCCTTCTAAGCCCGTAACCCCTTGACCACGACAGTACAACACTCGGGCATGATGGCCTGGCCTTTGACCTTGCCCAGCTCCCAGGGGCAGTCCCTCCCCGCATAACCCCTGATGGAAGGCTTGAGAGCAGGCCGTCCATACCCCGAGGACAGTCTCAGCATGACTGGTGTGAGGAGGTGGGTGGGTAGTGCTACCCCCTTGCTCTCCTCTCCCCTCCCACCGCTCCTCCTCCTCTCACATCCCCCTCACGATCCTGATGTGATGACTCAACTCAAACTGCCTTCCTCCTCTTCCTTAAGGAACTTCCAGCGTCTCTTAGTTCTTCGGCAGCGTCACGTCCCGCCTGCTTGGATGTCAGATCTGGACGGGATATTCCAAGAAGACGGACTTATACCCCCTGCTGCAGTTTAGCGCTCCCCCCAAACCCATTTTTGTCTTTCATAAGTTATTGAGGTTTTAACTCTGAAAAACCTTGTTTTTTCTCGTTTCACCTATTTTTTTTTATTGAAGAATTTCACTAACTTCTTATTTCCTTTGATGGTTCAATGATTCCACCACCCAACGAATTTAGCGTCATATAGAGATAGCCTCTATGTAGCCTAGCCACTCAAGAGCTTATCCTCTATGTAGCCTAGCCACTCAAGAGCTTATCCTCTATGTAGCCTAGCCACTCCGAGCCCAGCCTCTAAGTAGCGTAGCTTCTCAGTAGCCCACGAAGCTTATTCCAATAATGTTTGGTATTTAAGTACTTTCTTCATGCGACTTTATTTGTGGAGATACCGACTTTTCGCACAAAGTTGTTACACTTCTTGAGGAATGTCCATATTTACCGTGGGTGTGGATCAAAGCGAGAGAAAAAAATTCTGAAAAAATTATGGCCATCCGGGATCACGTGATGAGAGCTGTTTCTCGTGTTGAAAATATGAGGTTGAAAAAAGCGATCCCCGAAGAAATTATTTACATAAAAAACCTTAACACACCTTATCTTATCTACCGTAATAAAAAAAATCCCAGCAGCAATCTTCAGTGGAGTTAAAGGGCGTTAAATGAAAAGAACACGGGGTCGCGATTTCCCTAACCTAATTGTGGTATGTTCCAACACCGCATCTGATTCGTATAGCAGTCGTTAATCTTTTATCGTCAGTTTTACTAATTTTCTTTGTGAGTCAACAAAATAAATTAACCTTACAAAAATTAAGGGAAATAGTGATTCAATTTTTGTAACCAGAAGAATAACCTCACAGATATCTTAAATCTTTTATATGTAGATAGTTGTCACTCACAGAGTTTGATTTATAGTCTTGGAACATTAGTGGAACAAAACAAAGAAGAGGAAAAGGTCAGGTCACCTGGATTCCCTGAACCTAGTCTCATTTTTCGTCGAAGTTCTGTGTTGTTATTTTGTCTGTTGTCACAACTTTGGCCGCTTCGCGATGATTATAACAACATCAACAGGAAAAGACGGGAAGCTGCTCATGAAGTGGAGCAAGGAAGGTAAATACTGAACCAAAATTTTCGTCGGGACTCCGTTTTCTATGAATCATGAATTAGAAATACTCATTACTAAGTATGTTAGGCAAAGAACCAAGGAGAGAGGTGAATTTAGGATAGTGCGAAGTGAAAATAGTGGGTCATTGTAAAGCCAAATTACCGGACGTTGATTTACGATGAGTGTTTTACGCATCCGGAAACTTGGTTTGTTTTTATTTCCTTTCCACACAATCATTGTAGTCTGGTGCACTGCATGCGTCATGTTACCTCGATTTTCAGTTGATAAAACCAGCACGTAAAAGGTTTCCCATATGTTGCGGATAGTTTTGTTTGCTAGGCTTCTTTTATCCTGGTATTTCGGCTGCCGCATGAGTAGTTGCTTTTATGATTTTGTTAAAGACGCTGTGCCTTTTTAGCTGTTTTTGTCCCACTTTTTTGGGTTGTCATGCAGTCAGTCTTGCTTTGAAAATGCTATTTTGAGCTACCAGACTCCTTATGATTTAGGGAAGGCAACTTTTAGCGTCAGACCATTTTGTAATAAGATAATTTTGAATCATTTGAATTGATTTTTTTTTCGTCGGGACGCAGCAAATTTTTTTGAAATGATGTGTGTTGTGTGTGTGAGTTTGCACACTAGTTGTGTTTTACGGGGAGAAAGTTTTCCACTCGTGTTGCCCCGTTTCCTTAACCTTGTGTATGTGTACCATATCTTTATTCATACGTATGAACACACACACACACACCCTAGCTTATACCAAGTACCCATTCTGAGTATGTGTGTGTGTGTGTGTGTGTGTGTGAATTTGACATAGAATCATTCTAAAACGACGAACCCGATGCGAAGCAGAATCATTCTAAAACTCCTGACCAGGGTATGACGTGTTCTGAAATCCCAAACACAATGAGAAGCAAAATCATTCGCAAACAGCCATACCTGATGTAAAACAGTGACCCTGAAATCCAAATACAATGTGAAGCAGAATTTTTCTGAAACATCCGAACCCGGTAGCCATTGAAGCAGAACTATTCTGAAACATGAACCTAGTGTGAAGGAGAACTACTATTCGGAAACATCCGAACATTGTGAAGAAAGATGGACTCGCGAAAACTATGTGAAGCAGATTTATTTTCAAGCAACTGAAAACGAAAAACTAGACATTTTCGTAATAGAATTATTTGCTGGATACATTCGCTGTTTTTCTGGGAGATAGGCTCTACAGTAATACATAAATTCTTATTTTGACATTTCAGTTATTTGTTAGACGGCATGACGTGAGATTTGCTTGCGTTTTGCTACATATTTATAGAAGATAACTGATAGTGTTGATATTTTCCATATTATCAGCATCAGCATTTTTAGCAATGTTAATATTTATGGTATTTACATTTTTACATAACTATTATTGTTGCTGTTTTTATTGTTGATTCACACCATTAAGAAAGTTTTATTGTTTATTATTATTATTATTATTATTATTATTATTATTATCATTATTATTATTTTTATTAGTATTATTGATATTATTATTGTTAGTAGTAGAAGCAATTTGTAGTATCATTTTGCTGTTTTCTTCTGGCCCATTTATTATTATTGTTCTATTTCCTTTTTTCTTCCTACTCAAAAATTAGTGATTCGTTTGATGTGAAAATTTCCGAAGTGATTAGTCATAACCCACTACCCCACCCCACCCCCTTTTTTTCTTGCGTTTTTTATATTATTATTATTATTTTTCTTGGGTCATTTTGTAAGAGGAACTCCGTATCCATATGATCCAGAGACTTGGTGTCAGAAGGTAGATCATCCCAAGTAGTCCTGCACCTTCATATATATATATATATTTTCATTGTTAATTCGAGGTTTATATTTCGTAAGGGTTTTATTGGGGTCAGAGGTAAAAGAACTCGAGATTCGTCGCATTTCTCCATGTCTCGCTGACTTGAACCAGCAACAGCCGCTCAACCAGAACCAGTTTTTCCGTCCTCCCGCTCTGGTCCTTAAGAGCTAACTTTCCAATTGCTCTGGTCCATAGGGTCGACCTTGCGTCTCCCCGCTCTTGGTTCACAGATCATGGTATAGGCCTTGTGGTACCTGATGTTACTATCTTGTCTCTAAGGTAGACGTCTGTGCTCACTGCCGGCTACAGTCATGGATAATATAATTATCAATTATTATTATTATTATTATTATTATTATTATTATTATTATTATTATTATTATTATTATAGTTTTGCTAGCATAAATAGTCTGCCAAGTCCTCTTCAGCCCCGTTTTCCTTCACCAGGTCAAAATGGGTCGGCGGAAGGTCACCACCAGGCTGCCCCCGCCGCTTCTGCTGGGGCAGCTGCTGGTGCTCTTGCTGGGGGAACCCCGCGGAATCGTGGCCCCAGCTGCTCCACCATCACTACCCCAACCGTCGCCCCGGCCTGACCTCCTGGCCCTAACACAGGATTACTGGCACTGGAAAACCCAGGATTCCCCGCAGTTCGCTACCCGGGTGAGGACCAGAGAAGGTGTCCTGGGAGAGGGGTAGAGTGTAAAGTGTGTAGGGTCTTTAACAACACCAAACACTAAACTTAGATTTTTTTTTTATGGCAAAAACTAATCTTTGACATTTTCTTTGACAGTAGGAAAACCTAAACTTTGAAAGTCACTTGATGGGTTAGAAAATGAACTTTGAAAGCTGTTTTAGAACGACAAAAATAATCCTTGAAGGTTTTTTTTTTTTTGTGAAAACTAAACTAAAAACGCCACTCAAGGAGGAATTTTAGATAGTTTTTTTTTTTAATTTTAATTTGGCCAGCTCTGATTTACATTTGTAGGTCTGCTGATGTCAAGTAAGTTGATATGTTAAGGATGCTACTGATCAAGAGAGGAAACAAGAGAGTAGAAAGATGAATTACTTGCGGTGGGAAGAGAGAGAGAGAGAAAAAAAAAGTAGATTATAAGCTAATCTGCCTGAGTGTTTGAAACTGGATTTTGAATGAAATATTCTCAAAGTATGAAGCCAGCAGAAATGTTTAGCAGCTGAAATTTAGTCATCTTTTTGTTTAGGGCTATGTTTATGATTGAATTATGTCTTTATGTGGAAAGTATGTATATGAAACCCCCAATTTCATTTCTCCTGTGCAAGGTGGCCTGGATGCCTTCCCCCATTTTTAAGATTAGTGATATATAGTGTTACTTTGTCAGTGTCATATACACTTAAGGAAAGGCAAAAAGTGTCTTAAACTCATTGAAAACATAGCAAAAAGTGCTCTCTGCTGACAAGGAGAACAGTAGAAGACTGTATCCTGATGCCGAAGTGGCACGAAATGTTGTACGCTGAATAAACAGAGTCAGTAGCGAATTCAAGAAAAAATAATGCGGAAAATACCAAGTTTTGTTTAAATGGGTCGGGAAAATCCATTGCATGACTACTGAAGTTGTGGATTTCCTGCGTAAGGAAATATTTGTTCGTGTGAATTCCAGTCACGTTTTCAGCTTTGTCTTAGACTCGCGTCATCTTCCATCAGCTGCTGGAAAAACTCAATCGCATTGAATAGAGTGTTGTACGAGAGACACAAGCGGTGTTGAAATATCGAGGGTCGACATTGGTAGAAACATCATATGTCATTCTCATGTTTCCATACAGTTTATTTGAAAAATATTGCACAGCGCATTGACTTGTGACCAATCGATAGTCTCAAATATTTATTGTATTATTACACATATATCATGGTTCTTATTTATCTTAACGTAAATTAGAACATTTGTTTAGAGAGCCACCATAAATTTGTTTCGAAAAATCAAAGCTCATTACAGAATTGTAAAATACTTGAGTTAGCTGAATATAAGTTTTCATCATTATTAAATTGATATTAGATTTTTTTTTTTAGTATGTTCATAGCGTTATTTTAGTTATATATGTGAAATTCAAGTCCAATAAGACGGAAAAACGTTTCCTCCGTAAACCCGGATCATGTGTCATAGTAACGGACTGGACGACTTATATTTACCCTTATTTCCTTTAAATTTCTCTTTATTTTCGAATATGTTTGTTACCGAGATTTGTCGCTAGAAGCCCTGAATGTGCCCACCAAACTTCATCTCAGACTGCCCCACCCACCCATACGGGCGTGGTAGCCGGACATACCATGAAATATGCTTAAACTCTATTCTCTATATAAAATTTAATGCTTATGTGGTTTTAATGATTTTTATGTTCGTTTTTCAATTGCTTTATTGACTGTGTGTGTTTGGTTTTGATTTATTTTTATTTGTAGTATAAGTATGACTATTTGTAGTATGAGTATGACTTTATTTATAGTATAAGTATGACTTTATTCATAGTATGACTATTTGTAGTATGAGTATGACTTTATTTATAGTATAAGTATGACTTTATTCATAGTATGACTATTTGTAGTATGAGTATGACTTTATTTATAGTATAGGTATGACTTTATTCATAGTATGACTATTTGTAGTATGAGTATGACTTTATAGTTATAAGTATGACTTTATTCATAGTATGACTATTTGTAGTATTAATATGACTATTTGTAGTATAAGTATGACTTTATTTGTGGTATAAGTATGACTTTATTTGTAGTATAAGTATGACATTATATTATGTACATTTTTGTCTTTAACTGGTTACGCTGAGCCAGAATTTAGTCACTGTAGACATTTGTTTTCGGTCGTAGTATACCTTCACATGAAACTTTTCTGTGAAAAAATGCTTAGGCAGACTAAGCTTAATGTAATTCCGCCCAAACTCTCCATCTTGACTCTCTCTCAAATCCTCATTGCCTTTTTCTCGAACTCCCCTGAACTCCGCTGTGTTTAACCTGACTCTCCATAAAATCATTCACTCACCTTAACTCTCCTTGACTGTAACTAAGGACCAAAACTTTTTGCTTGGTTTAGGTTAACTGTGTGCCGATTTTTCTGACTATTACGTTGTTTTTTATTGGACTACAGGTGGGCATCAACGACAACACGGCTGGTCGTCTAGACAGCTACAGCATGGAACACTACGAAAAACGAAAGGTGAGTTCCCTAAGCTAAATGTGTCGTTTTTGAGTCGATGGTGAAGTTCTGTAATTTTTGTGAGTAATAGTTGTGTTTTTTGCTGAAATTTGAAATATGTGGCGTAGGGTGAGCTACAGTGTCTCTTTTTTATGTCTAATAACTGTCGTTTTTGTTCCTTATGCAAGATAGGTTTAACCTAGAACTTTATAGTACAGCAGGCAACATAGTTAACTGTCTCTTAGGAACAGTCCCTTCTAGTTTTTAGTGTATCAGCTCACTTGACAGGAATTACAGTTCATAGAGTGGCAGAAGGGAGACACACACACTCCTTCAGGAACAAGTTCTACTATAGTGGAGACTTTATGGCGGTGGTAGTGTGGTTGGCTTGGGTTACATATACAGTATTGTTTCATGAATGGTATGATTTGATAATGTTCTTGCGATACTTCCTTAATGTTCTTGCAATACTTACTTAACAGTACAAAGATCGATTAAGTAAGCCCTCCTCAATAATCCAGGGATAGATTAAGTAAACTTTCGTTGACAATCTAAGGAAAGAATAAGTATACTTAGCAATCCAAGGATAGAGTATATAACCTTTACTTAACCATCCAAAGATAGATTAAGACAGTAGAACGTTTTTCCTGTAGGATAATAAACGTTTCTTATCAACTAGCATCTGCAAGTAAACGTTCCGGGGAGACTATGATTGCAAGATTAAAAAAGTTTTCTTCCCATGGTTGGCAGGCCAAGTGTGAGGAGTTCCTCGAGCGAGCAGAGCAGATTAATGCCACATCTCTCTCATGGGACGATCGCGTTAACCTGAAGATCTTCAAGGACGAGATGAAAACCTTCATCGATAACTTCTCTTACTTGAGGTCAGTACTGGTGAGGAGGGGGGACGCGGCTTCACTAGAACTGCTGACCCACACCGCCTAACGAGATATTGTGTAATAAGTACAAATGCCTGGGAGTGGTAGACGGGGAACGGGGTTCTGCTACACAAGGTGTGTGTGTGTGTATGTATGAGGGGAACAGCTTCCCTTAATGAGGTGTGTATGTGAGGTGTGTATGAGAGGGACGACATCCCCATAATGAGCAGTGTGTGTGTCTGTTTGAAAGCTCCCCTTCTCTAATACTCTTCAGTTGAGCTGTGTGTGTGTTTGAAAGCTCCCTTTCTGTAATACTCTTTAGTTAAGCTGTGTGTGTCTGTTTGAAAGCTCCCTTTCTCTAATACCCTTTAGTGTTGTGATAATACTATCCAAGCAGGTCCTAAATTTTCGTGTCGTGAGCTTACACCACAGCCAACTTGGTGGTTAGTGTCAGATTAGGACACAGTAGAGTACAGCGTGTTGCATCTCCTCCCCCTACAGGTACTTCGCCCCTGTCAGCTTCTTGGAAGGCCCCCAGGAGGACCTGCGCCTAATGGTGGAGAAGTACATGGTCCTCCAGTCCTACAATGACTACCAGAAGCTCCTCTCCAGGTTAGAGCTTGAGTATGAGCGTGTGATGTGTCACACTTAAGCTGTGGGTGCTTGTGTGTGTGTGGGGGGGGGGCACTCATGTTGTGTGTGGTGATGCGGGGTTGTTAATTTTGGGACGATCACGCGTGAAAAAAAAAAAAATTGTACCTATAGAGAAGTCTAATTTGGTGATGATGTGGAGTGTAGTTTTGGTAGTATTGGGAAAATAGAGGATTTCTGTTCGGTCGAAGTGTGGTCCTATTAATTATGTCGGAACCTGTTGATGTATATTGATAGACAGAACTGCTTGTGCTGCAGTTGCAAAAGGCTCGTGTATGTTATAAGATCCTGTCATTAAAGTCATAGGCATTAACAGCCTACATACTAATCACTGGTTAAGGTGTGAGGGGTTTAGGGAAGTACCTGCCACGTTCACGTGTGGGAGACGGTCCCTTTTTTCTCTGCCCTGATGATTCTCGCATAACTCAGAAACGCAAGGCGCCAGAACCTCCCGGATATATTGTTCATCTTCATCATCTTTTGTGTTATCTTTTCATGGCTTGACTGCATGTTGGGGGGGGATACTCTCAACTTTCTTAAGTCTTTTAAAAGTTGGAGGAAGATGCTGATATACACAAGGGATTATTAATGCATCCATTTCCTCCCGTTGTGGGCATTTTACCTAAGCATCTGCGTACGTAATCACCATTGTACGTACACTCAGCAACAGTGATTTTTACGCGAGAATCTGATGGATTTCAAAATTAATACAGCCATTCGTGTTGTCTCGTGAGGTTTGATAAAGTGTGAACGCGAGACTCGCTTCTTTTTATTATTATTATTATTATTATTATGGTGGCTGCTCTGTAGGGTAATGTTTTCTAGAAATACGAAATACTTAAGAAGTATAAATTCTGTTTTCATTGACACATGTCTTGGAGAAATGTCATCCATGGCAGGATTTAAAAGCTACGGGTTCGAAGTTTTTTTTTTCTTTTTTGTAAAGCCTGAAATGAATTAAGCAACAGTCTTCTGATTCTTTTTTTATTTTTATT
This sequence comes from Panulirus ornatus, assembly GCF_036320965.1. Taxonomy (NCBI): domain Eukaryota; kingdom Metazoa; phylum Arthropoda; class Malacostraca; order Decapoda; family Palinuridae; genus Panulirus; species Panulirus ornatus. Next base: position 14,012,765 of record NC_092291.1, read on the forward strand.
TTACACTCTGTCATCTAACTTCTGAAGCTGTGGACCACTTTTCGTCAGATGTCTTCGTTTTTGGTCCTCGTAACTGCTTGTTTGTTTGTTTATGCCTGCGTGAGGACTGTTTCTTGCGTTCAACATCACTTTTTTTTTTTTTTTTTTTTTTAAGCAACGCGACAACAGTATCTTGCGCGCGCAGACTTCTGCGTTTGAGGCCTTAACGTAGCCTTGTTTTACAGACTATTGAAAACGGCGTGCAGAAACGTAACAGAATTGAATATTGGAAGTTTAAGATATATATACGTGTTTATTATACGTGGTTATGCTTTTCCATGAAGTCAACTCATGTTTACTGTAGGCCACACGTTTATAAAACCCAGAACATAAAAACAAGTCCTGACTCTCCTTGACCAAGCTTACATATGCTGTTGTAAGTCAGAGGTAAGGATATTTGTCCCAAGGAACGAGTTGAAAGGGGAGGGAATGTATCTGTAACGAGAACCTAAAAGATCAGAGAATTAAAAGTAAGGAAAGAATATTGTAGGTAAGGTGTCAACACTGCGGAAGCGATGCTAACCCATTTATTTTCATAAGTGATTATTGCTTTCCTTTATTTTTTTTCATATATATTTTTAAACTTTTCTATCGTAGGAAATGGGTATTTACCTACAGAAACGTTCAGATCCTTTTTTCATTTCCCTTGTGGTCACCAGCATATATATATATATATATATATATATATATATATATATATATATATATATATATATATATTGCCTTTAAGCACTATAGTAGCTTGCTAGAGTTGAAGCGATGGGAGTACAGAGAAATCCCTCCGTTTATACGTCGTCGTCCTTAATCCTTTTGTACCCTAACACTTTCACCTCCCGTCACCAGACTTTCACATTGACCTTTCAACAAGACCTGTCATAATGGGGTCACCAGGTCGAAGGTCAAGGTCAGTATTTCTTAGAGAGAGTTTCTCCTTGAAGGCTTTGTAACGTAGACAGAATTTTCTTCTTTGTATCTTTTCTTTTTTAAACGTCACACTGCCATACCCAGGGGCAGACAGTGTGCGCTTCGGAGTAAAACTTGGTCAAGGTTCAAGGTTACCTGCCGTTAGAACAGGATATTGCTTGCCCGGCCTCTGACTCTGTCCTTATGTAAGATATTAGTCACCGTTTGTCGTTGGGTTAGCCAGGCAGGCTCTCATGGACACGTCTGCATTTTGGGGCACTGTAGGGGTTTGTGAAAAGGCTGAAAAGTCGTAAAAAGTTTGGTTGCATTATCATCATTATTACATTATTATTATTACTATTATCATCATGCGCCGAGGGGTGTACAGAAATCGATGTTATGTTTGCATGACGACACTCAAAGCTAATCATCTTTAAAATTTTCTCCCTACAAAAAAGGGTCGCCAAAAAAGGTTTGCCGCGAAAGCCTAGTCTTTACCGTATGGTCACCTTTTGCGTACAAGCCTCATTTGATAAAGATTTTAATACAGTCTAAAACCCACATATATGTTTGATGGCTGATGAAACGTGTCTACGCCAGACCCACCAAGGTTGTACAAGTAGAGATAATATGTTTGAATATATGGGGGATAGTTAAGAAGTTGGGAATCATTCAAACCGTCAGTAGTAAATGGTGTGGAGACGTGTTTCCAGATAGGTATTGTCACACTGATGGCTTTTTAACTGGTTTCATACTGTAAAATGATACTCTTGAATGGTAGTTTATTGTTGTAGTTTATTAGGTGTTCTATAACGTAGGAAGCTGACAGGATGGTAACGTATTCTACGGCGTTTATACGCCATTTGTGAAATTTTGTGTGTGCATTACTGTGATCATTATTGTTATGAGGTGGATTTGATTTGTCAGTATTGGTGCAGCTTGGGTTATAGCAACTACAGACATTAATAATGATATTTTTTGATTAATAAGCGAAATATTTCATATACAGAATATAGAAAAGTAACATAACCATTGCATTGATTAGGGAGGTGAATGATAAAAAATTATTTTCGTAGCTAGGTAGAATATTGCAGTGTTTTTTTGGTCTTTGGAGAAAAAAGAATTGATATGGATTATATTTTTATCTATAGTTGATATGCATCAGTTGTGCTTGGGGGAATGCACATGTTAGTGATTTTTACTATCTGTTTGGATACCGAATATGCCGAATATTTACTGAATATCCGACCCTGATAATCTGGCTGTATAGCATACTTTGATGTATCTTTATAAGGGTTAATTGGTAACACATTCCCTTGCATTGAATATTTGGAAAAAAGAAAGTCGTGTAGTATTTCCAAAAGTTGTGAAATGGGAAATTTAGAGCTTTGTGCAGTTTTTTTTTCACAACTAGTGATAAATCTGGCATATTTCACTGTTGTTGTGAGGAGGATCCATGGGTGGTCACCAAGGATTATCCCACTAGCCCTGGCTAAAGTTTCGAGCATACTTCCCAGCCATTTTTGGACAAAGAGCAGGAAGCCAGCGCAGGCTCAATTTAACAAAAATTTACTCCTGACGTGGAATTCTTTTTTTCCCCTTCAGTAATTTTATAGTTTCAGTCGTCTTCATTGACTTTCCCCTTCGATTATGAGCCATCGTACTTAGGGGCTGGTACTGTACTCTTGGGGTTGGCCTTGTTCGCGCATGAGTGATGTATTTCCTGGGAATTGGTTCGCCATTTCATCATCCAACATAGTTGAGCCCGTTTACGCACTGACTTACTGGAAAACTATAGGTCGTACGTGGTCGTAACGCTCAAAAGAAAGTAGTGGATAATTTACATTGATGCAGGGGTACCAGGATGTCCACTGAAGTTCGTATAATTACTGTCAGCAGTTCAGATATATCCTATTGTCCATCTGTTATGGCATTGGGAAAGTGTAGCTTTATCCCCACATGATACTACACTACTAGAATCAGAAATGTTTTTACAGTAAGAGAATGACACAACATTACTATTCATTTGTGATGAAAAACGTTTTAAAATAACCTACTCCCGGCGTGACTGGTGGACTAGAAGTTGCCAGGCAGTGATAATATCACATTATATGTAGGCAGATGAGTTTCCCCCCCGACCACACAAGCTCGTCTTATCTCCATAATAGCCAGTAATCTCTGCGGTGACGGGTTACTCGACTTCAGATGCTCCCACTGACGATTATGAAACCACTAACCATCAACTCGATTGCCAGGGTAACCTCTCTGAGTGCAACGATTTTGATCCCATGAAGACGACGGCAGAACCTTTTTGAGTACGATGGCTTCATCCTTGTCGTGCGATTCGTAAAGTCATCGTACTCAGGGGTTTCGTCGCCGTAGTCAAGGGATAACCCTGTGCCTTATGCATCGGTCACTTGGTCCAAATAAATGCTGTGTTTCATTAATGATTCAGATATTTAACTTCATTGTGACTGGATGGCTAAACACCAAATGTATAGATAATGCTACCCTAGATGAATTAAGGGATATGTAGTTTGTATTCTTAATAGCCAGGCCCATAGCATATCGGTTAGCATTCCCGCCTCATGTATAGGTTCCCGGGTTCGATCCTGGCTGTTGGAGGTTTGTATGTTCTATGAAGGTGCGCGTTTCTATGCACTATCTTCATATATATATATATATATATATATATATATATATATATATATATATATATATATTTTTTTTTTTTTTTTTAACTATTCATTTCCCGCGTTAGCGAGGTAGCGTTAAGAACAGAGGACTGGGCCTTTTTTGGAATATCCTCACCTGGCCCCCTCTGTTCCTTCTTTTGGAAAATTAAAAAAAAAAAAGACGAGAGGGGAGGATTTCCAGCCACCCGCTCCCTTCCCTTTTAGTCGCCTTCTACGACACGCAGGGAATACGTGGGAAGTATTCTTTCTCCCCTATCCCCAGGGATATGTATATATATATATATATATATATATATATATATATATATATATATATATATAAGTGAGAGGGTTAGGGAAAATGATTTGGTAAACAGAGAAGAGGTAGTAAAAGCTTTGCGGAAGATGAAAGCCGGCAAGGCAGCAGGTTTGGATGGTATTGCAGTGGAATTTATTAAAAAAGGGGGTGACTGTATTATTGACTGGTTGGTAAGGTTATTTAATGTATGTATGACTCATGGAGAGGTGCCTGAGGATTGGCGGAATGCGTGCATAATGCCATTGTACAAAGGCAAAGGGGATAAGAGTGAGTGCTCAAATTACAGAGGTATAAGTTTGTTGAGTATTCCTGGTAAATTATATGGGAGGGTATTGATTGAGAGGGCGAAGGCATGTACAGAGCATCAGATTGGGGAAGAGCAGTGTGGTTTCAGAAGTGGTAGAGGATGTGTGGATCAGGTGTTTGCTTTGAAGAATGTATGTGAGAAATACTTAGAAAAGCAAATGGATTTGTATGTAACACTTATGGATCTGGAGAAGGCATATGATAGAGTTGATAGAGATGCTCTGTGGAAGGTATTAAGAATATATGGTGTGGGAGGCAAGTTGTTAGAAGCGGTGAAAAGTTTTTATCGAGGATGTAAGGCATGTGTACGTGTAGGAAGAGAGGAAAGTGATTTGTTCTCAGTGAATGTAGGTTTGCGGCAGGGGTGTGTGATGTCTCCATGGTTGTTTAATTTGTTTATGGATGGGGTTGTTAGGGAGGTGAATGCAAGAGTTTTGGAAAGAGGGGCAAGTATGAAGTCTGTTGGGGATGAGAGAGCTAGGGAAGTGGGTCAGTTGTTGTTCGCTGATGATACAGTGCTGGTGGCTGATTCATGTGAGAAACTGCAGAAGCTGGTGACTGAGTTTGGTAAAGTGTGTGAAAGAAGAAAGTTAAGAGTAAATGTGAATAAGAGCAAGGTTATTAGGTACAGTAGGGTTGAGGGTCAAGTCAGTTGGGAGGTAAGTTTGAATGGAGAAAAACTGGAGGAAGTAAAGTGTTTTAGATATCTGGGAGCGGATCTGGCAGCGGATGGAACCATGGAAGCGGAAGTGGATCATAGGGTGGGGGAGGGGGCGAAAATTCTGGGAGCCTTGAAGAATGTGTGGAAGTCGAGAACATTATCTCGGAAAGCAAAAATGGGTATGTTTGAAGGAATAGTGGTTCCAACAATGTTGTATGGTTGCGAGGCGTGGGCTATGAATAGAGTTGTGCGCAGGAGGATGGATGTGCTGGAAATGAGATGTTTGAGGACAATGTGTGGTGTGAGGTGGTTTGATCGAGTAAGTAACGTAAGGGTAAGAGAGATGTGTGGAAATAAAAAGAGCGTGGTTGAGAGAGCAGAAGAGGGTGTTTTGAAATGGTTTGGGCACATGGAGAGAATGAGTGAGGAAAGATTGACCAAGAGGATATATGTGTCGGAGGTGGAAGGAACGAGGAGAAGTGGGAGACCAAATTGGAGGTGGAAAGATGGAGTGAAAAAGATTTTGTGTGATCGGGGCCTGAACATGCAGGAGGGTGAAAGGAGGGCAAGGAATAGAGTGAATTGGATCGATGTGGTGTACCGGGGTTGACGTGCTGTCAGTGGATTGAATCAGGGCATGTGAAGCGTCTGGGGTAACCCATGGAAAGCTGTGTAGGTATGTATATTTGCGTGTGTGGACGTATGTATATACATGTGTATGGTGGTGGGGTGGGCCATTTCTTTCGTCTGTTTCCTTGCGCTACCTCGCAAACGCGGGAGACAGCAACAAAGCAAAAAAATATATATATATATATATATATATATATATATATATATATATATATATATATATATATATATATATATATATATATATATATATATATATATATGGGAGGGTATTGATTGAGAGGGTGAAGGCATGTACAGAGCATCAGATTGGGGAAGAGCAGTGTGGTTTCAGAAGTGGTAGAGGATGTGTGGATCAGGTGTTTGCTTTGAAGAATGTATGTGAGAAATACTTAGAAAAGCAAATGGATTTGTATGTAGCATTTATGGATCTGGAGAAGGCATATGATACGAGTTGATAGAGATGCTCTGTGGAAGGTATTAAGAATATATGGTGTGGGAGGAAAGTTGTTAGAAGCAGTGAAAAGTTTTTATCGAGGATGTAAGGCATGTGTACGTGTAGGAAGAGAGGAAAGTGATTTGTTCTCAGTGAATGTAGGTTTGCGGCAGGGGTGTGTGATGTCTCCATGGTTGTTTAATTTGTTTATGGATGGGGTTGTTAGGGAGGTAAATGCAAGAGTTTTGGAAAGAGGGGCAAGTATGAAGTCTGTTGGGGATGAGAGAGCTTGGGAAGTGAGTCAGTTGTTGTTCGCTGATGATACAGCGCTGGTGGCTGATTCATGTGAGAAACTGCAGAAGCTGGTGACTGAGTTTGGTAAAGTGTGTGGAAGAAGAAAGTTAAGAGTAAATGTGAATAAGAGCAAGGTTATTAGGTACAGTAGGGTTGAGGGTCAAGTCAATTGGGAGGTGAGTTTGAATGGAGAAAAACTGGAGGAAGTGAAGTGTTTTAGATATCTGGGAGTGGATCTGGCAGCGGATGGAACCATGGAAGCGGAAGTGGATCATAGGGTGGGGGAGGGGGCGAAAATTCTGGGGGCCTTGAAGAATGTGTGGAAGTCGAGAACATTATCTCGGAAAGCAAAAATGGGTATGTTTGAAGGAATAGTGGTTCCAACAATGTTGTATGGTTGCGAGGCGTGGGCTATGGATAGAGTTGTGCGCAGGAGGGTGGATGTGCTGGAAATGAGATGTTTGAGGACAATATGTGGTGTGAGGTGGTTTGATCGAGTAAGTAATTTATGGGTAAGAGAGATGTGTGGAAATAAGAAGAGTGTGGTTGAGAGAGCAGAAGTGGGTGTTTTGAAGTGGTTTGGTTACATGGAGAGAATGAGTAAGGAAAGATTGACCAAGAGGATATATGTGTCGGAGGTGGAGGAAACAAGGAGAAGAGGGAGACCAAATTGGAGGTGGAAAGATGGAGTGAAAAAGATTTTGTGTGATCGGGGCCTGAACATGCAGGAGGGTGAAAGGAGGGCAAGGAATAGAGTGAATTGGAGCGATGTGGTATACAGGGGTTGACGTGCTGTCAGTGGATTGAATCAAGGCATGTGAAGCGTCTGGGGTAAGCCATGGAATGCTGTGTAGGTATTTATATTTGCGTGTGTGGACGTATGTATATACATGTGTATGGGGGGGGGTTGGGCCATTTCTTTCATCTGTTTCCTTGCGCTACCTCGCAAACGCGGGAGACAGCGACAAAGTATAAAAAAAAAAATATATATATATATATATATATATATATATATATATATTAAAAAAGGGGGTGACTGTATTGTTGACTGGTTGGTAAGGTTATTTAATGTATGTATGACTCATGGTGAGGTGCCTGAGGATTGGCGGAATGCGTGCATAGTGCCATTGTACAAAGGCAAAGGGGATAAGAGTGAGTGCTCAAATTACAGAGGTATAAGTTTGTTGAGTATTCCTGGTAAATTATATGGGAGGGTATTGATTGAGAGGGTGAAGGCATGTACAGAGCATCAGATTGGGGAAGAGCAGTGTGGTTTCAGAAGTGGTAGAGGATGTGTGGATCAGGTGTTTGCTTTGAAGAATGTATGTGAGAAATACTTAGAAAAGCAAATGGATTTGTATGTAGCATTTATGGATCTGGAGAAGGCATATGATAGAGTTGATAGAGATGCTTTGTGGAAGGTATTAAGAATATATGGTGTGGGAGGCAAGTTGTTAGAAGCAGTGAAAAGTTTTTATCGAGGATGTAAGGCATGTGTACGTGTAGGAAGAGAGGAGAGTGATTGGTTCTCAGTGAATGTAGGTTTGCGGCAGGGGTGTGTGATGTCTCCATGGTTGTTTAATTTGTTTATGGATGGGGTTGTTAGGGAGGTAAATGCAAGAGTCTTGGAAAGAGGGGCAAGTATGAAGTCTGTTGGGGATGAGAGAGCTTGGGAAGTGAGTCAGTTGTTGTTCGCTGATGATACAGCGCTGGTGGCGGATTCATGTGAGAAACTGCAGAAGCTGGTGACGGAGTTTGGTAAAGTGTGTGGAAGAAGAAAGTTAAGAGTAAATGTGAATAAGAGCAAGGTTATTAGGTACAGTAGGGTTGAGGGTCAAGTCAATTGGGAGGTGAGTTTGAATGGAGAAAAACTGGAGGAAGTGAAGTGTTTTAGATATCTGGGAGTGGATCTGTCAGCGGATGGAACCATGGAAGCGGAAGTGGATCATAGGGTGGGGGAGGGGGTGAAAATTTTGGGAGCCTTGAAAAATGTGTGGAAGTCGAGAACATTATCCCGGAAAGCAAAAATGGGTATGTTTGAAGGAATAGTAGTTCCAACAATGTTGTATGGTTGTGAGGCGTGGGCTATGGATAGAGTTGTGCGCAGGAGGATGGATGTGCTGGAAATGAGATGTTTGAGGACAATGTGTGGTGTGAGGTGGTTTGATCGAGTAAGTAACGTAAGGGTAAGAGAGATGTGTGGAAATAAAAAGAGCGTGGTTGAGAGAGCAGAAGAGGGTGTTTTGAAATGGTTTGGGCACATGGAGAGAATGAGTGAGGAAAGATTGACCAAGAGGATATATGTGTCGGAGGTGGAGGGAACGAGGAGAAGAGGGAGACCAAATTGGAGGTGGAAAGATGGAGTGAAAAGGATTTTGTGTGATCGGGGCCTGAACATGCAGGAGGGTGAAAGGAGGGCAAGGAATAGAGTGAATTGGAGCGATGTGGTATACAGGGGTTGACGTGCTGTCAGTGGATTGAATCAAGGCATGTGAAGCGTCCGGGGTAAACCATGGAAAGCTGTGTAGGTATGTATATTTGCGTGTGCGGACGTGTGTATGTACATGTGTATGGGGAGGGTTGGGCCATTTCTTTCGTCTGTTTCCTTGCGCTACCTCGCAAACGCGGGAGACAGCGACAAAGTATAAAAAAAAAAAAAAAAAATATATATATATATATATATATATATATATATATATATATATATATATATATATATATATATATATATATAATTATTTTTGCAAATGAACGCCAATTTTGCTGGTAGTTGTAGAGAACTTTAGTTCCTTAAGGTTTTGAGAGAACTCTCGTACCTTGACAGTCATAGAGAAATTTAGTTCTTTGAGAACTACAGATAACTATTAATTCTTGGAGAGCTGCATGGAACTGTGACTAGTCTCCTGAAGGGTATATATGTGAACTCTTGTTCCCACCCTATGATTCATTTCCACTTCCATGGTTCCATCCACTGCCAAATCCACTCCCAGATATCTAAAACACTTCACTTCCTCCAGGTTTTCTTCATTCAAACTTACCTCACAGTTGACTTGTCCCTCAACCCTATAGTATCTAATAACCTTGCTCTTATTCACATCCCTCAACCCTACTGTACCTAATAAGCTATCTCTTATTCACATTTATTCTCAGCTTTCTTCTTTCACACACTTTACCAAACTCAGTCACCAGCTTCTGCAGTTTCTCACACAAATCAGCCACCAGCGCTGTATCATCAGCGAACAACAACTGACTCACTTCCCAAGCTCTCTCATCCACAACAAACTGTATACTTGCCCCTCTTTCCATAACTCTTGCATTCACCTCCCTAACAACCTCATCCATAAACAAATTAAACAACCATGGAGACATCACACACTGCTGCTGCAAACCAACATTCACTGAGCACCAATTACTTTCCTCTCTTCCTACATGTACACATGCCTTACATCCTCGATAAAAACTTTTCACTGCTTCAAACAACTTGCCTCCCACACCATATATTCTTAATACCTTCCACAGAGCATCTCTGTCAACTCTTATCATATGCCTTCTCCAGATCCATAAATGCTACAAACAAATCCATTTGCTTTTCTAAGTATTTCTCACATTCTTCAAAGCAAATACCTGATCCACACATCCTCTACCACTTCTGAAACCACACTTCTCTTCCCCAATCTGATGCTCTGTACATGCCTTCACCCTCAATCAATACCCTCTCATATGATTTCCTAGGAATACTCAACATACTTATACCTCTGTAATTTGAGCACTCACTTTTATCCCCTTTGCCTTTGTACAATGGCACTATGCAAGCATTCCGCCAATCCTCAGGCACCTCACCATGAGTCATACATACATTAAATAACCTCACTAACCAGTCAACAATACAGTCACCCCCTTTTTTAATAAATTTCACTGCAGTACCATCCAAACCCACTGCCTTGCTGGCTTTCATCTTCCGCAAAGCTTTTACTACCTCTTCTCTGTTTACCAAATCATTCTCCCTAACCCACTCACTTTGCTCACCACCTCGACCAAAACACCCTATATCTGCCACACTATCATCATACACATTTAACAAACCTTCAAAATACTCACTCCATCTTCTCACATCACCACTACTTGGTATCACCTCCCCATATAAATTATCCCTTGGGATAGGGGAGAACGAATAATTCCCAGGTATTCCCTGCGTGTCATAGAAGGCGACTTAAAGGGGTGGGAGCAGGGGGCTGGAAATTCTCCCTTCCTGTTTTACTTTCCCAAAAGGAGGAACAGAGACCTGGGCTAAGTGAGCATTATTTTCCTTTGGGGCTTAGTCATCTGTTCTTGACTCTACCTCGCTAATGCGGGAAATGTCGAATGTGTTAAAAAGAATATATATTGAAACTTCAATAGATGTTCTTGCATCTCCCTAACAGATATGGAGAGTTTCCCCGCCAGACCCAGGAGATTCTACAGTTGTTAAAAGGCAACATAGAGAGTGGATTGATGCCCTCCAACTGGTCTATGGTGAGTGAGTCATCTGGACTTGAAAAGCTTCTGGTATATGTTAAACTGATGTTCCTTGAGACGCTTCGCCCTCAAGTGACTGATTAGATAAGAGAAAACCAAGCCCAGGAACCTCTTTTCTGATTTTTAAGTATGGTAAAGCTATGAAAATATGGAATCAGCTTAGTATTAATTGATCAACTTTAAGATAGAATTTTATCTAAAGTAGTTATAGCAGAATAAGCTTGTGTATATTAGTGAACAAATTTTACTTATTAAAAGAGGAAGTACGTACGATTATTCATGGATATTTTGTAAGTTACACTAAAGGTATATATTGGACTATGCATTAAACAATTTTCTCTCTCTCTCTCTCTCTCTCTCTCTCTCTCATACTTGATTGGCATTTCCCGCATTAGTGAGGTAGAGCAAGTAACAGGCGAAGGACTGCATTTGCTCACACCCATTCTCCATCAGTCATTTACAGTCTACCCAAACCACAGCTGCTTATCCACAACCAGGCCTCACAGACCTTTCCATGGTTTACCCAGCCGCTTCACATGCCCTGGTTCAGTCTGTTGACAGCATGTTGACCTCAATATTGCACAAAGTTCCAGTTCACTCAGTCCTCTACACAACTTTCATCCTTCAGCATGTTCAGGCCCCAATCATTCAAGATCTTTGTCACTTTAACCTTCCATCACCAGTTTGGTGTACCCCATCTTGTTCCCTTTACTTCTGAAACATTTTTGAGTGATCGGGGCCTGAAAATGCATGAGGGTGAATGGCGTGCACGGAATAGAGCAAATTAGAATGATGTAGTATACTGGGGTCTACGTGCCAACAGTGGGTTTGAACCAGGGCATGTGAAATGCCCGGGCTGCACTACTTCCAATAGCAGGGAATTGTAGGCTCCTTTGAAGTAAGAAGTGCTTTAACAAGACTTTACTCCCAATCATACAGTTTTACTGAAGGTTATTTTTCAGTCAAGATGTATCTTCATGCAAGTGAAGTGTGGTAACAACAGTTTCAAAGAAATCCTTTATTTTTTTTTTACCTATGTGTGGAGTAAAGCCACAGAGCTACAAGAGACCCATAAAAAGGATTTTAGGATTGTGTATCGTTGTATTTCCAACCTACTTCTACTACCTAATGCTCCTACCTAATGTTCCAATCTATTCTACTTAATGTTTGTACCTAATGCTCCTGTACTTTGCTACCTCAGTGAGGTAACACCAGAAACAAGTGACAAAGCCATTAAGGAAAAAACTGCTTGCTTAGCTCCTTTTCCCAATTCAGGAAGTCCATATGGGAAGAAGGACTTGTAGCCCCCTGCTCCCACCTTCTGTGATATGCAGGGATATGTAATTGATATTCTTTCTCCTCAAACTGAGGGAGAGTTATAAGTGCTATGAGATTTCCTTTTAGTCTCTCAGGTTTTTACCAGTGAATTTAGAAATTACTAAGCAATTTAGATACTTTACCAAGCACTGTAAAGTCAGTAAGTTCATTTAGGTATTGCTGAAGACTAGAGATATAATGAGCACTAGATACAGTTAAAGAACACTCGATATTTACTGATCTCGAGACACTTCCAGAGCACTTTTAACTCTTTTCTGCACCTAAGCAGCTCCTCACCCACAGGTGGGTGTAGTGGACCAGCTGGACAAATTGGATGGCCCTGTTGAGGAGTCTTTGTTCTATAAGCCCTTCTTGCGCATGCCCAGCACAATCACTACAGAACAAAGGTAAGATCTGATATGCTCTATGGTGTTTTTGTGGACATCTTAAGCCAGATGTATGACATGAAAGAAACAAGTTGTGGTCATCATGAGACAAAATTAGAGAATCACAGTTTCAGGTAGATATTATTGTACTATAGTTATGAAAAAGGAGACCTTAATAGAAATTATCTGGAGGGAGATATATGCTTCTTTTTGATGTCTAAAAGATGATTATGGGAAAGAAGCACCTTTTTAGCCAGCATGGAATATTTAGAAATGATAATCATAATATCAGTGATGATAAAGATGATGAGAATAGTAGTAATGACAATAAAAGTAATGATTGTAATTATGTTGATGATAATATTAGTAAAGTAACAATAATGATGATATTGATAGTATTAGTAACACTGTCAAAAGAGATGTAATTGATTTTGGATTAACATCTACACGTAGTATAAAAAAATACAAACAAATAATTGAAACATTTGCAAATGTTAGCTCAAGTTTCTGTGTGCAAATTTGATGGAAAACATGCCTTTGTATGCCTCATGAAATCATTTTCTAACACAAACTCACATGATAAAGAGAGGCATAGCTTGTTCTGCTGTTTCCAGTAGATCGTGAAATTGAAAACCCTGCTTTGTCCAAGCTGTACAGGCAAAACATTGCATGAAGGGCTGAGCTAATTTGTCCTTTAGTCTCCTGTTTTGTAGGAATCATTAATAATTTTTCTTCATGTGGCTCATTAATTCTACAAAGGGCAAGGATTTAAAAAAGTTAGAATATGGGTATTGAAACAGTAACAATTAAAGCTGATTTGAGAAGTCATGCCTTATCATATTTCTTGTATCATTTTCCCTGTAATTCCACATTTAACTGCCTTTTGCCATGACTTTTAGATCTAATGGTACCATCCTTGTTCCATCTCCTGTATTTGATGTACTTATCTTTGCTGTAATTCCTTTAATTTACTGTTTTTTCACTGTAAGACTACTAACTTTATTTTTTCTTTGCATGAATTACAGGACAACACTAAGGCAACAAGCACAGGAGAGAATCAAACAGGACCTCTTGCCTTCATTTAAGAAGATCCATGATTTCATTGTAGTAAGTTATTGCCTCATTTTCATTTTAGGAAAGTTCTATTATCTGGTATGTGCCAGACCTAGGATTGCTAGATATGAGAATATACTAATTAGAAAAATGTTTGACCTTATAATAATGTTCTAAGTACCCTGTTTTTTAAATGTTTGAAATACAGTAATAACAGTTTTGAATACTGGTATGAGTGCGAAAAAGGAAGTGTATAAATCACTGAACATAGGACCTGCACTGGTACACCTTCAGACCATTTCAGTTTGAACCATTCACACTGCAAGGTGTTTAGCTGCTCAGATTGTAGTTTGCAAGAGTCTTGCTTAACAACAGCTTTCCTAGATTCTGATTCAACAGAAACTTTTGATCAGTATCAAGAGCAAGCTGAAACAAACCAGATGCTAGTTGAAATTGTATGTAATGGGTAGGTAGTAGTTGGTAGGCAGCCACTAACCAGCAAGGAATAATACCGGTACTACCCGCCTGGGTATTGGGAGGGTTAGTGGTGGCTGCGTAATTAGCCAGTACTTGTGTGGTTATCAGATTGCTCTTCTTTGACCCAGGTAACTTTCTTTTCTTTCTGCCTCACCCACATGTAGACTACTAGCTATCTCTCTACAAGCATGCAATCCCTACTTGTCAAACAGAACACTTGAGAGCACTTAACTCACACAGCTCAATTGTCATAACTCTAGGTTGGGAGAGATAGATAATAGTAGTAGGTAGGAACGTAAGACAGGAGCATTATGTAGAATCATAAGGTAGAAGTAGTAGATAGGAACATTAGGGGGAGCATTAGGTGAAAGTAGTAGGTTAGAACATTAAGTAGAAGTAGAAAGTAAGGAACAATAGGTAGGAACCTCCAAAGACATTGCACAAGAGTTGCCCTCTCAGTGGCCTGTTAAGGAAGAGGCCTAGTACTAAAGGCTAAAAAGTTGCATTAGAGTTCACTAGTATGGAGAGTTTTGTTACAGAGAAATAGAGTGGAAGAGTACTGGAGAGGGAGAGAAATGGGGAAAAATGCATGAAATAGTGTATGCAAAGTATGTATGTAAAAACAGTGGAGACTTTTGCTGTGGCCATCCCCCTGATGGGAATTCCTGGAGGGAATAGACATCAGAGATATAGAAAGATCGAAGGTTAGTTGAATAAGAAATCATATTGTAAGGGAAATGTGGTAATAAGAAGAGGGTGTGTGTTGAAGTGGTTTGGACAAATGGAGAAAATGAGTGACGAAAGGATATATATTTCAGGAGTGGGTAGGACAGGGAGAAAGGGTAGACCTGAGTGGAGATGGAATGATTGAGTGATATAGGTTTGGGGTGCTCTAGGCCTTAACATGCAAAAGGATGTAAGTGTGCTCATGATAGTGTATCAGAAAAATGTGGTATACATGGGGCAGCATGCTTTCATTGGACTTAATCAGGGTATGGGGCTGTAGTTTCAATGGAGTAGGCATGACAGCAAGAGAGTGGATATGAGCAAATATGGCCATTTCATCATCTGTTCTTGCTACTACCTAGCTGATATGGGTGATTAGAAATGGGTTTGAAAAAAAATAATTATATGTAACCCCTAGGACCACTTATACGAGACTCTCGCATATTTAAGGCTGTTTCATGCAGGAACAGGGCAAGGTGGGCCCTTTTGAGGGCAGTTCTTTTCTCAGTGCTGTACTCTTTTCCATCTGTTGATGATGATGATGCAGCCTTGTAGAAGGTAACCTTTCATATTTGGCTTTACTATTTGGAGATTGAGACAGATTTTTTGAATACTTCACTTGAAAAAAATGTTGCTAACAATTGTCATAATCATGCATTTACATTAAAGTTTTTCCCATATGGAAAATTATGTAGATTCAAACATGAGAGAACCTGTTACTTTTCCCCTAGCTACTGTTTATATATATCACATACAACCAAGAGATCTCTTTGACTCTGGTTTGTAATTCTTAAGGTGATTACTAAATATTCACAGCTCTTTTTTTTAATATATATTATTGTACTGCAAACCAAAATGTTAACTCCATCTCTGAGCTCAAAATTTGATGCACTTGCTGTACTTTGCAGTTTGTTCTTTACCTGTTATACACCATAGATATTCCTCCAGTTTCCTTTCCTGAGAATATATTACCTGCTTAAAAATAAGCAGGCCATTGCATTACATAATTACAGTGTGGGTATTGGTAATTCAAAAGTGATCCGTTTTGAAGTTTGTTCTTTCATTACACTGTTAAGCTTTACAGATCTTTACTTTTCCATGCTTTTGTAACAGCTACAATCTGCCTCTTTTAAAAGGCGAGTTTTCCTTTTCTTTAAAAACCCTTACTTTTTTCTCTTCACTTCATAATTTTCCATCATTTTAGCTTTTGTTTATATTTTTTTGTAAGGGCTTGCCTTGATTAGGACTTCTGTCTATGCCTTTGACATTAAAGAGTAAAAAATTATCATTCTGATTGCACAGACTGAGTACCTGCCTGCCACACGCCCAGAGATAGCATCTTCATCCTTGGATGGTGGGGATGAGTACTATCTTGCTCTTCTAAGGTTCCATACTAGCACCAACCTCACACCACAGGAGATCCATAATCTAGGTCTCACAGAAGTGACGAGAATAGAGGAGGAAGTGCAAAAGGTACTGTGTTTCCCTCACCATTATGTGGAGACGATTTGTTTTGTGACAGCAGATGTAAGACAGAATACAGCATAATATGATGCCGTTAGTGGAATCAGTCAATAAATATTGAGTTTTAAGAAAGCCTGAATAGGGATTTTTATAGATCTACTTCAATCTATATTTTTCACTATGCAGAGCTCTCTTTTAAAGCAATCTTGTCCCCAGAATGTCTTCAGTTAATTACCTTTAAGTAATAAATAAATATATGTAAGATTCGTAGATTTTAATTGTTAATCTACATCCTCCAGACAGCTGCAGAGATTGGTATGGAAGGCAAGACATTTTCTGAGATCAGCCAAGCCCTAAAGAATGACCCGGCCCAACTCTTCAGTAGTAAGAATGAGTTGCTCAATACCTACAGAAATGCTGTTTATAATATCATTTATCCAGTAGTACAGCAGATGTTCCCCAATGTACCAATGGACAATGTCACGTGAGTCAGTTTCTAATTGGTGCTTTTACATCCATGTGTTTTCTCATGCAAATAAGTTTTAGTATTTATATTTATTTATTTATTTTGCTTTGTCGCTGTCTCCCGCGTTTGCGAGGTAGCGCAAGGAAACAGACGAAAGAAATGGCACAACCCACCCCCATACACAATGTACACACACACACACAAATATACATACCTATACATCTCAATGTACACATATATATACACACACAGACACATAAATATATACCCATGCACACAATTCACACTGCCTGCCCCTATTCATTCCCATCGTTTTAGTAAATGTCTAAAAATAGCTCCACTGCAAGATTGGTATGCTTTTTCATAATCCTTATGTTGAGCAATTATACACATGCTTTAAGGCCTTTTGTTTTGGCAGTTTTAGTTTCAAGCTCTGTAGAAAAATTTCCCTTCCATGCACTAACATGGCGGATAATTTTAGTTTATATCCCGCAGTGGATGATAGATTTTCAACCACTGTACCTGTTACCCTCTACATGACTGATATGTCTTCCTTATACAGGATTGAAGGAGATGATAACCCAAATGGCATCATTGCAAGGTACAAAGACCCTTCTTTGGATGGTTCAAGACTTGGTACATTCATCCTCAACTCTTATCTTTATGATAAACAGTAAGTACACACAAATTAGTATCATTCATGTCATAAAATCAAGTTTATTTAGATAGTTTTGGAAAGTAACAGCTTTACTTAAACATATTATTCATTTCCCTTGCAAGTTTACTGTTAGATGAAGATCAGCTTTTAACAAGATTGCATTGTTTAGACAACTGTGTGGATACAGTTCCATGGCTAAATATCTTTTTTAACTCGTTAAGCCACCACAGTGTAGCCATAAAAAACATTAAGCTCCTTTTTTGAAAACCTATTCTAAATGTCTCTTTCCTTGTGGGGTGATTAATTTCCCAGTGTCTGCTCAAATGTGTAAAGCCCAGTGCTAACCAAGAAATTAAGCTTTAGATCATTTTTTCCATACATATTTGCCATTTCCTGCATTAGCGAGATAGTGTCAAGAACAGATGACAGAGCCTAAGAGAGAAAATTCCTCACTTGGCTCCTTGCTCTGTTCCTTCTTTTGGAAAGTAATACAGGAAGGTAGGATTTCTAGCCACCCTCTCCTGCCCCTCTTAGTTGCCTTGTATGATATGCAAGGGATAAATGGGCTGTATTCTTTCTCCCCTATCCCTAAGGGAATGGGAGATATATCCATCCTCTGTCCCCAAAATTCTTCCTAGTCTTCATTTCTAACATGTGCAGTTTAGATAGATTTAGAGTTTGGCATTTCATAGACAAAGTGTAGGGGTATTGACTTTTGTTTGATGCCATTATAAGGACAGAATAGGGGCATAAACCATAACAAATAGCTGAGAAAACATGGGGCTTTACTGTCTTGAATTGAAATTTTAAAACTTACATGCTATTTTAGTGAATCACCTCATACAGGAGCTCAAGACCCTATGGACCCAAAACATGGATCTAGAATACTTCAGGAATTTTGCCAGTTCCATGCCCAGGTGTCTGGAGATGGTAACAAGGCCAAAGGAGATATGACAAAGTACTAAATTGTGAATGTGACATTACCTTTGAAAATGTATGGGGAGGCAGACAAGGTTTTTGCAGACACTGCATTTCTGTATGTAGTCTGTAGAGTTTGTCTCTGTAATTACACAAGCATAGTAGTCGTAGTGTTTAGTAATAATATTCCATGATACCTACCATTTCTTTCTTAATAATTTCATTGGTAGGATATGTTCAGTGATGGTAGTGTCTCATGTAACTGATCTCGTGTTGTCATCCACAGCAAAAGATATGACGTGATGGCTTTGTCCCTTCATGAGAGTGTCCCAGGTCATCACCTTCATAGCATCTACATGCTGATGAATCCCTCCACCCCAAATTTTCGAAAGGCGGGTGGTACTTACCGTGCTGCTGATAGCCCAGCAAAGTTTCCCCTTCATACTGCAATGTCAGAGGGCTGGGGCCTGTATTCTGAGTACCTAGGAGAAGAACTGGGCTTGTACAGGGACCCTTACCAGAGGTAATGGTTTGTCTGTTTTTGCTTGGAATTTTACAAAAATATTGTACAGCAGAACCTGTCTGCTGTGCTCCTGATTTGAGAAGAGTTTATAAATGCTAAATATTCAAGTTACAAAACTGTACATGGAAGAGGGTGTACTTAAATAACCATTTACCCATACATTACTTCTCTGCTCATTTAAATCAGAATGGAGTGTGAATGAATGACTTTCACCTTATTCTTTATTAACTAAACTTCTTTTTAAAACCATTCCAAATATCATTTGTAATAAATAGTATATAAGAATACTTATATTTGTAAACTCATATTACTGTGTATTTTGTGCAAAATAGATTCAACCGTAGTTTGCAGACACAAATATTTCCTTGAATATGCTCTGTTAGTCGATTTTTTATAGCTGTACATGGCATGGGATTGACTTGTTTGTAGTTTCAGTTTTAGTCTTGTACAATACTATGTATTTAAAGATACTTTTATTTCATTGTGATGAATTAGGAACAGCAATTTCTGTATACACCCATCCCTCACTGTATGTGGGGGTTTGTTTTGTGTAAGTCTCACAGAAAGAGAAATCGCAGCTATGTGGTCAGCACTGGCAGATTCTATCATTACCTTCATATTATATAGCTTCAGATAGTGTGAAATGGCCTTGGCTCAGCTACATTGTCTTTATATAAATGCTCATTCAAATTCAGAGCTTTACACCCAAGATGAAGGCTGCTCTCCTTTTTTGTCTCCTACTCTGTGTAAAATGAGTGTTTTTTCTCTGTCTTCTCCAAAAGTGTATTTCTAACCCTTGTGGTTACCTTGGCAGACAGTGGAGGAGAGTGGGCCACAGCATTTTGAACTTTCTCTGCCTTCTTCACATTGCGGATTGTAGATTCACCTAGGTTGTAAGCATGCTAAAGTGCTGATGCTCCATTTAACTATTGGTTCTGGGTATATACTGCAGGACAGTTAGATGACTTATTAACATGCACAAACACAGCAGGTATACCCAAATCACACAAGTAGCACAGATCTGCACATAATGATGCTAACTGTGAGACTGACCTGCTGGCAGGAATGTGATGCGCTCCACCCAAGACCCATGTGTACTCCTATTGCAACCTTCACTGAAATTTGGTACACTTTCTACTGTGCTGATGCTCTGTCACTAACTTTAGTGCATTGTAAAATTTCTAGCTTTATTTTCTTTTCCTTCATGCATTTGCACTGTGTCCTGTGGAGTGGGGTGGCATTAGGAATGAATGAATGAGATAGCTATTGTGTTCAGTAAAAAGTTAATTAAGAATCATTTATGCTATGCAGAAAGATACTACATCATCTTTATCCACATCAGCTTCTCTATAATTGTTGTTTGGTTAGACTTTAAATCAACAACTTCATTTTTACTTAGGATGGGAAGGTACTCCTTTGAGCTGCTCCGAGCAAGTCGGCTTGTAGTGGACACAGGCATGCATGCATTAGGATGGCCACGTGAGCAGGCACTTGCTTTCCTCATAGATCACACAGCATTGTCTGAGGATGCCATACAGGTGAGTAAGCAAAAGGTAACATACAAGTTAGAAAAGAGAAGGGATCATTAGTTATGGAGAGGAAGGAGAAGGAAAAGGGAGAAGGGAATATAAGATTGGTGGAGGTTCTGTAATTGCTAAAACAATGGGACTAATTCAGAAAAGCATCTTTGTTGAACTTTATGTTAAATCTGTATTTTTAAAAAGGTGGCTGAGACCAGTCCAGTGCCATATATCTTTAATGTTGGACATCGTCCGATACAGGACCAGAAAGGTTAAATATTAACCTGATGTATTTGAAAGGTACCTGGAATAAAAGCTTGCAATTAATTGAAAAATTAATATGTAAATACCTTGGACTTAATAACATGATAAATAAGTCAAAATACGACTTTTAGGTTGCAGATCCATGTAAAGCAAGGTATACCTGTTTCAGTTTTATAGAAGATCTAAATTTTGAGAACAAGGCCAAAAAAGGTGTTTCACATTCTCATAATGTTACTGTAATAAGTTTAATGCTTTAACATGTAAAATCCACCTCACTTCCACTAACTCCAGGTTTACAGCTGGTGACCCATGTTGAATTTTGTTCAAATAATTTTGGTATAGGGATTAAGGTAGATATTTTGACGTGAACATTTTACTATTATATCCCTGGGGATAGGGGATTAAGAATACTTCCCACGTATTCCCTGCGTGTCGTAGAAGGCGACTAAAAGGGGAGGGAGCGGGGGGCTGGAAATCCTCCCCTCTCGTTTTTTTTTTTAATTTTCCAAAAGAAGGAACAGAGAATTGGGCCAGGTGAGGGTATTCCCTCAAAGGCCCAGTCCTCTGTTCTTAATGCTACCTCGCTAACGCGGGAAATGGCGAATAGTTTAAAAGAAAAAGAAAGAAATTTTACTATTAATTTTTGATGTTCCATTTCCTAATGTATAATTGTTGTCCCATGGAAAAATTATCTGGCTTGATTCACCAGTTAGTACAGGGAATGTGGCCCATGTAGAACCTTGCTACTTTGATATCAAAATCTGTGAAATGATTAAAGGGAGCATCTTGTAGAAATTTTCAGGCTATACCCTGCAACATGCAGATATATGCCATATTTTAACACTCTCCTGGCTTAGGTAAATATTTTTTCAAATTAATTTGTGTGAGGAAGCCAAATGAAATTTTACATATATTGTGGCCTGCAGATGTTTCCTTAGCAGGTAAGCCTTCATTTTTTCTTGTTTATGTTTGACTATAATGCAAAATTAGCAGCAATATTTGAAATGGTTGATTGAATGAGTAGGTGCACCCAGCATTGCAGAAATTTTAACCCAGATTTGAATTTTAATGATAATACAATTTCCTTCTTTTTCAGATTGAAATTAACAGATACATAACTTTGCCAGGGCAAGCTTGTGCCTACAAGATAGGAGAAATCAAGATTAAAGAATTGAGACAGAAAGCCCAGAATGCCCTTGGTGGCCTTTTCCATCTGCCTGACTTCCATGATGCGGTGCTGCAATGCACTGGGCCCTTAAAAATTGTAGAAGAATGTGTTAACAACTACATTGAAAGAACAAATTTGGTAATGGACAAAGGAGTGGAGAAAAAAGAAGAAGACATAAACAAAAACAGTGACAGTGAGGATGATGGATCAGCAAGTTTAAGTACTCAAAGTGAAGAAAAACAGAATGAAGAATCAAGTAATGTAGATGCAGGAGCAAATGTGCTGTGTGAAAAGAGCGCTGTGATTTTGACTCTATTATATTCATTTCTTTCATATCTGCTAAGATAGTCGTATCATTGCTTATGTATAATGTATCTCAAATCCTCAGAGCTAATTTTCATTGTGCGAGTGAGTTGTATATTGTTTAGCTTTGACTTCTGTACATTAGTGAACTGTGTAGCTTATCACATCATAGTCATATATTGTATAATATATCAATCGATTACTGTATGAAATATGTTAGAAATAGGTTTATAATTGTTTTGATATTTTGAGTGACACAGCTTTCAAGGCTTTATCTGTCATTCTCAGGTATCTAACACACCCCACTTCCTCCAGGTCTCCCTATTCAAAACCCACATTCCACCCAGCAGATGTAATTACAAATTATAAGAATAACAGTGGACTTTAAGAAATATTTGCAGATCGGAGCAAGAAAAAGAAAGGGAGGCATTAACCCTTGAATGGCAAGCATGCTCTGGAAATTACAATAATAGGTACATCACTGGTGGTAAATGACATGAACATATGTAAAAGTATTACACCTTTTGCTTTAACATACAGATGAGGGAGATTGGCTGGCAGGTATGGGGATGATGAGAGAATGTTTCTCTCTTTACACTTGACACTATACTCTCATAAATGGATGCAACATTGTTGATGAATACAGTAAATATAAGAACTACAACATCCTTCACATTACAGATAAGGGTGACCACATGTGGCTGCCACAGTTAAGGGGGATACTGGAGGTGTGTTTTCTTTGTAAATATTCTATCTACATATCTTTTGTTCATTTTCCATTATTCCTTTTTTACCTTTTGATCTCCTGTTTAGAATGTCAGAAAAGTTATGAAGCACTTTTATCTAAAACCACATTTTACAATGGTCATGAATAAATGTCTATAAAATCTATTTCACATTACAGAAATATAATACAATTTACAATACCATTTACATTCGATATGGATGGATTGTCATTATTTATAAATATTGTAAGCATGATATAAAATATATTTGCTAATAAACATAGGTCATATCACAGTAGGAATCAATCTATACCCAAAAAGCATTCTCATATGTAAAGAAAAGGTATGTAATACAGTACCCAAACATTGTTGCCCAACTTGGCATCAAAGATCCAATTCTATTAATTTTGGATATAATTAATTACATTAACAAATATAGGACTTTCTACTAAGTGCCACTCCTTGGCCTGTGCAAGATGATGCATAAAGTAACATTAATAAAAATGTGGCCACTAACCTCCAGACACTGAGGTACAAATACTATATTGATTAGGAACGCTGGTTAAGTCTATAAGTGAACTTGGAATTTATATTTGCAAATATTAAATGAAATGAAAGAACTTGGGGAAGTGGCAGTTAGTATAAGCATAAAGGCCTGTCTACACGAGCGGGCCTGATCGGCGGGTTTGCCCGTTAATGGGCAAATTCTGGCGGGCCTGCCCGTGAATGTTGTCCACACAACTGAAGTGATGAACAGCCGGGCCTGCTCGACGATGTTGCCAGCAGCAGGATGAAAGCCCGCTGTGGGTTCACGATATTATCTTGCATCTGGCAGAGTAGAAACTCCAGCTACCGGGCACCAGCTCAGTGATTTCGCTCGGCGGGCTTTCGGGCAATTTGATCGTATGCCCGTTAACGGGCAAGCCCGCCAGGTAAGCCCGCCGATCAGGCCCGCTCGTGTAGACAGGCCTTTAGATACTGTGGAAAAAAAAAGCTTAACCCTTTCAATAATGTTAGTGACTTCAACATGTGAATCATAATCTTACATTGTTCATTTTGCTTTCATTAAGTGCAACATATTACCAGCTACTTGTAAGAGATAAAAAAAATTACACCTCTTATTTGAAATAAGAGAGACATGCATACTGAGCTAGAACATATGGTCTGACTGTTGGGAAAATTTCCCAATACCTAAAGAATAAGTCTTACAGTACCCCAGTAATCAAGTTATTTAAAGATCCTGACTCAATATGAAATGGAAGAAGATTAGTAACAACATGTCAAAGGCTCATCAAGCGAAATGGTGCATATGAAATTTTCCCTAATGAAATTTTCAACAATTGCATAATAACATAAAGAGGCTTCCACTTCATGTTCTCTTCAAATACATTATTTATATCATTCATTGAGGCAAACGCCCACAATTCTTGTTTTCAGGGGGAAATGCAAGAATGCAGGAGGAAGCCTTGACACATACTACACAGGTATGTTTTTACTTTTGTTATATAACCCCAGGACTCTTCTTGCAAAGATTCCTGTAGCTTCAAGTCTGCACTACAGTCAGTACCAGGAAAAAGATGGACTTCACTAGAGTTAGAAGTTCCTCAAGATTACACTCTGATGATTCAATCTGGGCAAAACTGACTTTTCACTCAATGTGTAACCACAGCTGAAGTGTAGAAACAGTTAAAGGCAAGGTCTACAAGATACAAATTTTTGCTTAACTGATCAAAGTGTGGTTGCAGTGACCATAGTCTGAGAAGAAATCTATTGAGGCTATCCTATTACAGAGTTGCAAAAGGCAGAAAGAACATTAACTTATACAAAGTGAGACAGAAGCTAAGACAGATCGACACCTATATAAAAGCTGTAGAAATCAAGCTAAAATAATATTCTCTATGGTAACAGTATGCTATAAAGAACATTTGTACATTACAAAAATTTTTCGTGACTTTGTACAGTTGCAGCTTCAATAACAACTCAAGTGTTGCACCATCATCCCTAGGTCTACTTGCAAGAGATTACATGAACAGACAGTATGAACAGAAAAGATTTCTAGAAACAGTGGGCATTACTAATTACCCCCTTAAAAAGTTTTTAATGTTTCATGTTCTTCACAAGCCATTTTCTATTCTGTTATCTTTAAATCCATTTCCACGTATAGTGTAAAGCAAAGGTACCAACAATGCCCATTTCCATTGGGGTAAACTTGCTTTACAAATAATTTTACCTCTACATACCATTAGGTTCCCCCTAACTATAATTTCTTCCTTGATCGCTCAAAATATTTTTCACTCCATCCTTCCATCTCCAACTTGGTTTCCCCGTTCTCCTTGTTCCCTTCCACTTTTGAAAAATATATCCACTCATTCTCTCCATATGTCTAAACCACACACTTTCATTACCACATCTCTCTCTTACTCATATATTGCTTACTTGATCAAACTACCTCTCACCTCATATTACCCTTAAAAATTTCATTTCCAACACATCCACCCTCCTCAGCACAGCCTTATCCACAACCCATGCCTTGCATCCATTTAAAATTTTTGGGACTACAAACATGCCCATTTTTGCCCTCCCACATAATCATAATGTTCTCTCTTTCCACACGTTCTCTAGTGCTCCAGAACTTTCACCCCTTCACCCACTCTACGACTCACTTCTGCTTCCATCTGTTGTCATGTCCAATCCCAAATATCTAAAACTCTTCACTGCCATCCACTTTCATTTTTACCCACATCAATCTAGAAATTACATCTTTACACTCTATAACACACTCCCACCACTCCTTCCTTAGCTCGTCCTTTCACCCCAAGACATTTCCAAATCATTCTTTCCTTGACCCATGAGTTTTTTTTTTCACTCGGAGCCAGAAAACATCTAGGTTTCTTTCCTCTAACATCCTACCTATTTCTTCTCCTTTCTCTTCTTGGTCATATCCACACACACTGCTGGGAGCAATTATTTATTATACTTGATAGCCATTTCCCGTGTTAGAGCCAGACCTAACCATTCATGCACATACATATATACATACATATATATACACATGTACATATTCATACGTGCTTGCCCTCATCTATTCCCCTACCACCCTGCCCCACAGGAAACAGCATCGCCACCCTGTGTCAGCGAGGTAGTGCCAGAAAACAGACCAAAAAAGGCCACATCCACTCACACTCATTCTCTAGCTGTCTTGTGTAATGCACAGAAACCACAGCTCCCTATCCACATCCAGGCCCCACAGACCTTTCCTTGGTTTATCCTGGACATTTCACATGCCCCTGTTCAGTCCATTGATAGCGCTCAGCACAAACAGCATATGTTTCATTCTATAAAACTACTTTTCAACAAATTACAAAATCAATGATGGCAAAGGAACCTTCTCAGAACAATCAACAATTTATATACTTATGGTATTCCAAGTTTCTTACCTTAGGAACATTTTGATAGAATATACAAAAAATGCTATATATCCATTCATCAATTCCTTATTCATGTCCTTAAATACAACCTACAGAATGATAAACTTTCACACCCTGTGAACTAAAACTTGAATAATCATTCATCCTGTTTTCTCCACTTTTTACTCTCTCTCCTTCAGGACAGTTACTTGAGTTTGTTGAACTTGACAGAAGCCGAGGAGAACAGATTAAGAAAATATGGTGCTTCAGTGTTAGGGTAAAATGTACTTGGGATGATGTTGTAAACACCAGCAACAACGTCAAACATCTCCAGGACTACAAAGCCAGACCTGCAATTTAAAAGAAATATTGTAATATAGTAAAATGTTACTCCTAAATCTGTATTCACAGAGAGTTGTATAACTTCTCTTTACACAGACAAATATGAGGCAGCAGCAAAGACATTTCCCAAGATCAATCTATCCCTACTGAGTACATAGTCGACTATTTTTATTTGGAATACAAATTATCTGATTTAAATGGTCACACTTTCCAAACATAATTAACACCTGAATTCAGCACATGAGAAATCAAACCCAATGCAACAATTGCGTAAATGATGACAATAATAAATAAAGATTTTAATTTAATGATATATGTATAAATGTGCTTACCTTGCCTCATGTATATGAAAATGAAGTTACAATAATTGTTTGAAAAAGTGAAATTAGTAACACGTGAATGAAGTTACAATAATTGTTTGAAAAAGTGAAATTAGTACACATGAGCAATGACAAAAAATAACAATAACATGAAAATTGAAGCAGAGAATGCGTCATGCACTGAGAGAAGAAATGTTGGTATACTGAGAATTCATATAAATTGGAATAACCCTCATTTCCCAACTGGCTTTACAGCCAATCAGAATTATGAACAAAAACCACAGTTAATCTATGATTTAAGAAAGTATTTGTGGAAAATCAGGGATAATGGCAATCTGCAGATAAAGGGTAGCCAAGACAATTCTAAACACTATCAGAGACGAAGCAGTGGATATAGACACAAAAACACAGAGAGTTCCTGTGGAGAAACTATAAAATTCCCTGATAACTCCAAACTAAAGTCAATTTTCACCAGCCAATAAATCTAAACTGACAAGAATTATAGTACTACTTTGTATAGATAAAAGACAGCACATGTACGACTGTAAGAATAATTCAAGATGACTAAATAACCGACTCTATAGTTAAGCATGCATTCTGATGACATGTAAGAACATAAATTGGCCACCATTCACCTCCCCTACAGCCAAACCAAACCACCTCATGTGACATGTGGTTACAATTCATTCATTCTTTCCTTTTTGAAGAACATCAACATTTAGATGGAGTCTATAAAGACGTCCTGTAAACAGAATGAATGATGAGGATCAAAAGGAAAGACCCATAGACTAATGAAATCAACAGAGAAGTGCAAGAAAGAAAGCAGAATGTAGTATTTTATTACTGCAATACCAACAGAAATATCCAGTAAACAGAGCAAGTGATGAAGATGTGGCAATGATGAAGTGTAAAGAAATCAATGGTAAAAATATACGGAAGACTTTAATATTGTAAGATTGGTTGGTAATGGATAGCTATGTCATGTGGTTGAAGGCATGAGGAGAACTGTAAAATGAAAAGGAGATGTACAAATACTGAGAGTTAAATACAGATGACATGAGATACTCAAACCTTACACACTACACTAAGAACCATAATGTGATGGCTTATATGTGGCATATGCCAAGAATCACCAGTAAAAGCAGACAGCATACATTTAAGAGTTATATGACAGAAGAGAATGTTCAAGAGATGGGGCACCATGACAGTAAAAATTCATACAGTACAAAAAGGTACATTACAAGAAGCTTCATGTTCGGGGCTTGCTAAGTGTTGCCTTAATCACAAGTACTTCATTCATAGTTTACCATTCTCTGAAAGCAATTCTGTTGTGTACGAGATGTAATAAATGTAAATATGTAAACATGCAGATGTATATATATATGTATAGATGTGTATTTTTGTGTCAGGAGGCTTCCTCCAAGCTGTGCGTTCCCCATTCCTCCACCTTCCCTCCACCACCTCCAAGAAATCTCCACTATCTTCTGTGCTATGCCATGGCCATATATATTATGTTAGTTTACTTGTCTGTACATATCCCTTAAACTTCCTTGTATTTCATTCATAATTAGGGATAAGTTCTATCGCAGAATCTACTCATGGGGCTCACCCAACCCACTTATCCTCCACCATTCATCTTGCACACAGAATACTTGCATTCCAGTGTGGTAGCATATACCATTTAAAACATACTTGTGTACCAATGATGCATTTAGTGTCATTTTTCTTGAAAGTTCATTGAAAATCAGTCTTTCTGTGTGACTCTTGGTTCATTTAGCATGTGATTTGTATGGAGAGGATGAGTAGGCAAAGTACTCACTGTCAGGTCTGCATTAAACTCTGGCCTTTGCATTCAAGCAGTTGTTGTGTGTGCCTGAGCAAGTGAAAGTGTACCCACCTTCTCCCGTGTTTGTAGTGATTTTGTAGGATTATGGTGGTATTTATCTTTCATTTATAATGGACATTGTAGACAACCCTATTATGGAGCAGCTGCTATGTCAGTGGTCAAAACATACCTCATAGGTGAGAACGATACAATTATAGGTTATGTTGGTGTTGAAGTTATTGTTAATGATATTGGTGGTTAAGTTGCGATGTTGAAGGTAGAGTGATGGAGATGCTGGAGATGAAGTTAGAGGTGACTCTCTCTGCCTTGTAGTTAGGTATGTGGAAGTCAGGGAATGCACGTGGTGATTTTCAAGTGTTACTGTTGTTTTGTATAGAAATATTAGGTAACAGTAGTATGCAAGAACATTAGGCAAGAGTATTAGTTATAAGTAGTAGGTTGGAACTTGGGCAAGAACATTAGGTAGATAGGTGGAAATAGTTGGAAGGAACATTAGGTAGGAGCCTCTGGAAACTCTGCTAGAGTTGACCTCTTCCATGACTTCAAATTTACCTGTATGCCCCAGATTGCTTTTTGCTGAAGTATCCACTTGCCTGCGTGTTTTTTGCTTCAACACACACAATCTCAAAGCCAATCTGAAAAGATGATTCAATACACAAAATTAGCATAAACAAAAAATGGAAATGGATGATAAAGACTAAAGTATATAAAACACAGTTACATAAGCCTATAACCTATGACAGGATTGAAACTTGTCAAACTACTTAACAGTAATTAAATTACCTTAGGCCGATTTTAGGAGCAGCAGCATGGGTTGGCAACTGTTTTCTTGCTCATTGATTATTTAGGGACAGATATGTTTCTCTTCTATAAAGCATGATCCTGAACACTAATATACATATCTGCACAATCTTTCATCCACTATGTCCCTTGTATCTACCAATTACTGACAACAAGTACACTTTTCTTAATATCTATTTTCTTCATACCCCTGTCTTATTTCAGCAATCCATCTTTTATTTTACTACTTTCATTTCTTTTTATTTTTATTTATTTTGCTTTGTCGCTGTCTCCCGCGTTAGCGAGGTAGCGCAAGGAAACAGACGAAAGAATGGCCCAACCCACCCACGTACACATGTATATACATACACGTCCACACACGCAAATATACACACCTATACATCTCAATGTACACATATATATACACACACAGACATATACATATATACACATGTACATAATTCATACTGTCTGCCTTTATTTATTCCCATTGCCACCTCGCCACACATAGAATAACAGCCCCCTCCCCCCTCATGTGTGCGAGATAGCGCTAGGAAAAGACAACAAAGGCCCCATTCGTTCACACTCAGTCTCTAGCTGTCATGTAATAATGCACGGAAACCACAGCTCCCTTTCCACATCCAGGCCCCACAGAACTTTCCATGGTTTACCCCAGAAGCTTCACATGCCCTACTTTCATTATTCTAAATATTTATCTCCAAATATCTGATCTTCAACACACAGTAATTCCATATCTA
Organism: Panulirus ornatus; assembly: GCF_036320965.1. Lineage (NCBI taxonomy): Eukaryota > Metazoa > Arthropoda > Malacostraca > Decapoda > Palinuridae > Panulirus > Panulirus ornatus. Next base: position 14,042,964 of record NC_092291.1, read on the forward strand.
CCTTTTAAGAATTCTCTTACCTTTGCCTACAGCCTCCACTAACCACTCAAGAGTTCCTGACCAAAGTTTCAGTGGCAAACACTGGGAAAAGATGCAAAATTTCCAGCAAGCCTCATGAAGCAGCTTGAATGTGGCTTCTATGTTTTTTTCTTCAGAACTATATTATTAACCACTTTTCATACTTTTATTACAGTCACCCAGAGGAGACTTTTTTTCTTCAGAACTATATTATTAACCACTTTTCATACTTTTATTACAGTCACCCAGAGGAGACCTTTTCAAAATGTAGACTAATACCTGAATATCCTTAGGAGCTTTTAGTTCAATTCTCAGGCACTGTAATTCACTGTCAATCCTAAACTGGTACATTGGATTGTTCTTGTATGTGGCTGGATGGTTGGGGCAACCACCTGCTGTCTCTCCACTCCATCTTCCAGTGATCTGCAAAATAAGTTGTTGTAACACAATAAGCAGAGTTCAAAACCAAGGAACACAACTGGCTGTGAAACTTGAAAAAGAAATGGAACTATATTCCAATGGCATGGTGGATTGAGCACCCTCACTTTTGTAAAGGTATAATACAAAAGAATACTAAAAAGACAGCCTTTCATACACAAACAAACAGATACACATATAAAAATAAACATGCATGAAACTACTTTCCCATAATTGAGAATTAGTAATCAAACACATGCATACCCATATGTATTTGCATATATGCACACAGAGGTAATTATTTCCCTCCTGGACCAAGAAAGTTTTCAGGCAATATTACACTCCACTCAATGATCTGGAATAAGTAACTTACTATTTTGCTTTGCTTTGTCGCTGTCTCCTGCATTAGCGAGGTAGCGCAAGGAAACAGACGAAAGAATGGCCCAACCCACCCACATCACATGTATTCCTATGAGTCCACGGGGAAAATGAAACACGAAAAGTTCCCAAGTGCACTTTCGTGTAATAATCACATCATCAGGGGAGACACAAGAGAGGAATATAACAGTCAGTTGATATACATCGAAGAGACGAAGCTAGGACGCCATTTGGTAAACATGTGATTGTCCAAAACATACATGTTTTGGACAATCACATGTTTACCAAATGGCGTCCTAGCTTCGTCTCTTCGATGTATATCAACTGACTGTTATATTCCTCTCTTGTGTCTCCCCTGATGATGTGATTATTACACGAAAGTGCACCTGGGAACTTTTCGTGTTTCATTTTCCCTGTGGACTCAAAGGAATATCTTGATCACGTGCAAAATTGTGATCCTTTCCATACACGTGTATATGCATACACGTCCACACACGCAAATATACATACCTATACATCTCAATGTACACATATATATATACACACAGACATATACATATATACACATGTACATAATTCACAGTCTGCCTTTATTTATTCCCATCGCCACCTCGCCACACATGGAATAACAACCCCCTCCCCCCTCATGTGTGCGAGGTAGCGCTAGGAAAAGACAACAAAGGCCCCATTCGTTCACACTCAGTCTCTAGCTGTCATGTAATAATGCACTGAAACCACAGCTCCCTTTCCACATCCAGGCCCCATAGAACTTTCCATGGTTTACCCCAGACGCTTCACATGCCCTGGTTCAATCCATTGACAGCACGTCGACCCCGGTATACCACATTGTTCCAATTCATTCTATTCCTTGTACGCCTTTCACCCTCCTGCATGTTCAGGCCCCAATCACTCAAAATCTTTTTCATTCCATCTTTCCACTTACACTACCTAGAAAATTACTATATGCTCATAATCATCCTGTTCTTCCTTTTGCATAACCCTGATGAAAGAATTGTCATTCTTTTCATGCTTTATTATTTCTTAAGGTAAATATTTGACATATGCATTCTGTTGAGTTATGTTGTCGTGGGTTTAAGGCTTGAAATGTGAATTTGGTTTGTCAGACTGTGCCTTTCACCGAAACGTGAGCAAAATGACATGGTAGAAATGGACAGTCTTGCATTGTCTTACCTCATGCTTGTGCTTGCAGTAATTCTTGATCTTGTGTAAAGAAAATGGGCAAGTTGAATAAATCCGCAAGGAGTAGTGGATGGTTAAGTGTTTTTCATACTGAGACACAACCAGTGTAAACTTATGTGTCCCAGCATCCTTCAGAACCATTTTGCACAAATAGTGAGGGCTGTTGATGCGCACACCATCAATGTATGGAGCTGGGTCGACTAATCATGCACAACAAAAAAGAGAAAATTAAAATATCAGCAAATTACAAATAAACAACAAATACACCTGTTTTAGCTCTGCTAATGGACATATCAAGAATAAATGAATGGTGCTCACACACAAACTGATAATCACTTCAAGTGGTAATGGATGGCATTCACGATGACATAATGGGTCACAATATCAGAATATTGTTTCCAATATGATTGGCTTTTGCTACTCTGCACATATACAAAATAAGCATCTTTCTTTACACTTTCACTCCTATACATGTACACATGATACCAAAGTCATATACAAGCATATGTGCTTATGTTTTCTGCCTCATTTCAGATGTCCTGTAGTGGCCTTGAGTCATTTAACAATACCATATAACATTGGCAATAATTATTCATCATCTGACACTACACCAGGCAGTTACTGTACAAACAATAAGGTGGAAGGACACTTATCAAAGCGTCCATCTGGCAGCGGCAATAGTGACTCCCATGTGTCTGGCAGTCATTATTTCTAACTTATTCCTGTTCTTGACACTTATATATTCCCTTTATGAATATATGTTGAGAATATGCCTTATTCTTTATCAATTCTCCTTTTTTAGTATAAGAAAATTCCATGTTTCACGAGAAAACAGCTGAGCCAACCGGAAAAATTTTACAGCAAATGTTTGAAGCAATGCTTTCAGCATAAAAAGGTATTTAAAATATCAAGAGAAACCGCAGAAAGGTCTGTAAGGCCTTGATGTTGGTAGGGGGGCTAGAGTTAATAGGAATTTTTGCATTGGCTATCCTTTATCTGTATAGCGGAAAGTAGTGTATTGGATATAGGTAACTAATACATAGCCTTTGTATTTTCACATTTAGACTTGAAATGTCTGTTATCCCTGGGGATAGGGGAGAAAGAATACTGCCTATATATTCCCAGCATGCCGTAAAAGGCGACTAAGAGGGGCATGAGTGAGTGACTGGAAATCTTCCCTTCTGTATAACTTTCCAATGAACAGTGCAAAGAGCCAAGTGAGGAATTTTCCCTCTAAGACTGTCATCTGTTCTTGATGCTACCTCGCTTGTGCGAGAAATGGCGGGTATAGATGAACAAAAAATTTTACTGAAAGACTCTGAATGATTCAATTGCCTTGAACGTGAGTAAAAGCATATATAATACAGACACAATTTGGAGGCAATGTTACTTTGCTCATAAAGTTACTTCATAGTATTCATGGGTCACATAACTGAACACAAAGTTAAAGACATATAAAGTAAAAAGAAAATGAAAGATAATTTGACTCACATGGATAGAAGACCTTTTTCCCTCCAGTCTTGTATACTAGGAGGGTGATGTACTCTTTGTTATTGCGAAAATCTTCTATTTCCGTTATATGCCTAGTGAGAAGGATCCACACTGCTGTGGTCCCTGGACTCTGTATCTCTAGTGAGTACTGTGGGTTTTCCCCAATATTGTATAGGTCTCGTACTGGGCCAACACCAGCATTCCAGGTTCTGAAAGGAAGAAAAATGCATGCCATTTTATAATGTTTTGTTCTGCATCACTGGCAGGTATGAGATATATCATGCATCACAAACAAAAATTAATAAGGTATCTCTTTCAAAGCTAATGCATCTTATATTTGAACTTTGTAGTTTTATGGATGAAAATTAGCAAATATGTCACAGCAAAAATGTGTATAAGTATAATGAACCTGAATATACCACTAACTTTAACATCTGGACTAGGACCAACTGATTTAGCCAGCTTATAGTATTAAAAAATATAAATTTGACTGAATGATCTAGTAAATATTCAACAAGCCTAGAGGAAAATATCAAACAAGCTCAAAGGATAGGGGAGAAAGAATAGTAACCACGTACTCCCAGCACATTGTAAAAGATGACCAAAGGGGTAAGAGTGGGAACCTGAAAATCTTTCCTTACAATATAATTACTTTCTAGACGTAGCAACAGAAGAAGAGGCAAAACACAGAGCTTTCCTTTATAGCTCAGTTCCTAATGCTACCTTGCCATGGTACGGAAGGCGAACTTGTAAAAGTAAAAGGGCTATGACATAACTTAACTATATCATTGTCATCAAGAGGAAACATCAAGATTTTACACGAGAGAAAATTCAAATTCTTCATATCTATAAGTCATTGATATATGACTGAAAAAAGATACAATTTTCATAAAAAAAAAGCTACTATTTTGTCTCCAATGTAAGCAAAATGAGAGATGTAGTGACATAAATGACTAAAATCTTTGGCTGAAAATACATGTTTCCATGTTACTCCCACATCCACTCTTTTTATGACCATGGGCCCCAAAAGGTGTGAATACCTATTTGCGCATATACTGATAGAGCTTTAAAATTGGAAGGCTGTATCATATTTCTATCATATAGCCTTGAATTTTAATGCTGTCAGCAATCACTCCATCTTTGTATATCTTGTTCCACATACTTATAGTAATGTTGCTGAAGAAAAGTTTCTTCACATCCTTCCTGAAATTTTTCTCATTTAGATTCCAGTGTCCCTTCAGATTTTAAAAGAACTGGTCAGTTTTAAAAATCATTACATTTTCTAGTCCTGATTCTACCTTGTACTGCCACATCAAAGACTGATGCAAGTTATTGGATTTTGTCAAAAGAAGCATCTTTCTGTTATAAGTTCATGATGCTTTCCAATAAAAACTGAACCATTCACAAAATTTCAAATGATGCAAAAAAATCAAAACACAATGGCATTTCCTAAAATTTCTAGAAGCACGCTAACCAAATGTAAACAATATATACTAACTCGTGAGTGCAATATGTGTGCGAGAACAGTTTAGGGTTCCAGTTCATGTAGATAACATCATAGAAATGGCATAAGCTATCAAAATCAATCCAAAAGACACCATTGTCAAAGGTTTGGGCACTCTTGGGATCGTAGTTAAGAAGTTTACACATCTCTGGAGTCCAATGCTCTCGATCCATTTCAGAGTAATTTCCTTTCCATCGTAGATGAGACCAAGGGTTCTTCAACATTAACAACCGTTTTCCCTGCAAAAAAAATAGGAAATGAACTGCAGTCATAATAAAACCCTAAAGATGCTCATGTTCTATTTCCACCATTAGTGTAAAGCCTGGTGATGTAAAGGTGGTGATGGAGCAAGGATGGTGATGTAGAGTGTACGTCTCCCTCTGGGAGACATACAAAGGAATAAAAAGGAATTCAAAGAAATAAAAAGGAATTCAAAGAGCAACAGACCACTTGGTTCTTTCACAGCTGTTTGTAGAGGTTTAAGCAGAAACTCATAGATCTGTGTGTTAGGAGAAAGACATGGATATTTCAAAGAAAAAATTGAGATAAACTTTTCATGTAATTAAGGTGCAAATAATGTCAATCATGGATGTGATGCAAAATATCTATTAAGTCTATTCTAACATGTATGTGTGTTATCACTTTCAATCACTCTGATTAATAATCATTCCATATATTAATGATAATGTTGAAAAAAAAAGACCACCTCTTTCAAGGTAAAACATTTTAGCCCATTACTATTAGTTACATCACACAAATCTATCCATAAGTAGCTTGTTAGATACAGATTATTGAAGCCTTTGATAATTCTGAGTATCTGTACTGGATCAAAATCTAAGCTAAATAGATTTAAGTCATTTTGTTGATTCTCATAAATTTTGTCTCTCAGTCTAGGAATCATCTTGTTAGCTCATCTCTGCACTCTCTCCATTCTATCGGTGTTTATTTCTCAAGTGATGTGACCAAAAGTGAACACAAAATATTCAAACTGGGGACATACCAGTGACTTGTAGAGAGGACAATTTCTATGGAACTTAAATTTGAGAGCCCTACCTATATCGCCAGAGATTATTATACACAAGGCTTTTCCCTCATACACCTTTTGTAGTTCATGAGAAAAAATATACAGTGCTTGCCTTTTTATATTTACTGCAGATATGTAAAACTTTACACTTATTAGTATCAAAATCTATTTGTCACCTGCTAGCCTGGTCAATCAACAAGTGTATGAGTGTCTGAAAATGCAGACATTCATTTTCTGTTGAAGATTTATTTCCTAGTTTAGTTTTGTTTGCAAATTTCTAGAGCTTAAAAACCAGCCTATAATTAACATCATTAACATATATGTGAAACTGACATAGTAAAGTATTAGGATCATTAAACAAAGTGAAGAATGGAGGCGTGAGGTCAAATGGTGTGAAGAAGTCAACACAATGGTACATGAATGAAGGCCTTTCAGGACAGTATAGCAGTATAGGAGAAAGTATATGAAGGAGAGGTAGACTTCAGACAAATGAGACAGATGTACTGAAAGATTTGGGAATGGCTAAGAATATTTCAAATGACACTTATAAGTAACCGAAGATCGCATGCAATGGATGCATTTTGTGCATGGAAGTGGTATGGCTGGAGACTTTTGTCTTTATAAATTAAGGAACTTTCTATGTATGGTATGAACTGAGACTCTGATCTCAACATATGAATCAAATTATTGTGTAAACTGAAATATTAAGAAGTCCATGTTTTACTATAACACACTTGATACAACTTGGTATAGGTTCAAGATGTGTGGGAGTGAGCTTGATGAGGTTGCATATACTTAATCCACTCCATTAAAGTGGGATTAATTATAATATATGAATAGATTGATAAACATCTGGGGTAAACCATGGAAAGGTCTGTAGGGCCTGGATGTAGAAAGGGAGCTGTGGTTTCAGTGCATTACTTACGACAGACAGAGACTGAGTGTGAACGAAGGTGGCCTTTTTTGTCTGTTTAAGCAAGTACAAATATGTACACGTGTATATATTTCTATGAGTCCACGGGGAAAAATGAAACATGATAAGTTACCAAGTGCACTTTCGTGTAATAATCACATCAGGGGAGATGACAATCACGTGTTTACCAAATGGAGTCCTAGCTACGTCTCTTCATTGTATATCAGCTGACTTACATTTCTTTCTTGTATCTCCCCTGATGATGTGATTATTACACGAAAGTGCACTTGGGAACTTAGCGTGTTTCATTTTTCCCCGTGGACTCATAGAAATATACTTGATCATGCGCAAAATCGTGATCCTTTCCAATGTGTATATATGTATATGTCTGTGTATGTGTGTGTATATATATGTATGTGTATATATGCGTGTATGGGGGTTTATGTATATATATATATGCGTATATGAGCGGATGGGCTATTCTTTGTCTGTTTCCTGGCACTACCTTGCTCATGTGGGAAACGCGATCAAATATAATAATAATCACAATAATAATAAAGATGAACAGACAGACACAGATAGATACACAGACATAATGACAACTAAACAGACAGAGAGATAAACAGACAGAAAGACTGATATGATTATTGCTTTCTTCATATCCTTAATTCCTGTTCTGCTGTAAAAAAGTATAAACTGCAGCACCAAATTTAAAGTGTTCCTGCCAACAAAAATCTAAACACATAGATATTCTCTATCCTTCTACAGAAAACGAATTATAACTTACCTTAACTTCCTTAATATCAAGCATTGCATATGCATGAGTAGGTACAAGTCCAGCTCGATCTGCTTCATTATCACTCATCTCTCCAGTGGCTACAGTGACCAATACATCACCCTTGTGGAAGCGGTCATGTATCTTACGAAATGTTGCATCCTTGTTGAATTCCTTATCCTTAATAGATACACGCTCTGGGATCCAGCCAGTCAAAGCATAAAGATCAATATTACTGTTGGATCCAGGAAAGTCATACCCACCCATGACCTTAAGGTAAGACTTCTCAATAAGAGAAATCCAAAATTCATTTTTGTTGGTGGAATATGAACACAAAAGTTCACCATGATGACCCACAGGTAGTCTGTCATCAATGATAACCTTCCTTGGAATTCCATTAATATGAAGCTTAATCATATATTTCCCACAAGGATTGTAAACTGGATCACCACTGCGGTTTTTTGGATATATTATGTCTGTGATGAGTCTCTTCTTAAACCTTTTTTCATAGAGAGCACTTATAGCAACAGATGCCACAAAGGAACAATCAGATACACATGTTTGCTTAATACTATAATAATCCACTACTTCAATCATTTTTGGATCACTAGATATATCTTCAGGACGAGCCCATTGGGCAAAGTTTTTTTTCTGTTTTGGTGCCAGTGGAAGTATACCATCCTTATCAGAGAAGGGTAAAGTAAAGGCAAACTTCTCCTTAAGATCAATAGCCAGGAATGGAACATAATCCCTTCCATTGATGTTGGAAGTTCTTTTCAACACATCTAATTCCTCCTTTGTGTATTCAGATTTTCCAGACAACTGCAGTCCACTTTTGTGAGTTATGTTAGGCACACCTGTGAAACAAAAAATAAAATTGGAAAATGAAAAGTCTTAGAGGCAAATACAGAGAGAGGGAGGGGGGAGAAATGCACAATCCATTTCATATGTAAATAACCTTCCATACAACAACATTTAAATCTGCACAAAAAAAATTTAACTTCAATCTACCAACTTCTACTGGCCCAAAATTATTCTGAAAACTACCAATTGTGTTAAAAATAAAGTATCACCTATTTATTTTCAATTTTTATTATACTTAACAGCCATCTCCCACACTGGCAAGGTAGCGCAAGGGAACAGATGAGGAATGGCCCTACCTACCCACATATGCATGTATATACATAAACATCCACACACGCACATATATATACATCATTTCATCTTATTTATATTTTATTTTGCTTTGTCGCTGTCTCCCACGTTAGCCAGGTAGTGCAAGGAAACAGACGAAAGAATGGCCCAACCCACCCACATACACATTTATATACATACACGTCCACACACGCAAATATACATACTTATACATCTCAACGTAAACATTTATATACACACACAGACATATACATATATACACATGTACATAATTCATAGTCAGCCTTTATTCATTCCCATCGCCACCTCGCCACACATGGAATAACAACCCCCTCCCCCCTCATGTGTGCGAGGTAGCGCTAGGAAAAGACAACAAAGGCCCCATTCGTTCTCACTCAGTCTCTAGCTGTCATGTAATAATGCACCGAAACCACAGCTCCCTTTCCACATCCAGGCCCCACACAACTTTCCATGGTTTACCCCAGATGCTTCACATGCCCTGGTTCAATCCATTGACAGCACGTCAACCTCGCTACACCACATCGTTCCAATTCACTCTATTCCTTGCACGCCTTTCACCCTCCTGCATGTTCAGGCCCTGATCACTCAAAATCTTTTTCACTCCATCTTTCCACCTCCAATTTGGTCTCCCACTTCTCCTCGTTCCCTCCACCTCTGACATACATATCCTCTTTGTCAACCTTTCCTTACTCATTCTCTCCATGTAACCAAACCACTTCAAAACACCCACTTCTGCTCTCTCAACCACACTCTTCTTATTCCACACATCTCTCTTACCCATAAATTACTTACTCGATCAAACCACCTCACACCACATATTGTCCTCAAACATCTCATTTCCAGCACATCCACCCTCCTGCGCACAACTCTATCCATAGCCCACGCCTCGCAACCATACAACATTGTTGGAACCACTATTCCTTCAAACATACCCATTTTTGCTTTCCGAGATAATGTTCTCGACTTCCACACATTATTCAAGGCTCCCAGGATTTTCACCCCCTCCCCCACCCTATGATTCACTTCCACTTCCATGGTTCCATCCGCTGCCAGATCCACTCCCAGATATCTAAAACACTTTACTTCCTCCAGTTTTTCTCCATTCAAACTTACCTCCCAATTGACTTGGCCTTCAACCCTACTGTACCTAATAACCTTGCTCTTATTCACATTTACTCTCAACTTTCTTCTTTCACACACTTTACCAAACTCAGTCACCAGCTTCTGCAGTTTCTCACATGAATCAGCCACCAGTGCTGTATCATCAGCGAACAGCAACTGACACACTTCCCAAGCTCTCTCATCCACAACAGACTGCATACTTGCAGCTCTTTCCAAAACTCTTGCATTAACCTCCCTAACAACCCCATCCATAAACAAATTAAACAACCAAGGAGACATCACACACCCCTGCCGCAAACCTACATTCACTGAGAACCAATCACTATCCTCTCTTCCTACACATACACATGCCTTACATCCTCGATAAAAACTTTTCACTGCTTCTAACAACTTCCCTCCCACACCATGTATTCTTAATACCTTCCACAGAGCATCTCTATCAACTCTATCATATGCCTTCTCCAGATCCATAAATGCTACATACAAATCCATTTGCTTTTCTAAGTATTTCTCACATACATTCTTCAAAGCAAACACCTGATCCACACATCCTCTACCACTTTTGAAACCACACTGCTCTTCCCCAAACTGATGCTCTGTACATGCCTTCACCCTCTCAATCAATACCCTCCCATATAATTTACCAGGAATACTCAACAAACTTATACCTCTGGAATTTGAGCACTCTCTCTTATCCCCTTTGCTTTTGTACAATGGCATTAAGCAAGCATTCCACCAATCCTCAGGCACCTCACCATGAATCATACATACATTAAATAACCTTACCAACCAGTCAATAATATAGTCACCCCCTTTTTTAATAAATTCCACTGCAATACCATCCAAACCTGCTGCCTTGCTGGCTTTCATCTTCCGCAAAGCTTTTACTACCTCTTCTCTGTTTACCAAATCATTTTCCCTAACCCTCTCACTTCGCACACCACCTAGACCAAAACACCCTATATCTGCCAGTCTATCATCAAACACATTCAACAAACCTTCAAAATACTCACTCCATCTCCTTCTCACATCGCCACTACTTGTTATCACCTCCCCATTAGCCCCCCTTCACTGAAGTTCCCATTTGTTCTCTTGTCTTACACACTTTATTTACCTCCTTCCAAAACATCTTTTTATTCTCCCTAAAATTTAATGATACTCTCTCACCCCAACTCTCAATTGCCCTCTTTTTCACCTCTTGCACCTTTCTCTTGACCTGCCTCTTTCTTTTATACATCTCCCACTCATTTGCATTTTTTCCCTGCAAAAATAGTCCAAATGCCTCTCTCTTCTCTTTCACTAATAATCTTACTTCTTCATCCCACCACTGACTACCCTTTCTAATCAACCCACCTCCCATGCTTCTCATGCCACAAGCATCTTTTGCGCAAGCCATCACTGTTTCCCTAAATACATCCCATTCCTCCCCCACTCCCCTTACCTCCTTTGTTCCCACCTTTTTCCATTCTGTACTCAGTCTCTCCTGGTACTTCCTCACACAAGTCTCCTTCCCTAGCTCACTTACTCTCACCACTCTCTTCTCCCTAACATTCTCTCTTCTTTTCTGAAAACCCCTACAAATCTTCACCTTCGCCTCCACAAGATAATGATCAGACATCCCTCCAGTTGCACCTCTTAGCACATTAACATCCAAAAGTCTCTCTTTCGTGTGCCTATCAATTAACAAGTAATCCAACAATGCTCTCTGGCCATCTCTCCTACTTACGTATACTTATGTATATCTCGCTTTTTAAACCAGGTTTTCCCAATCACCAGTCCTTTTTCAGCACATAAATCTACAAGCTCTTCACCATTTCCATTTACAACACTGAACACCCCACGTATACCAATTATTCCCTCAACTGCCACATTACTCACCTTTGCATTCAAATCACCCATCACTATAACCCGGTCTTGTGCATCAAAACCACTAACACACTCATTCAGCTGCTCCCAAAACACTTGCCTCTCATGATCTTTCTTCTCATGCCCAGGTGCATATGCACCAATAATCACCCATCTCTCTCCATCCACTTTCAGTTTTACCCATATCAATCTAGAATTTACTTTCTTACACTCTACCACATACTCCCACCACTCCTGTTTCAGGAGTAGTGCTACTCCTTCCTTTGCTCTTGTCCTCTCACTAACCCCTGACTTTACTCCCAAGACATTCCCAAACCACTCTTCCCCTTTACCCTTGAGCTTCGTTTCACTCAGAGCCAAAACATCCAGGTTCCTTTCCTCAAACATACTACCTATCTCTCCTTTTTTCTCATCTTGGTTACATCCACACACGTTTAGACACCCCAATCTGAGCCTTCGAGGAGGATGAGCACTCCCCGCGTGACTCCTTCTTCTGTTTCCCCTTTTAGAAAGTTAAAATACAAGGAGGGGAGGGTTTGTAGCCCCCCGCTCCCGTCCCCTTTAGTCGCCTTTTACGACACGTGAGGAATGCGTGGGAAGTATTCTTTCTCCCCTATCCCTAGGGATATATATACATATACATACATATACATACACAGACATATACATACAAACTCATGTACATATCCATACTTGCTGCCTTCATCCATTCCCATTCCCAGCCTGCCACACACGAAGTAGCATCCCCCCCCAAGTGAGGCAGTGTCAGGAACAGACAAAAAGGCCACATTACACTCAGTCTCTAGCTGTCATGTGTAATGCACCGAAACCACAACTCCCTTTCCACATCCAGGCCCCAGGCCCTTCACATGCCCTGGTTCAATCCATTGACAGCATGTCGACCCTCGTATACCACACTGTTCTAATTCGCTCTATTCCTTGCACACCTTTCACCTCCTGTATGTTCAGGCCCCGATAGTTCAAAATGTTTTTCACTCCTGCCTTTCACCTCCAACTTGGTCTCCCGCTTCTCCTTCCCTCCACCTCTGACACATATATCCTCTTTGTCAATCTTCCCTCACTCAGTCTCTCCATGTGTCCAAACCATTTCAACACACCCTCTTCTGCTCTCTCAGCCATGCTCTTTTTTTTACCACAAATCTCTCTTATCCTTTCATTACTTACTTGATCAAACCACCTCACACCACATATTGTCCTCAAACATTTCATTTCCAGTACATCAACCCTCCTCCGCACAACCCTATCTATAGCTTATGCCTCCGACCATATAACATTGTTGGAACCACTATTCTTCAAACATACCCATTTTTGCTCTCCAAGATAACGTTCTTGCCTTCCACACATTCTTCAATGCTCGCTCCCAGAACCTTCCACTCATGTTTAATCTCACAAGCTTCTCCAAAAACAATGCCTGCACATTCATCCATTCTTGAACTTCTTTCACAGCATTGTTCTTAATGCCATCATTCAACACACCATACAGACTGAGACAAAAATAATCTTGAAACATGTTAGCCTGATTTAGATACTAAGTCCATTATCTGCATACATTACTCTATAAACATTTTAAATTTTTAATCTTTACTCTTTCTAATAATAAATTCTGACATCTATAAACTAATAGAATTTACACATCAAATACCAAACTAAGATTAACACATTACATGTTCTATCTTTATTACTATCAGTTAAAATATTTCACTCTTACAAATCTTAGTTAGGTCTATGCTGTGTAATATCCTGCTGATTTTTGTATCTATATAGACAGATGTACAAATCAGCAAGAAATTAAATACCATAAATCTAAGTAAGAGTATCCCATTTTACAAGTTTTTCTTGCAATATTAGCAATACAGAACACACAATCTTTGCACTTTCAATGAAAGCATAAAAAGTATCTAACAAATAAAATTACGGAAGAAGACCTAAGACAGCACCTGCAGCTGAATTAGCAGCACAGCATTATTAGCTAAAGTAACCACCACTGCTTCTAATATGACCATCACCACCAATTAGACATTACATCATCCCTACATTTGTTTTCAGCTGTTTATACTTACTTTTTGGCTGGGGTCTGGAGTCAACCAGATTTCCAAAGCCCAGTGGAGGAATGGCTCGGGATGGTGATACTTTCTGATGCTGTGGTTTGTTAGATCTGTCCTCAGCCGCACCAGCTACAGCATCAAGAATTTGTAATGAATAGCACATAACTAATTACTACCATGTCTTATCAATGAGATAAATGAAAATAATAACTTCTAAAATTTCTTTTGAGCACTATCCATATGTCTAAGTTTACATGAGCTCCAGCATGCACTAAATATTACTTTCTTCAAATAATCACTTCATGGAATGCCGCATCTTTCATCACATATTACTATAAGCCCAAACACTGCACAATTCTAATCTAATCTAGTGTATCTTTTATGAGATTTCTAAGTTACAAACATTGCACATCATTCACATAATGTCCAAAATAGTTTTTCAAGTAACACCTTCATCACTTAAAATTTTAACTGCTGATTAATTTCCTTTAGTCTATCTATCCATCTATATCTCTGATGCCTTTTCCCTCCAGGAACTCTCTCATGGGGGTGCCCTTTTGTCATCACTCAGCAACTATCACTTTCTATTTTACAAGGAATTCACATTTTTTATACTTCTATTTTGACTTTTAACCATTTCTTTTATGTCACATAGCAGAAAAGGTATATACTTAGAGACTGGATGAATGCAGTGTTCATAAAGTTTAAAATCAGATATGTAATGTAGTATTTGTATGCAGAGCAAGTGTAAGTAGAAAGGTATATGATGGACTGCCATAAAGATGGTACAAATACTCATATGCTTTTCCAAGGAGGTATAAGCTGCACAATCTAGGCTTTCAGTGCAAATTTTTCTTGAAGAAATGCAAGAAAAACACATGATATGCAGTACTGAAAGTGTTATGCCTAACAAGCAGCCCCTAGTCAAAGATGTTTTACATACAATGTGATAATAATAAAGGCTTTAGAATCTCCCAAAATATATGTTAAAAGCTGAGGTCTATCACTTCTGGTCAGTAAAGTCTTTCTAATACACTATACATAAATCATTCATGTAATCATCAGGGGCAGAATGAATTTAACACCCTTTATAGTATGGAGGATGAGACTTGGCAGAACCAAAATGTGGGTAGTGTGCTTGGACAGTGAGAGCAGTTAACTGAAAAAAATGTCTGTTTAGTGGAAAGGATTACAAATGGTGAGACTTCACATAATGTAAACAAATACAACAAAGGTTTACAAGAGTTGACCAATGTGAATGGATGAGACAGATGTTTACAAAGAAAAAGATGGACTGAATGTTGAAAAAGTTATGAATAAAAATCCACATTTGTTATTATCACCCACAATTGTGTAAGAAGATCCTGAACCAGGTTAAAACATAACACCTTTCAGTGTTATTCTCTTGATATGAAAATCAGATAAAATCATACGTTAAAGATATATTTAGCAATATGTTCTTAGTTGTGTGAAACTGCATATAAAATTGGAAGATTGAAAGACTCATAAATTTATTGATGAAATATACCTATACAAAAAACTTAAAAACAGTACAAGTACATCAATTCATACTAACGTCTGATGAGAGTGAAATGCATTTAAATACCCTGGTTTGTCCATGAATCAATGTAGCATGTGATATCTGATTTTGAATTCAGGAAATAGTGCAAAGAATATAAAGGCACAAAGAAAAGCAAACTCCGATGTAAGAAAAATGAACTATTCTGCCTTTCTATAAAAAGGTAACTGGTGTGCTATACTGCACCTACCTTCTTCTTCTATTGGTGTCTCCTGTGCCTTAAGAACTTCAGCTCGAGACAATGCTTGTTCAGCTAACTTGCGCAGTTTGTCTGTTATTTTTGCATTGCTGGCATTCTTACACTGTGGAGATAGGCATTTCTCATTCAAGATCATTCCTTGCTTTCTAGACAGTTTGCATTAATAATCTAATTTTCATGCATTTGCTCCAATATGAGTTACATAAACTGCTTTGCCCAGCCAACCTCATATTCAAACCTAACTCCATGAACATATTTCACTACTTGAACATTCATCTTAATAAATCTCCAGTTTTTCTCAAACTCATATCAGAATTGCTCTTTAAAAGCATTCATAACAGCTACTTTCTTTGCCTACATTAATTCTTTGTCTTGTAAACTGCAAGCACCTCAGATTGATATCCCACAACAACCTGACGAAGTCTATCAAAACCTATTACAGCGTCTGCTTTCATCTTCAAGGCGTTTCCATGGACAATGCTCCTTTGATATGCTGTTACCATTCTCATCTTTATCACTCTTATTGATACAAGGAGGCTCATTAGCCAAAATCTTAAAAGAACAATTCTGCCACCATGCTCTGAATGTGGGAAATGGTACCCATGGTAAAGATACCATAAATAAATACATTCTTCTTTGACTGTATATTAATTCAATTGTTATCACTAATATCATCATTCATATTGCAATACTACTTATATGCAAATTTTAAGACTCACAGCTTCAAGGCAAAGCTGCACAGCATTTGAGTAAAGTTCAATGGCTTCTTCAGCATTACCAGCCTCGTCTTCATCAAATGCCTCCAAAAGGAGGAAGTTAGCTCGACCCAGTTCACACTGACCTCCTTCTTTGGTAATTTGCGTTGAAGAAGCCTGGGTCTCTGAATGAAAAATAAACACTGATCTTGATATATGTAAATGTGATGTACCAGTATGCATGTATTACTTTTGTTCTATCTATATCTCTGATGCCCATTCCCTCTGGGAACTCCCATGAGGGGAATGACCACAATAAGAGTCTCCACTTATCATTGTTCTTACATGCCTCCCTCACATAAGACATTCCATGCATTCTTCTCCCATTTCTCTCCCTCTAATACTCTTCCACCATATTTCACCATATCACAGGTGGTTTTCCTCTCACACTAACCCCTTTAATCATACTAAAAATGGATGGAGAGTTGAGTGAAAGTTTTGGTATACCTGTGGGTGTGAGGCAGGGCTGTGTAATGTCACTGTGGGTTTCTTTGTATGCATGGATGGAATGATAAGAGAAGTAAAAGCACAAACTTTCATCTAACTCTTATACAATTTGGTTTCAGTAGCATATTTCTTTTCAATTATGGATTTTACTGTACAAATGAAAGTGTCAAACACTAGTCTCTATATTGATGGAATTAAAACAAAAATCTCTAATTTAGTAGTTCTTATGCACAACATACTAAAAAGCAAAATCCATACCATTTTGTTCTAGAACCAGTGCTCTCTTTCTATATTGCTGAATTCGATCCAAGATAGCTGGTGAACACAGTCCAAGAGTTGTAGCACGGTCCAAGTATGCTGCTGCCTGATGGTACATATAGATTGCTGCCTGATGACTCCCTGTGGAGTCAAAGTGTGTGGCTTGACGTGCCACTTCTGCTGCATGGTTTATGCACTCTTCAGCCTCACTCATCTTGAGTTATCTAAGAAAGTAATACCAATGAAAATGCATCAGAATACCGTAAGAAGAAAAAGAAGAAAAAAAAGATGTGCTACACAAGTCTCTTGTGCAACCTGTGCAGTGTAATTCCTCTTTGACTATCCTAATTCAAAAGCTCAGCCGAACTGGTTCATCTGATCACACTCTTATAAATGTATCTATTTCAATGGCAACTGCTGCTGCAGCAGCTACCCCTCTAAACATAAATATTGGCACCTCACTAGAGCTGACTGGCATGACATGAAAACTCTTCTCTGGCTTTCCTTGGGTAAATTACCGACTCTTATGAGGTGATGTTCTGTCTTCACCAAGTACATCGCAAAGGTTACTGTTGGCAAATGGGAGCATTTAACCCATCTTTCCCCAAGACAACCTCTTCCAATCCATGGTTCAAACGTTCCTCTTCTGAGGCCATTCAGGCAAGAGATAAAGCATATGGGCCATGGAAAATCTCTCCATCCTCTGACTCGCATTCACCATATCTCCATCAAAAATTTCTCACAACTTCTCTTTCACCTTTGACAGTTCTATAATTTCACCTCGACTCAATGAACACACTTGGTATTATTGTAACATCCACTCTATCTTGGAAACTCTACAGTAAATGATTTCACCTCGACTCAATGAACACACTTGGTATTATTGTAACATCCACTCTATCTTGGAAACCCTACAGTAAAGAAATAGCTAAGTCCGTCTAAGAAACTAGGAATGCTACTTAGATGTTGAAACTTCTTTCTTTCTGAACAGTTGCTCCATTCATAAAAAAGATTGATCAGTCTTTGAATGAAGCACTGCTCTGCACCTTCATTTGACATAGTTGAATAAAAGCAGTCCGACTTATAAACTCCCCAATGTTAACTTCTAAACTTGATCTGCTTGCCCTATGCCACAAGGCTGGCTTACTATCCCTCACTTCTAAGTATTACTTGGTTTTTGCTCCTGTAGGCTGGCTGCTTATATGCCCCCACCACTAGCTTGACCGTGCAATACTCGGCAAGTTGTTGCATCAAATAATTATTGTGTGGCAGTTGGCAACTCAAGAGCGAGCAGTTTTTTAACTGTTTCTTTCCCTAAGCCTCAAAGCTTCAGAACTCTTCTCCCTCTCATGTCTTCCCTAAAAACTATGACCTGGTACATTCTAGGACAGGTTTTTCACTGCCTTTAAAATTTGAAAATACTTTCCCCTTGTCTTTTCTTTTTCCTTCTCATTAACCTCTCTGTATTTCAATTAAGGCCCAGTCTTGAAGAGGACTTTTGTCTATGATTAGAGCCTCCAATGTGAGAAAGTATTTTCTTTTCAGTCACATTGCACATTTCTGGTCACACTAAAAAGATGAAGTTGATTAGCAGCCATAACAAGTTGTGAGAATTGTGGCAGTAAGTGCTGTCTGGCTGACAAAGGTGACCACAACTGATGAAGTACTTCAGACATATGGAGAAGATAAATGAAAAAAGACTGACTAAAAGGATCTGTGTCATATGTTCAGGGAACAAGGTGGAGGGGGGAGAATGAGAAGGAGCCAGAAAGACAGAGTGAAGAAGGCTTTGGATATCAAGACCTGAATGCTGAGAGGGGTGAGTGGCATGAATGGAACAGAATACATTCCATTCACACCTCCCACCCTTCTCAGTATACATGGGGCAGTCAAGGGGCTTGGCTGTTGATGGCAGGCCCTGGTTTCACTACATTTTACCCTTCATGATAGTTAGAAAGTGGATGGTTGCAGATGTGGCTCTTGCTCAACTGTTCCTGTCACCAACTTGCTAAGGAAGGAGAAACACTCAAGGAAAAAAAAAAAATGATTTATCATAATAATATGACAACAACCAACCTGAATGATGGATGGGCATCTGGTTGAGTTGTAAGCCTGCTATCTGCCTGAAACTGCCAGGGATCAAATGTGGTCCAATGACTGGCAGAATATTCACTGCACCACCTGTGAAATGTTGTACAAAATATGAAACATACACTGCATGGTGTTGCAGGAAACATTTAGTGTACCACATTATCAAAGTTAATTCTTACTGTTCTAAGAGGCTTGTTTTTACAAAAAATTTTGAACTTCATGAAATTATATAAAAATTGCTCTTTAAGATATTTACAGGAATACTAACTTCATTGAAACTTATCAATGGTGAAATTATACAAAAACTGCTCTATACATTATTTCCAAGATTTTATTTTATTTATTTTGCTTTCTCGCTGTCTCCCGCGTTAGCGAGGTAGCGCAAGGAAACAGACGTAAGAATGGCGCAACCCGCCCACATACACATGTATATACATACACGTCCACACCCGCAAATATACATACCTATACATCTCAATGTACACATATATATACACACACAGACATATACATATATACACATGTACATAATTCATACTGTCTGCCTTTATTTATTCCCATCGCCACCTCGCCACACATGGAATAACAACCCCCTCCCCCTCATGTGTGCGGGGTAACGCTAGGAAAAGACAACAAAGGCCCCATTCGTTCACACTCAGTCTCTAGCTGTCATGTAATAATGCACCGAAACCAAAGCTCCCTTTCCACATCCAGGCCCCACACAACTTTCCATGGTTTACCCCAGACGCTTCACATGCCCTGGTTCAATCCACTGACAGCACATCGACCCCGGTATACCACATCGTTCCAATTCACTCTATTCCTTGCACGCCTTTCACCCTCCTGCATGTTCAGGCCCCGATCACTCAAAATCTTTTTCACTCCATCTTTCCACCTCCAATTTGGTCTCCCACTTCTCCTCGTTCCCTCCACCTCTGACACATATATCCTCTTGGTCAATCTTTCCTCACTCATTCTCTCCATGTGACCAAACCATTTCAAAACACCCTCTTCTGCTCTCTCAACCACACTCTTTTGATTTCCACACATCTCTCTTACCCTTACATTACTTACTCAATCAAACCACCTCACACCACATATTGTCCTCAAACATCCCATTTCCAGCACACCCCCCCCTCCTGCGCACAACTCTATCCATAGCCCACGCCTCGCAACCATACAACATTGTTGGAACCACTATTCCTTCAAACATACCCATTTTTGCTTTCCGAGATAATGTTCTCGACTTCCAAACATTCTTCAAGGCTCCCAGAATTTTCGCCCCCTCCCCTACCCTATGATTCACTTCCACTTCCATGGTTCCATCCGCTGCCAGCTCCACTCCTAGATATCTAAAACACTTTACTTCCTCCAGTTTTTCTCCATTCAAACTCACCTCCCAATGACTTGACCCTCAACCCTACTGTACCTAATAACCTTGCTCTTATTCACATTTACTCTTAACTTTCTTCTTTCACACACTTTACCAAACTCAGTCACCAGCTTCTGCAGTTTCTCACACGAATCAGCCACCAGTGCTGTATCATCAGTGAACAACAACTGACTCACTTCCCATGCTCTCTCATCCACAACAGACTGCATACTTGCCCCTCTTTCCAAAACTCTTGCATTCACCTCCCTAACAACCCCATCCATAAACAAATTAAACAACCATGGAGACATCACACACCCCTGCCGCAAACCTACATTCACTGAGAACCAATCACTTTCCTCTCTTCCTACACGTATACATGCCTTACATCCTCGATAAAAACTTTTCACTGCTTCTAACAACTTGCCTCCCACACCATATATTCTTAATACCTTCCACAGAGCATCTCTATCAACTCTATCATATGCCTTCTCCAGATCCATAAATGCTACATACAAATCCATTTGCTTCTCTAAGTATTTCTCACATACATTCTTCAAAGCAAACATCTGATCCACACATCCTCTACCACTTCTGAAACCACACTGCTCTTCCCTAATCTGATGCTCTGTACATGCCTTCACCCTCTCAATCAATACCCTCCCATATAATTTACCAGGAATACTCAACAAACTTATACCTCTGTAATTTGAGCACCCACTCTTATCCCCTTTGCCTTTGTACAATGGCACTATGCAAGAATTCCGCCAATCCTCAGGCACCTTACCATGAATCATACATACATTAAATAGCCTTACCAACCAGTCAACAATACAGTCACCCCCCTTTTTTTAATAAATTCCACTGCAATACCATCCAAACCTGCTGCCTTGCCAGCTTTCATCTTCCGCAAAGCTTTTACTACCTCTTCTCTGTTTACCAAATCATTTTCCCTAACCCTCTCACTTTGCACACCACCTAGAACAAAACACCCTATATCTGCCACTCTATCATCAAACACATTCAACAAACCTTCAAAATACTCACTCCATCTCCTCACATCACCACTACTTGTTATCACCTCTCTATTAGCCCCCTTCACTGAAGTTCCCATTTGTTCTCCTGTCTTACGCACTTTATTTACCTCCTTCCAAAACATCTTTTTATTCTCCCTAAAATTTAATGATACTCTCTCACCCCAACTCTCATTTGACCTCTTTTTCACCTCTTGCACCTTTCTCTTGACCTCCTGCCTCTTTCTTTTATACATCTCCCACTCATTTGCATTTTTTCCCTGCAAAAATAGTCCAAATGCCTCTCTCTCTTCTCTTTCACTAATAATCTTACTTCTTCATCCCATCACTCACTACCCTTTCTAATCAATGCACCTCCCACGCTTCTCATGCCACAAGCATCTTTTGCGCAAGCCATCACTGCTTCCCTAAATACATCCCATTCCTCCCCCACTCCTCTTACCTCCTTTGTTCTCACCTTTTTCCATTCTGTACTCAGTCTCTCCTGGTACTTCCTCACACAAGTCTCCTTCCCTAGCTCACTTACTCTCACTACTCTCTTCACCCTGACATTCTCTCTTCTTTTCTGAAAACCCCTACAAATCTTCACCTTCGCCTCCACAAGATAATGATCAGACATCCCTCCAGTTGCACCTCTCAGCACATTAACATCCAAAAGTCTCTCTTTTGCGCGCCTATCAATTAACACGTAATCCAATAACGCTCTCTGGCCATCTCATCTGGCCTACTTACATACGTATACTTATGTATATCTCGCTTTTTAAACCAGGTTTTTCCAATCACCAGTCCTTTTTCAGCACATAAATCTACAAGCTCTTCACCATTTCCATTTACAACACTGAACACCCCATGCATACCAATTATTCCCTCAACTGCCACATTACTCACCTTTGCATTCAAATCACCCATCACTATAACCCGGTCTTGTGCATCAAAACCACTAACACACTCATTCAGCTGCTCCCAAAACACTTGCCTCTCATGATATTTCTTCTCATGCCCAGGTGCATATGCACCAATAATCACCCATCTCTCTCCATCCACTTTCAATTTTACCCATATCAATCTAGAATTTACTTTCTTACACTCTATCACATACTCCCACAATTCCTGTTTCACGAGTAGTGCTACTCCTTCCCTTGCTCTTGTCCTCTCACTAACCCCTGACTTTACTCCCAAGACATTCCCAGACCACTCTTCCCCTTTACCCTTGAGCTTCGTTTCACTCAGAGCCAAAACATCCAGGTTCCTTTCCTCAAACATACTACCTATCTCTCCTTTTTTCTCATCTTGGTTACATCCACACACATTTAGACACCCCAATCTGAGCCTTCGAGGAGGATGAGCACTCCCCGCGTGACTCCTTCTTCTGTTTCCCCTTTTAGAAAGTTAAAATACAAGGAGGGGAGGGTTTCTGGGCCCCAGCTCCCGTCCCCTTTAGTCGCCCTCTACGACAAGTGAGGAATGCGTGGGAAGTATTCTTTCTCCCCATCCCCTATACAAGAATATCAATATATATTCTAAAACATTTAAATATTGAGAAAATACTCACAAATCTGTCAAGCGTGAGGAGTCATGAGTAAACTTAATTCATTTTGGAAAGCATAAGCAAAAACTTTGAAGCAAAGTACTTCAAGAAAAATGTACATTACATTCTTCTCAAACAAATAAAATTAACAGAAAAATTTATGAGCATTCAAAGGTTCTAAACAAAGAATAAGTTCATTCAACTGAGGCAGTGCTAGTGATACCTCTAAACACATTTTGCTACACTGCACTATCACTTGGGGCAGAATTACAACACTGTAACCACCAACTCGGACACAGAGATTATATAGACATACATAAGTTCATCAATCTTGTCATTAATGCACAAGGACTCTGTCTAGAATTTTTTAAGAATTATTTTCAAAAAGTATTATCTTTTTCAGTGACATTACTTCTGTGAGTGAAAAAGATTTTGAGCGATCAAGGCCTGAACATGCAGCAGGGTGAAAGGCGTGCAAGGAATAGAGTGAACTGGAACGATGTGGTATACCGGAGTCAGTGTGCTGTCAATGGATTGAACTAGGGCATGTGAAGTGTTTGGGGTAAACCATGGAAAGTTTTGTGGGGCCTGGATGTGGAAAGGGAGCTGTGGTTTGTGGTTTCGGTGCATTATACATGACAGCTAGAGACTGAGTGTGAACGAATGTGGCCTTTGTTGTCCTTTCCTAGCACTACCTTGTCGCACATGAGGGGGAGAGGGGGATGGTATTCATGTGTGGCGAGGTGGCGATGGGAATAATAAAAGCAGACAGTTGAATTATGTGCATGTGTATATATGTATATGTCTTGTGGTATATATATGTGTACATATGAAATGTATAGGTATGTATATTTGCATGTGGACGTGTATGATATACATGGATGGGTGGGGCCATTTCTTTCGTCTGTTTCCTTGCGCTACCTCACTAAAAGCGGGAGAAGCGACAGCAAAAAATAATAAATAAAAAAAATATTAGAATGTGTTCTGGACATTTTAACATTATGTTTCACAGGAATATCCAACAAGCTGTATGTTGCGAACATAAAGGTATGTGCCAAAATTAAAGTTGGCCATTGTTATGCTTAAGTATGACTAAACAGATTTGGAGAAAAGTGCTATTTAAACAAAGAAATTTTGCACGTATCAGATGAGTGAACAAATTTTGACAAGAAAAGTGTGAGTGAGGCAAGAACCAATTGGAGGTGAGTATGGAGTATAAAAGTTTTGTATCGGCCTAACCATGAAGGACTAATAAGTGAATTACAGTGGTAACCAGCCTTAGTATTGAATCCATGTAATTATCCCTGGAAGTTTAGGTAATGTATATTAGTTTGACGTATGTTATACTATTGTATGGGGTGTTCCATTCTTATCATGTTTCCTTGTTGAAACGCACAACAATATACTAACTAAAAAAAAAATATAATCAATTTCAAATACCTTATTACTGTCCATGTTAGAAAAAAAATACAATAAGATTTGACCCCCTCTCCTAAGTTTACGTTTGAGCTGTGTTCCATATGTTATCAGCTAAGATGATGTAACAATGCCTTTTTGCTTCTAGGCTACTCGCACACTGAAAGGTGGTGTCATTCTGCCTTAAATTGCTGTAATAATATGTCCGTGAATGAGTTCACTGACATAATGTATGTTCTGCCTTTATTTCAGTTCTCAGCTCATAGTATGATCCACCATTTTTACAAAGACATCATGAGCATTCTCCCATCATCAATGGAAAAAATCACATGCCTTGGTCATCCATATATATATATATATATATATATATATATATATATATATATATATATATATGGGGATAGGGGAGAAAGAATACTTCCCATGTATTCCCTGCGTGTCGTAAAAGGCGACTAAAAGGGAAGGGAGCGGGGGGCTGGAAATCCTCCCCTCTCATTTTTGATTTTCCAAAGGAAGGAACAGAGATGGGGGCCAAGTGGGGATTTCCCTCAAAGGCTCAGTCCTCTGTTCCTAAAGCTACCTCGCTACCGCGGGAAATGGCGAATAGTATGAAAAAAAAAAAAAAATATATATACATATTTCAAACCAAATATTTCAAAATATATATATATATATTTTTTTTTTGCTTTGTCGCTGTCTCCCGCGTTTGCGAGGTAGTGCAAGGAAACAGACGAAAGAAATGGCCCAACCCACCCCCATACACATGTATATACATACGTCCACACACGCAAATATACATACCTACACAGCTTTCCATGGTTTACCCCAGATGCTTCACATGCCTTGATTCAATCCACTGACAGCACGTCAACCCCGGTATACCACATCGCTCCAATTCACTCTATTCCTTGCCCTCCTTTCACCCTCTTGCATGTTCAGGCCCCGATCACACAAAATCTTTTTCACTCCATCTTTCCACCTCCAATTTGGTCTCCCTCTTCTCCTCATTCCCTCCACCTCTGACACATATATCCTCTTGGTCAATCTTTCCTCACTCATTCTCTCCATGTGCCCAAACCATTTCAAAACACCCTCTTCTGCTCTCTCAACCACGCTCTTTTTATTTCCACACATCTCTCTTACCCTTACCTTACTTACTCGATCAAACCACCTAACACCACACATTGTCCTCAAACATCTCATTTCCAGCACATCCACCCTCCTGCGCACAACTCTATCCATAGCCCACGCCTCGCAACCATACAACATTGTTGGAACCACTATTCCTTCAAACATACCCATTTTTGCTTTCCGAGATAATGTTCTCGACTTCCACACATTCTTCAAGGCTCCCAGGATTTTCGCCCCCTCCCCCACCCTATGATTCACTTCCGCTTCCATGGTTCCATCTGCTGCCAGATCCGCTCCCAGATATCTAAAACACTTTACTTCCTCCAGTTTTTCTCCATTCAAACTTACCTCCCAATTGACTTGACCCTCAACCCTACTGTACCTAATAACCTTGCTCTTATTCACATTTACTCTTAACTTTCTTCTTTCACACACTTTACCAAACTCAGTCACCAGCTTCTGCAGTTTCTCACATGAATCAGCCACCAGCGTTGTATCATCAGCGAACAACAACTGACTCACTTCCCAAGCTCTCTCATCCACAACAGACTTCATACTTGCCCCTCTTTCCAAAACTCTTGCATTCACCTCCCTAATAACCCCATCCATAAACAAATTAAACAACCATGGAGACATCACACACCCCTGCCGCAAACCTACATTCACTGAGAACCAATCACTTTCCTCTCTTCCTACACGTACACATGCCGTACATCCTCGATAAAAACTTTTCACGTCTTCTAACAACTTGCCTCCCACACCATATATTCTTAATACCTTCCACGGAGCATCTCTATCAACTCTATTATATGCCTTCTCCAGATCCATAAATGCTACATACAAATCCATTTGCTTTTCTAAGTATTTCTCACATATATTCTTCAAAGCAAACACCTGATCCACACATCTTCTACCACTTCTGAAACCACACTGCTCTTCCCCAATCTGATGCTCTGTACATGCCTTCACCCTCTCAATCAGTACCCTCCCATATATATATATATATATATATATATATATTTTTTTTTTTTTTTTTTTTTTTTTTTTTTTTTTTACTTTGTCGCTGTCTCCCGCGTTTGCGAGGTAGCGCGAGGAAACAGACGAAAGAAATGGCCCAACCCCCATACACACGTACATACACACGTCCACACACGCAAATATACATACCTACACAGCTTTCCATGGTTTACCCCAGACGCTTCACATGCCTTGATTCAATCCACTGACAGCACGTCAACCCCTGTATACCACATCGCTCCAATTCACTCTATTCCTTGCCCTCCTTTCACCCTCCTGCATGTTCAGGCCCCGATCACACAAAATCTTTTTCACTCCATCTTTCCACCTCCAATTTGGTCTCCCTCTTCTCCTCGTTCCCTCCACCTCCGACACATATATCCTCTTGGTCAATCTTTCCTCACTCATTCTCTCCATGTGCCCAAACCATTTCAAAACACCCTCTTCTGCTCTCTCAACCACGCTCTTTTTATTTCCACACATCTCTCTTACCCTTACGTTACTTACTCGATCAAACCACCTCACACCACACATTGTCCTCAAACATCTCATTTCCAGCACATCCATCCTCCTGCGCACAACTCTATCCATAGCCCACGCCTCGCAACCATACAACATTGTTGGAACCACTATTCCTTCAAACATACCCATTTTTGCTTTCCGAGATAATGTTCTCGACTTCCACACATTTTTCAAGGCTCCCAAAATTTTCGCCCCCTCCCCCACCCTATGATCCACTTCCGCTTCCATGGTTCCATCCGCTGACAGATCCACTCCCAGATATCTAAAACACTTCACTTCCTCCAGTTTTTCTCCATTCAAACTCACCTCCCAATTGACTTGACCCTCAACCCTACTGTACCTAATAACCTTGCTCTTATTCACATTTACTCTTAACTTTCTTCTTCCACACACTTTACCAAACTCAGTCACCAGCTTCTGCAGTTTCTCACATGAATCAGCCACCAGCGCTGTATCATCAGCGAACAACAACTGACTCACTTCCCAAGCTCTCTCATCCCCAACAGACTTCATACTTGCCCCTCTTTCCAGGACTCTTGCATTTACCTCCCTAACAACCCCATCCATAAACAAATTAAACAACCATGGAGACATCACACACCCCTGCCGCAAACCTACATTCACTGAGAACCAATCACTTTCCTCTCTTCCTACACGTACACATATATATATATATATATATATATATATATATATATATACACACGTATGTAAGTAGGAGAGATGGCCAGAGAGCGTTATTGGATTACGTGTTAATTGACAGGCGCGCGAAAGATAGACTTTTGGATGTTAATGTGCTGAGAGGTGCAACTTGAGGGATGTCTGATCATTATCTTGTGGAGGCTAAGGTGAAGATTTGTATGGGTTTTCAGGTAAGAAGAGTGAATGTTGGGGTGAAGAGGGTGGTGAGAGTAAGTGAGCTTGGGAAGGAGACTTGTGTGAGGAAGTACCAGGAGAGACTGAGTACAGAATGGAAAAAGGTGAGAACAATGGAAGTAAGGGGAGTGGGGGAGGAATGGGATGTATTTAGGGAATCAGTGATGGAGTGCTCAAAAGATGCTTGTGGTATGAGAAGCGTGGGAGGTGGGTTGATTAGAAAGGGTAGTGAGTGGTGGGATGAAGAAGTAAGATTATTAGTGAAAGAGAAGAGAGAGGCATTTGGACTATTTTTGCAGGGAAAAAATGCAATTGAGTGGGAGATGTATAAAAGAAAGAGACAGGAGGTCAAGAGAAAGGTGCAAAAGGTGAAAAAGAGGGCAAATGAGAGTTGGGGTGAGGGAGTATCATTAAATTTTAGGGAGAATAAAAAGATGTTCTGGAAGGAGGTAAATAAAGTGCATAAGAAAAGGGAGCAAATGGGAACTTCAGTGAAGGGCGCTAATGGGGAGGTGATAACAAGTAGTGGTGATGTGAGAAGGAGATGGAGTGAGTATTTTGAAGGTTTGTTGAATGTGTTTGATGATAGAGTGGCAGATATAGGGTGTTTTGGTCGAGGTGGTGTGCAAAGTGAGAGGGTTAGGGAAAATGACTTGGTAAACAGAGAAGAGGTAGTAAAAGCTTTGCGGAAGATGAAAAATCGGCAAGGCAGCAGGTTTGGATGGTATTGCAGTGGAATCTTTTAAAAAAGGGGGTGACTGTATTGTTGACTGGTTGGTAAGGTTATTTAATGTATGTATGACTCATGGTGAGGTGCCTGAGGATTGGCGGAATGCGTGCATAGTGCTATTGTACAAAGGCAAAGGGGATAAGAGTGAGTGATCAAATTATAGAGGTATAAGTTTGTTGAGTATTCCTGGTAGATTATATGGGAGGGTATTGATTGAGAGGGTGAAGGCATGTACAGAGCATCAGATTGGGGAAGAGCAGTGTGGTTTCAGAAGTGGTAGAGGATGTGTGGATCAGGTGTTTGCTTTGAAGAATTTATGTGAGAAATACTTAGAAAAGCAAATGGATTTGTATGTAGCATTTATAGATCTGGAGAAGGCATATGATAGAGTTGATAGAGATGCTCTGTGGAAGGTATTAAGAATATATGGTGTGGGAGGCAAGTTGTTAGAAGACGTGAAAAGTTTTTATCAAGGATGTAAGGTATGTGTATGTGTAGGAAGAGAGGAAAGTGATTGGTTCTCAGTGAATGTAGGTTTGCGGCAGGGGTGTGTGATGTCTCCATGGTTGTTTAATTTGTTTATGGATGGGGTTGTTAGGGAGGTGAATGTAAGAGTTTTGGAAAGAGGGGCAAGTATGAAGTTTGTTGTGGATGAGAGAGCTTGGGAAGTGAGTCAGTTGTTGTTCGCTGATGATACAGCGCTGGTGGCTGATTCATGTGAGAAACTGCAGAAGCTGGTGACTGAGTTTGGTAAAGTGTGTGAAAGAAGAAAGTTAAGAGTAAATGTGAATAAGAGCAAGGTTATTAGGTACAGTAGGGTTGAGGGTCAAGTCAATTGGGAGGTAAGTTTGAATGGAGAAAAACTGGAGGAAGTAAAGTGTTTTAGATATCTGGGAGTGGAGCTGGCAGCAGATGGAACCATGGAAGCGGAAGTGAATCATAGGGTGGGGGAGGGGGCGAAAATCCTGGGAGCCTTGAAGAATGTTTGGAAGTCGAGAACATTATCTCGGAAAGCAAAAATGGGTATGTAGGACGGAATAGTGGTTCCAACAATGTTGTATGGTTGGAAGGTGTGGGCTATGGATAGAGTTGTGCGCAGGAGGGTGGATGTGCTGGAAATGAGATGATTGAGGACAATGTGTGGTGTGAGGTGGTTTGATCGAGTAAGTACTGTAAGGGTAAGAGAGATGTGTGGAAATAAAAAGAGCATGGTTGAGAGAGCAGAAGAGGGTGTTTTGAAATGGTTTGGGCACATGGAGAGAATGAGTGAGGAAAGATTGACCAAGAGGATATATGTGTCGGAGGTGGAGGGAACGAGGAGAAGTGGGAGACCAAATTGGAGGTGGAAAGATGAAGTGAAAAAGATTTTGAGTGATCAGGGCCTGAACATG
This sequence comes from Panulirus ornatus, assembly GCF_036320965.1. Classification (NCBI taxonomy): domain Eukaryota; kingdom Metazoa; phylum Arthropoda; class Malacostraca; order Decapoda; family Palinuridae; genus Panulirus; species Panulirus ornatus. The sequence goes on from NC_092291.1 coordinate 14,073,260, forward strand.
CAGGAGGGTGAAAGGCGGGCAAGGAATAGAGTGAATTGGATTGATGTGGTATACCGGGGTTGACGTGCTGTCAGTGGATTGAATCAGGGCATGTGAAGCGTCTGGGGTAAACCATGGAAAGTTCTGTGGGGCCTGGATGTGGAAAGGGAGCTGTGGTTTCAGGCATTATTGCATGACAGCTAGAGACTGAGTGTGAATGAATGGGGCCTTTGTTGTCTTTTCCTAGCGCTACCTCACACACATGAGGGGGGAGGGGGATGGTATTCCATGTGTGGCGAGGTGGCGATGGGAATGAATAAAGGCAGACAGTATGAATTGTGTGCATGGGTATATATGTATGTGTCTGTGTGTGTATATATATGTGTACATTGAGATGTATAGGTATGTATATTTGCGTATGTGGACGTGTATGTATATACATGTGTATGGGGGTGGGTTGGGCCATTTCTTTTGTCTGTTTCCTTGCGCTACCTCGCAAACGCGGGAGACAGCGACAAAGCAAAATAAATAAATAAATAAAAAATTCTGGGGGCCTTGAAGAATGTGTGGAAGTCGAGAACATTATCTCGGAAAGCAAAAATGGGTATGTTTGAAGGAATAGTGGTTCCAACAATGTTGTATGGTTGCGAGGCGTGGGCTATGGATAGAGTTGTGCGCAGGAGGATGGATGTGCTGGAAGTGGGATGTTTGAGGACAGTGTGTGGTGTGAGGTGGTTTGATCGAGTGAGTGACGTAAGGGTGAGAGAGATGTGTGGAAGTAAAAGGAGCGTGGTTGAGAGAGCAGAGGAGGGTGTTTTGAAGTGGTCTGGGCACGTGGAGAGGATGAGTGAGGAAAGATTGACCAAGAGGATATATGTGTCGGAGGTGGAGGGAACGAGGAGAAGAGGGAGACCAAATTGGAGGTGGAAGGATGGAGTGAAAAAGATTTTGTGTGATCGGTGCCTGAACATGCAGGAGGGTGAAGGGAGGGCAAGGAATAGAGTGAATTGGAGCGATGTGGTATACCGGGGTTGACGTGCTGTCAGTGGATTGAATCAAGGCATGTGAAGCGTCTGGGGTAAACCATGGAAAGCTGTGTAGGTATGTATATTTGCGTGTGTGGACGTATGTATATACATGTGTATGGGGGGGGGGGTTGGGCCATTTCTTTCGTCTGTTTCCTTGCGCTACCTCGCAAACGCGGGAGACAGCGACAAAGTATATAAAAAAAAAAAATATATATATATATATATATATATATATATATATATATATATATCTGTTTCCCATTTTAGAAAGTTAAAAATACAAGGAGGGGAGGATTTCTGGCCCCAGCTTCCGTCCCCTCTAGTCGCCTTCTACGATGTGGAAAGGGAGCTGTGGTTTCGGGCATTATTGCATGACAGCTAGAGACTGAGTGTGAACGAATGGGGCCTTTGTTGTCTTTTCCTAGTGCTACCTCGCACACATGAGGGGGGAGGGGGATGGTATTCCATGTGTGGTGAGTTGGCGATGGGAATGAATAAAGGCAGACAGTGTGAATTGTGTGCATGGGTATATATGTATGTGTCTGTGTGTGTATATATATGTGTACATTGAGATGTATAGGTATGTATATTTGCGTGTGTGGACGTGTATGTATATACACTGTGTATGGGGGTGGGTTGGGCCATTTCTTTCGTCTGTTTCCTTGCGCTACCTCGCAAACGCGGGAGACAGCGACAAAGCAAAATAAATAAAAAAAAAATATAAAAATAAAATGAGTTTGAATGGAGAAAAACTGGAGGAAGTGAAGTGTTTTAGATATCTGGGAGTGGATCTGGCAGCGGATGGAACCATGGAAGCGGAAGTGGATCATAGGGTGGGGGAGGGGGCGAAAATTCTGGGAGCCTTGAAGAATGTGTGGAAGTCGAGAACATTATCTCGGAAAGCAAAAATGGGTATGTTTGAAGGAATAGTGGTTCCAACAATGTTGTATGGTTGCGAGGCGTGGACTATGGATAGAGTTGTGCGCAGGAGGATGGATGTGCTGGAAATGAGATGTTTGAGGACAATGTGTGGTGTGAGGTGGTTTGATCGAGTGAGTAACGTAAGGGTAAGAGAGATGTGTGGAAATAAAAAGAGCGTGGTTGAGAGAGCAGAAGAGGGTGTTTTGAAGTGGTTTGGGCACGTGGAGAGAGTGAGTGAGGAAAGATTGACCAAGAGGATATATGTGTCGGAGGTGGAGGGAACGAGAAGAGGGAGACCAAATTGGAGGTGGAAAGATGGAGTGAAAAAGATTTTGTGTGATCGGGGCCTGAACATGCAGGAGGGTGAAAGGAGGGCAAGGAATAGAGTGAATTGGAGCGATGTGGTATACCGGGGTTGACGTGCTGTCAGTGGATTGAATCAAGGCATGTGAAGCGTCTGGGGTAAACCATGGAAAGCTGTGTAGGTATGTATATTTGCATGTGTGGACGTATGTATATACATGTGTATGGGGGTGGGTTGGGCCATTTCTTTCGTCTGTTTCCTTGCGCTACCTCGCAAACGCGGGAGACAGCGACAAAGCAAAAAAAAATATATATATATATATATATATATATATATATATATATACATAATATAAAATGGTCCAGAGTAACACAAGAACTCTTTCTTAGAAACAGGTCTTTGTGTAATCATAAATAATGAAATAAAGAAATCATCATGCACTGGGCACCTCAATGCAGTCAAATGAAAATTCTCCCACACCAATAAAGAGGATGGTAAGTTACTCTTTTTGAGGGGTTTCTCTTACTTATGGATAATATACATATATTTAGTTGTGAAAAAACTGTTTTTCACAGTGAAAATAGATGCTTAAGACTGACTGCATCCCATCCAAATCCATATCCCTATAAAATCATATACAGTTCACAAGTCCAAATTCAAAGAATCAAAGACATGTATTTCATCGTTCATATTCATTTTACTGTTTCACCATTTATTACCTCTACGTTCGTTGAAAGCTCGTACTTCTAGTGGCCAAACCCAACGCAGGTAAAGAACCATGATAACAATCATTTCTGAAATTATAGGTAAATAAGGGTGGAGAGTTTCTAAGGATTCCAAAGCATATTTTCCATTGTTGGAAGTTGCTTAACCCTATAATTTCCATCATTTTCAGTGCCTACCTAATAGTAAAAGGAGCAACAAGAAATTAAGATCGAATGGTATCAATATCTATTTGTAACCCTGCATTCCAAAACTAACATGTTCAGAGACGTCAATTAACATCGCTGCGGCCATAAAATACACGTCATCCATCCTTTTCTCAACTGCTTAGAAATCCTGGGACTGGAGTGTAAACATTCATTCAATAACAATCGTCTCTAACTTCACAAACAAAGAGGCATAAGGAGAGTAATCAATCACCCTACCTTCTCACCGTTCTCCATCTATGGTTGAATAACTTTAATTACGTTTAAACATGGAAACTTACCAGGCAGAAGTAAATTACGTCTAGTAAAATTCTGACGTGTGAAGGTTGATCATGAAGCAGAGTGTGTGTTGTCAGGCTAGCGCACGCATAGATGGCCGAACGTCAACAAACAACGAACGCATAACGTTGTCAGCGAACTCACAAAAATCTCATTCGTTGTACGGAAAGTTATACCAATAGGATTTCTTTATAGCCGAAAATTATGCTTTCAAAACCTTAAATAAAGATAGAGATAATATTTACAGTCGTATGATATGTCTTACTTAAGGCTTATTTTATCAGTTTTTGTCATAGGATGGATTAGTTAAGGTTCTTGCAATAAGTCCTGTATAATCACAAAACGCTATTGGCAAACCTCTTGTCCATCCTTCCCACCGAGGCGTACCCCTGCAGATATAGTTATTAATAAGTTATTATAAGTTATTTGAGCGTCCTACGGCTACGGCTTTCCTTCAACTTGGAAGATTGTATCATACCAGATCATATCAGATTTGGAAAAGTAAACAAGGGAATCAGCGGAAGAAGATTTCCAGTGGTGAGTAGCTTATCAGAGACGGCCATAGGAATGATAGAAACCTTGAATGTCGAAAGTTTGAATTAACCAAAGTGGAATTGTTATCTATGAAATTATTAATATAATCATCGTAAAGAATATACCATAAGGTTACAGAGAAGTACTCTCGATGCAAACAAGAGGGAAAAGGACAAAATTGTGAAAATCGAGGAGTAACCTTCTTTGCAAACTTGGTCAAAAAAAGACCAAGACAAATAATAATATATGATATGCCATTGTAGTTTCTACCAGAACAAGGAACTGTGGAAGTAGTATCTACTGTGAAACAGACTACTATACTTTTAAATGGCAGGAAATGTAATAGACCTACCTTGCCATGTTAATCTTCAGTGAGAATAGGACAGACTCGGTTCCTTACAAAAGAGACAGAAAAAAAAAATAACAGCAAAAACTATAATATGCAACGTACGAAAAGCGGAAGCAGCGAATGTAATATGAGGTTCAGATTTAGTGTATAGAAGAATGTTACGTGTACGATATCAAAGTCGCCATTTAAACGGAACAAACGAAACACCCGACGCCAATTTAATATGCGTTTGATAAACTTCGAATCTATTTCGCTTGTACTGTGCGGTGAACAGACAGACACACACATTACCTTTGAGGCTACTAGGAAGGGGCAACTCCCCAATAGCGTGTGAGTGGCTACGAGGTTCACCAAGAGCCAGCCCGAAGCACGTTCTCGTGTTGGCAGTAGTAATGGATCGAGGGACGTGAAGGAGCGCGAACGGGGAGTGAGCTGTGGGAACTGGTGATTGTAGATGGACGGGATGACAGTAGAAAGACAGGGGGTGGGTGGTGGGGATTACTGAGCGGCTGTACAAAATGACAGAAAACTAACGAAGAGGAGGAGGAGGGAAGAAACTAGACTAAAGTTTTAAGATAAGATGGAGATGTATCGTTTAGGTAAAGATTCTTTTTTAGCGAAGCTACAGGAGTGGTTATATACTGGAGATACAGATGATATATATATATATATATATATATATATATATATATATATATATATATATATATATATATATATATATATATATATATATATATATCGATGCATGCTTTTGGTATATTGCTAATGACTGGAAAAAATAAAAATTGTATATCCATCTTTTTGAAACGTGGTGGTAAACACGAAGCAAACTACCCAACCTAGTTTACCATAGCGTAGCCTAGCGTAGCCTAGCCTAGCCTGCTGGCCATCATGAAATTGATGGAAGTCCGCAGAGACAGCAATATATGTTGGGGGGAGGGGAAGGAAAATTGGCGTGGTGCTGTTGGGGGTTTTATTGATAGTGTAAAAGAGAGAGAGAGAGAGAGAGAGAGAGAGAGAGAGAGAGAGAGTACACGATTTATCATCCTGTAGATTCACCTCCGAACGGTGTTATCTTTGCATGGTGTAATCTGTGTTATCAGTTTCCCGCGTTTCAAGGTCGTGTTACCGTCGTGTTCAAACGTCGTACCGTCGTGTTCTGAGTGTCGTACCGTCGTGCTCAAATGTCGTACCGTCGTGTTTTGAGTGTTGTACTGTCGTGCCCAAACGTCGTACTGTCGTGTTCCGAGTGTCGTACCGTCGTGCTCAAACGTCGTACCGTCATGCTCAAACGTCGTACCGTCGTGCTCAGGGTGTCGTACCGCCGTATTCTGAGTGGCGGGAGTATGTGCCTGATTGGCCCCGGCGGTAATTAAACGTCCGGCGAACTGCCTCATAAGGTTGTTCCGCTCGAAGGCCAACCAGAAGATGGGAAAGGAATAGCCCAATTAGGGCGGGACAGGCAAGTCACCAGCCCACTCTAAGGAAAATGACGACAAGATTGGCTAAGAGAGAATGTTGGGATTTTTTTTCTAATATAATTTTTTTTCCCATGAGGGAGAGTTGGGGAGAAAAGAGAGAGAGTTTGGGGAGAAGCCGTGGGAGTTTGGGGGGAGGGAGAGGCTAGGCTGATGGTGTTCACCCATGCCAGGAGGCCATGAGAACCACCCACCCACAGAAAAAAAACCCTCCCAGGAAACGGGGTGGAAAAAAATATAGAAAATTGGAATTCTTCGCAAAATAATCTTTATGAAAATATACGAAATATACCTAGACAACAATTTGAATATATTTCCTTATTTGCACAGTAAAAAAAAAGAGAAAAGGTCATAATGTCACCCCTGGTGGAGGTATTATGCAATTGTTATACATGACGAAATGAACCAGCTGATGTTGGCCAACATTTAGAAAACTTTAGTCTCCCCTGATGATGCTCTCTCTCTCTCTCTCTCTCTCTCTCTCTCTCTCTCTCTCTCTCTCTCTCTCTCTGACTTAGAAAATATAGAAATACAGAATTTTACTAAAAAAAAAAAAAAAAAGGATTGAAAAAATGGGTGGATGTGAAATCAAGAAATATATAAACAAAAGTGAATATCGGGATTTGAAGTGAAGACGAAAAAAATAATAAGTATGTAATAAGATGGTTGTGAGTGAGTGGAAACGCGAGTAGAAATAAAGGAAAAGAAGGTGAAAATAAGAAGATTAAAAGGAGAGAAAACGTAGTTCAACGGGTATAACGTAGACGAAGAAAATAATATAAAATAATATAAAAGTGGTAAGACGTTATGAAAAGATAATGATAGCAAATGTGGTCGTAAGTGAAAATAGAAAGAAAACGAGGAAGGAAAAAATAAGAAATAATTACAAGGAAACAAGAAGAAAAAAAAACGGTTCTTCGGATATAACGTGGAAACTTCGAGAACATTCCAGACTGGTCCTCAGCTGGAATGTAACATGTTTCCCCTATTTTCCCACATTATCCTAAAAGAACGTTGTTGTCGGATTAGGTTATCAAACGGTCCAGCCACGGGGTGGGTTACCGGACTACAGATTTCTCAACGAACGAACAATATCATCCAACATTTCAACTTTTCTAGGCTTTTCCGAGTTATCAACTTGAAAGTAGGGCAAAAAAAGATTATGAGATTGTTAAGGCGATTATTTTTTGACGACAATCCATTAAGTATTAACTCTGGTTTCATAACATTATTTTCATTAAATATATATGCTAGTACACACACACACACACACATGAATTCTCTCGAACAAATAAATGAGGTGTTCAAGTCTTTTATTCGATTGGCGGTTATAACTGGACGCTGACGACCTCAACGACCCTAGAAGTCGTTGGGCCTAAAACCCCATACAACCAACCGACGAACTAACACCCTTATGATGGATGTAAGCGAGATATGGAAGGGGGGGGGGGGGACATTACTGGATTGAAGTGAGGATGAATTATTCGTAACATTTTTTTTAAAGTATTGTCTTAATATACGTATCAACTAGACCTTCAGCCACACAGAACCGATCTCAGTCGCTTAGGCAACCCTGTATGACGTGAGTAGACTCAATACGCGTCTGGAGGGAAATATAATGGATTCACTCCACTCAAGAACTGGCTAAGAAAAGGATTCTAATTCCCTAAGCGCGAAGCAGAGGTTTGGGTGCCACTGCGAGGGATGGAAACGGAAGGAGCTCTGTTCCCTCAGGGTAAACCTGACACCCACAGGGAAATAGGAAACACCCATTCCAATGTCTTTCCCTGTTCGTCTGCTCAGTTCCCCTCCCCCAACACGCACTTCCCTCCCATCAGCTATCTTGCACAAGTAACAAGAATGGAAAGTTACCAAGATGCTGCATTCACATCAATCAAGTTTTGTCTTATGTACGATATATATATATATATATATATATATATATATATATATATATATATATATATATATATATATATATGAGTGTGTGTGTGTGTGTGTGATTGTGTATGTGCGTAGGGCGGTAGACACACACGTACACATCCAGCCAATATTATAACAATGGTGTGTAAACAGATGCAAGAGACAGTAACTAATGTGTTTGTGGAAGTTTTCTGGCAAATAATTTTATTTAATAATTCCTGGATTATGGGTCAGCGTCAACTTATAATTAAAACTCTTTTACAGACTGGGTAATGGAGGGCCCCTGTCGGCTGTGTGGGACGGAGAGTTTTACAGGGAGAGGGTAAAGGGAGGGTGGTGGTGGTGGTGAGAGTGGGAAGAGATGGAACAGAGGAGGAAGAGGAAGAAGGTGGGAGAGAGGGAGTGTGAGATGGGCAGGGAGGTTGAGGAAAATTATATATATATATATATATATATATATATATATATATATATATATATATATATATATATATATATATATTCCTGTTAGAAATTCATAAAACTGGACGGGAACAGGGAAGTAAAGACTGGTGCACTGAAGCAGAGAGAGAGAGAGAGAGAGAGAGAGAGAGAGAGAGAGAGAGAGAGAGAGAGAGAACCAGTTACTGCTTACATCTGCCGCAACAAAGGAAGCATTTCATTCAAATTTCAACATTTGTTCACGTTTGAAAGAAGCAACCTGGATTAGGAAGTTCGGTGAATTTCATTGTACGCATCTGTTATTTGCACAGTATCGGCAACTGAACATTGAGCCGATATAATCATTTGGGCGACATCACAAACTATTTTAGTTCTCGTTAAGCTCTATTCTGACGTTAAATAGGCTTTTTGCTACCAATTTGTTGAAGAATGTTTTATGGGCTTCAGTAAAACCTAAGTTGACCGGATCTACTGAAGGATACGATACGAAAACTCGAAGTTCTGTAAATGAGTAGAAAAATTCAAAGTCTGCGAGTCTTCATAACCTCTGGCGATCGTCGGCAACAGAGAACAAATCGTTCGCCGTCTGGCAGCGCGGTGCGAGGCAGCAGCGGGCCCTGCCAGCCGCAAGAATATCCTTTTTTTTTCTTTTTTCTTCCCCGGTCAGCCAAGTGGCGGGGATCCGCCTGACCCCTGTGTCTGCGTTCAACCATAATCCCAGGTGCTTTTAGGGAGCCGCTATGGGGCCATGAAATGTACACACAAGCACACATACACAGAACCGTAATTTTTTTTTCCTTCGTGTCTTCCCAATGTCCCAAGACTGGGCTGTGAGGTTATGCTATACGCTTATGATGCTGTTTGCTCGCGATGCTTAACAAATAATTAAAACTGTATTAGGACGCCAAAGTATATGTGATTATATAGATCCCAAACTTCTCTCAATAACTACAAAAATAGAACCATGATACCATAAATAAGATAAATTACTTTATAAAGTGTCTTGGCTAAGTAACAAAGAAAATGGGTTTTACTTATAAAAACCCAACTAGATAAAGCTAACTGTAATGAATAGTGGAATTCTATTTATCCATAAATCTAGATTATGGGGTCTGGGTTCCGTCCCCCGTATAGCACAAGTGTGAAAATAATGGGAATAACTTCCGCAATACGAGGGAACCAGGCGATGGAAGGACTGAGGTTAAGACGACTGAGTTCTTCACTGAGGAGAGTTTGAAATGTTGTTGAGAACAGTGGGTTCGACGGAGCGAAAAGGAAAATGGAATATTTAATGAGAGTTGGCGAAGCGACGAGAAGATAAGTGAGAAAGTTGAGGAGAGTATGATAAACCATTAAAAAAGACTGAGCATTCCTCAGTGTGTGGAAAATGGGGTGGTGGGAGGGAGAGTGTGTGTGAGGTGGAAGACGACCTTGGGGGGTGTTGGATGGTGTATGAGAATCTATGTTGCAGAGGCGCTGAGTGACCTGGGGCCAACGTGTGACCTGCACCATTGTACATTATTATATTTGCACCAACATGGGACAAGCCCTACCATATATATATATATATATATATATATATATATATATATATATATATATATATATATATATATATATACACTGTTAAAAGAATGACAAAACATAACATTACGAATAAGAACGAATGTTAGATACGATTTTGCTAATACCAGTTGTTACTTAAACCACCTTGAGCACGACTGTACGACCCTTGAGCACAACGATCGTGGGACTCAAGTACGACCTTTGGGTATAATGGTGTAGCCGGGTCATCACCCCCTCAGGTTCGAGATGGTGCCCAGGGGTCGTGAAGTCGTCCTCAAGGGTCGTACTGTAATTACCTATTTGTACTGTACGGGGAGGGAGTTCTGCACTCGTGGGGCACCTTACCCCCCTCCCTCCATCTCTTGAACACATTACAATCATACATACTCCTGAATTCATACACGCTGTCTGCATTAACCATGTCCTCCGTCAATCCCTTCCAAATCATCCACCGCTCTTATACATTTTAAAGTATATTTTCTTTACATCGTTATTTACAAGTTTCTTACTCAATGTCACATCATGTCCTGTGCTCAAAGGGGCGCAAGCTCAGGCACTGAGGGGATGTGTAGAAGAGTTATTGTACGTCCCTGATTTGAATTTGCATACAGAAAGAGATTCACGAATTCTTAAGCTATTTTCATGTGAAGTGGTCTAGATTTGTGACGTGTTCTGGCGGTGTGGAGTGGTGTCTGGCCATGTGGAGTGGTGTCTGGCTATGTGGAGTGGTGTCTGGCTATGTGGAGTGGTGTATGGCTATGTGGAGTGGTGTCTGGCCATGTGGAGTGGTGTCTGGCTATGTGGAGTGGTGTCTGGCTATGTGGAGTGGTGTCTGGTTATGTGCGGTGGTCTGGATTTGTGCAGTGGTCTGGCTATGTGCAGTGGTGTCTAGCTATGTGAAGTGGTCTGGCCATGTGAAGTGGTCTGGCTTTGTGGAGTGGTGTCTGGCTATGAGCAGTAGTGTCTGGCGATGTGAAGTGGTCTGGCTATGTGCAGTGGTGTCTGGCTATGTGCAGTGGTGTCTGGCTATGTGAAGTGGTCTGGCTATGTGCAGTGGTGTCTGGCTATGTGCAGTGGTGTCTGGCTATGTGCAGTGGTGTCTAGCTATGTGAAGTGGTCTGGCTATGTGCAGTGGTGTCTGGCTATGTGCAGTGGTGTCTAGCTATGTGAAGTGGTCTGGCTATGTGAAGTGGTCTGGCTTTGTAGAGTGATTTGGCAGTAAAAAAAAAAAAAAAAGAAGATGACTTGTTCTAAACCACTCTTGACTGAACTGCCAACATACCCATGTTGCTCACCAGCTGCCAACATGCCCATGTTGCTCCTAAATCCAACTGATGGTAACATGACATCTGCCATAACCGGATTACCTGTTGGCAAACGTAGACAAACAGACGATTGCTGAGCAAATGGCTGTTGAAATTTGTTTTTAACGCAAAAAAAGTATATATATATATATATATATATATATATATATATATATATATATATATATATATATATATATATATGGCCCAGTTGACTATGGAACTCTTGCTGTGAAAAACTTAGAAAAACCTCCGCTTGACCTTTTTTTTATATAGATTTTATAGGTTGATCGACTGACATTTTTTATCGTTCAATTCCACAGGTGTGACGACGTAGGGAACGAGGACGCCTGCAGCCGACTGACATGAAAACCCAGATTTCACCTCATCTATCGCTGTGGCGGCAACTGGCAACTCATTTTTTTTATTCTCCCGTAACATTCCTTTCCTGCGTCATAAAACTAAGTGAATAAATCGACTAATGTATAAATAATGTATGTTGATGAATGGAATTCATTGCATACGTGTGTATTATGACCGATAAAGTGAAAATAATTGTTAAGTGGAAAGCGGGAGAATGGGTGGATTTTTCCGAAATAAATGGCGGGAAAACGCTTACCCGTCCTCCGGGCTAAAATCTTTTTTACATGGTTTCATAACGCTTAAAAAACAGAATCCAGCTCAGGAAGTGTGTCGTAAGTCTACTCCCTCACCCATTCACACACACTCTCTCTTTTTTTCCCTTTACTTTCTCTGCGTTTATTCACGGTGGTGGCGGGAAGGTGAGTGTAGCGCACTTTGCTGAACGCAAATTATAGCAACTCGCTAACATTATTCTTGCGTGTTATAAATTCACTTATTTGATTTTTCATACTTTAAGGGCTGTTCTCCATCCTCTTCCTGCAGAAAAGGTGTAAAAAATAGGAAAAGAGGCACAGACTCTTAAAGTTTTTGATATTTATAATTTTGAGACAATCTTAGATAAAATTTTAATTTTGGTTCCATTTCTGTTTTTTCTTTATTCACACTTTTGTTAGCGAGTTAACCTGTAATTATGTACTTCGTTGCTCCGGCAGGCATCTCATAATTAATTCGCTGGGCCATTACCCTTGGCGGAGTGTTGGAACAACTGAGTTTGGCCGCTCGCGTTATGAAGACTTTGCTATCCTTTCTTTCCCCTAGTGTTATATAGGCAATATTTTTTTTCTTTTCTTCTTAAAAGGTAATATCATATTTCTGTCTGATGTTGTCGTTTGACGTGACTTAAGTGTCATCTTAAGTTAAATTAGGTTAGATAATGTTACACTGTCTGATTACGTTAAACTAGGTTATATTATGTTACATTGGGTCATATTGTCATATTATGTTTAGTTGTGAGAAGAATTATGCTAACAAGCAGTTAGAGTACAATGACTCAAATGGCCCACCCTCATCGAACCAGCAGCTATTAGTATAATAAATTAGTATAATAAATTAGTTACGAAATTTATATTATCAACGAATTTGCTTCGGAGTAATTTCCATTTTCTTTCAAAATCTCATTCGCACCTAAAATTTCTTCTCTTTTTAAAGCGGATGAGTACTCATCAGTCGTTATCATAAGTAAAAAAAATATATATATATATATATAAATATAAAGAATTAGAAGAAAAAATAATTGCGGAACCCACCTGCTAAAGTAGCGGTAAATGTAACACTTGTAAAAAAAAGAAAAAAAAATATGCTAAACAAATAGACATCACATACAGCTTAGTAGGTACGAAGCAGACGTAAAAGAAATTGGGATACCTGTTGTTATAACATCCAGAGACAAAGAACCTGGTGCCTTCCCGCTGGAAAGGATGCAAAAATGTATTGATACAAAAGTGTGCTTGAGGGTAATTACCTAGCTGGGGGTCTAAACACCTGGTAACGGTGGCGGAAAAGTGTTAAAAAGGTTAATTGCCTCTGGGGAGACCGGAAATAAAAACACAAAAATAAACCAAATGAATATGAGGACTTAATGGTTGTATAGCTGTTCGGAGGTGGCACGTATTGTGAACATTCTCTCTCTCTCTCTCTCTCTCTCTCTTTTTCTTTTCGTACGCCTCATTTTCTTTCTTTCTCCCTTTGTTTTTATATCTTTCATAAAGTATGTATGCGTGTCTTTATCTAGCTCTGCATACATATATATATATACATTTTTCAACTGTCTCTTTATGTCTCTATCCCCCCTTTTTTGTTTCGTTCTGAGAGAGAGAGAGAGAGAGAGAGAGAGAGAGAGAGAGAGAGAGAGAGAGAGAGAGAGAGAGTTGAAATGAATTTTCCTCCATTAAGTATCGCCCTGTTGCGCTTGTTTACTGACTGGTCATGTTTGACTCAACCCTTTGCACTACAGCTTTGCTGACAACACAGGCAACCCGTTTTTCATCAAGTTACATACCATTTTCTATATAAAACTTTATTGACGAAATCTCGATTTATTCATATTCTTTTGTTATGCAGTATAGTGTCTTTTTTTTTTCTTTCTGAATCTGACATTTGTTTCTGCAATTTAAGGTAGATTTTTTTTTCTCTATATAAACTTCTATAAGGTTATATTCCGCTCTCTCTAATCGCTTACAGAGTGAACAACAAAGCTGATGGGATTAATTTTTGTGACAGGATTAATCTTGGTGATATTTTGTTTCTGTGATGGGATGATTTTTTTTCGAGAGAGAGGGTAAATTTGTTGATTTTAGTTATTTTCTCCCATTTTTTTGAGAGGGTAAATTTGTTGATTTTTATTTTCTCCCATTTTTTTGAGAGGGTAAATTTGTTGATTTTCATTATTTTCTCCCATTTTTTTGAGAGGGTAAATTTGTTGATTTTTGTTATTTTCTCCCATTTTTTTTTGAGAGGGTAAATTTGTTGATTTTTATTATTTTCTCCCATTTTTTTGAGGGTAAATTTGTTGGTTTTTATCATTTTCTCCCATTTTTTTGAGAAGGTAAATTTGTTGATTTTTATTATTTTCTCCCATTTTTTTGAGGGTAAATTTGTTGATTTTTATTATTTTCTCCCATTTTTTTGAGAGGGTAAATTTGTTGATTTTTATCATTTTCTCCCATTTTTTTGAGAGGGTAAATTTGTTGATTTTTATTATTTTCTCCCATTTTTTGAGGGTAAATTTGTTGATTTTTATTATTTTCTCCCATTTTTTTTTTTTTTTGGACAATCGGATGATTTTTTTTTAGTGATAGGACAATTTTCTCGTGAGTGGACGATTTTTTTGTGCGTGATAATGTGATTTCTGATGATGGGTTGATTTTTGAAGGGATTTTTTTTTTTGGCGCAGGATTTTTTTTTTCCCCGATAGCATTTCATTTTTTTTGTTTGCTTCGATTCTAAGATTTTTTTTTGTGATAGTATGATATTAAGTGAAGCCCGAATGATAACTGTGAAGGCTTCATCGTAGTGATGGTTGAACACCACCCACTTCCCCTTCCCTTCCCCATTTTCTAAACCACACCGACAATACCATTTAATGGTTTATTTTTTTTCTCCCCATTTTCTTTCATTTCATCCATTATTATTTTTTTTTCCGGCTTGCATTATTTCCACTACCTCTTCTTTGCTTTGTTCCCTCTCCTGTCTGTATTCTACTTCCCATTTTTTTTTTGTTCACCTATTCTCTCTCTCTCTGTCCTTCTTTCCCCCTTAAATCGTGACCCTCGTTCTCTGATTCTCTTCCTATTTCTCCCATTTTTCTTCCCATTCCCCATCCTTCAATTTTGTCTCGGACTTATTCTGTCTATTTTACTCTTCCATCCTTTCCACCTCTCCCTTCTCTGCTCAAAATACACTTTTTCCTCTCTCTCTTGCCTCATTTTTTTCCTAAAATAATCTCCTCTCTCTCGCTCATTTTCGCTCGCCCTCCCTTCTCTCTCTCTCTCTCTCTCTCTCTCTCTCTCTCTCTCACTTCCGCCGGATGACGTCCACTCGGGTCAAAAATTCTGGAGGGAAGCTCCGGCTTCCATTATCGGTAATAGGCTGTACTTTCTCCTGTTTTAAGGCCCATTCTCGCCCGCCGTGAGGGGGTGGTGTGGGGGATGTGTGGGGAATGTTACCGCTCGCCTGACCCGGGTCGGTGAGGGGACTGTGGGGGGAAATGGGGAGGAAGGGGAAGGGTGGGGTCAGCTTGGGTCGTGGGACGGAAGAGGGGGGGGGATAACAGTGGGGGAAAAACACACACATACACACACGCAGAAATGGCTTTCTAGAGTGAAGAAATTACCTGTCTTGAGACAACAATGGGGTTTAGGGAAAGGCCGGTATGTGGATGGAATAAAACTTGACGGAGGACATGGTTACTGGAGACAGCGTACGTATATTGCAGAAGCTGTGTGGCGGTAGAAAATGGTCAAGAAATGGGGGGCCCCCCCACACGAGTGTCAAATTCCATCCCCGTACAGTACAAATAGGTAATAATAAATACATGACCACATAACACACACCTGGCTCTGGCTAAGGTATGTGTATGTATATACATAAGTGTAAAAAGATATGGTATACACACTGCAAGGTTAAGAAATAATGAAACACGCATGTAAAAACTTTCCCCGTAACACACACATATAATAAACCCAAATAACGTGATATATATATATATATATATATATATATATATATATATATATATATATATATATATATATATATATATATATACGTATTTAAATAAGGACATTAGGCACATAAACGCACGCCTTATCCACACAGTTAATCATTTATCAGCTTATTACTCTTATTATTACTCCTGTTGACACAGACACGCACAATCTGCAAGCAAAATCATCTTTCCCTCCCTCCCTCCCATCACCATCACCACGTAATCCATCTCTTGATGGAAGGGGCTCGACCCGTGTGATTGATGTCTCGAGAATCACTGGCTTCAACTTCATCAAAAATCGATCAATAAAGATTAACTGTTATCATCCACTCCAGAAGGCTAGGTTGATCCATCCCTGATGAAGACATGAATATGGGGGTCAATAGGGATGAATAATAATGTGGGCCTTCCCACCGAGACGGAAAATGGTGGATAATGAATAAAACTACCCCTCCCACCGAGACGGAAAACGGTGGATAATGAATAAAACAAACCCCCTCACGAAAGAAATGGTGTTAAAATGAATACAAAATTAACGATTGAGTATTCTCCGCCGTGAATCGCGAGTGCAAAAGAGTACAGATGGGTGAAGCTGAGTGGAGGTGTGATGCTGAGTGAATAACTAATGAAGGGAAAATTGAGTGGGGAAAAGAATGATTCATAGTGAAGTATTAGTACGAAGGAACGAAGAAAAACGAATGTGAATCGATAAGAGCCCGAGCGATCATAAAGGGGGAAAAAAAAAGAAGAACCCCGAAGGAAAATGAACTCTATATGGAAGGGAACAGTAGGTAGATATGAGTGATAGTTACTGAACCCCGGATATAAATGGAAGGGGGGGGGGGGGGGACGTGCTAACCTCCACCCCACAGTGGAAGGGAAAGGAGGGAGGGGATGTGCCAAACCCGCTACCCACAGTGCCGGGGAAGGTAGGAGGGAATATGCAATCCCCAAACCCGCAGTGTAACCAGGCCCTCTTACGTCCTCTGGTCAAATATCCTTTTACTACCTTACTTTTGAGATGAATGGCCCAAGCGCTCATAAAAAAATATTAATAATACTCATGAAAGACATGTCACACTAACCCGGCCCTCTATATCTGCCAGCGTAGCTTTATAATGAGTCATCAAACGTCTACTCTAGACACACACCTTACAACCCAATATGGCACACCAAAAGGGGGTTTAAAATCAAGCGACAATATGGCAACGACAACAACACCTTTTAAGGTGTCCTGGCTGGACGACCCGTTCCCGTGCAGCTGCCAGCGTACGATAATATCCTAACGCGGTCGGTATCTTTCGGTGGTACAGTGGGACAACCCCTTGGTACAGCAATGATGATAATCGTGCGAACGTTCTGTGTGTTCGCCCACGTCACCGAGACGATCAACACACGACCTGGTGCACAAATCCCCCCCACAACAACGCAGAATCCCGCCGCTCCCTCATATCGTCAAGGTCAACAAAAAGTCCGCAAATACATTGACGGAGAACACATCACAAACATGGAGACGGTACAGACCCGAGCGTTCAACAATCCAGGACATCTGTCGATCCCCGAGGTCGTATACTTACAAAACGCAGTCTGATGTTATGAAATTAGTCGCTAATGTCGCTAAAAAGGGACAGGAAGTTTGTGATCTGCATATAAAATACTGGCTTGATTTAACTCGATCAGTCTGTTCCCCACACGACAAACAAAATGTGATGTGTGTGTGTGAACTACGCACACCAAAGACTCTGGTGAAAAACATGGAATCTAAGATTTGTTCTTCAAAGAACAAACGCCATACACACACACACACAGAGAGAGAGAGAGAGAGAGAGAGAGAGAGAGAGAGAGAGAGAGAGAATGTACGACAGTTAAGCCGATACAAAATGGGTGAACTCCGGAGAACCATTCATCCCGGCCTCCTACCCTGTGACGAAATCGTTACCCTGGGATAAACAGTACGAGGTGGAGGCTGGCATAATGCACCCAACTGGAACTAGAAATTTCTGTTATCTCCATGGAAATAATAGCTTCTAATGCCGACGAATCTACCGATATGAGTCGTGAGGAGGGGGGCATGACCAGGTAACTGCCACTCCCCGCTGAACTACTTCCTGAAGCTTAACAACTCACCTGGACATGTAACAAGCCAGGACGTAGGTAAGGTGTTACCACACCTCACACAAACTTTGAACTCCCTCTGGTCCCAGCCGCTTGTGGTAACTGTTACTGTAAGGGACAGGATCGTCTCCTGGCCTTTCAGAAAAGAAAGCCACCCCCACTACACCACCTCCTGTATTATGCTCACCTGTACACATTCTCCCCGGCCTAGGGAGCTAACCAGTCTTGCACTCCAGGGACACCGTTGACCAGCACATAAACACAAATAATCCCCCTCGCACAGTACAAATAGTACCTGCAAATAAGTAATTTTACACACACACACACACACACACGGGTCTCCGTGATGCAGCGTTTAGCCTTCCTGACCATAAGTCAACACGGACCAGCCCGAAGTTGGACACGCATGGGTTGGAGTCCTCGCCATGGCTAGTCAGCCTACATCCCCACCCAGGTGTTCATCAACTCGGGGCTGGTCGATAAATGCTGTCTTAGGTGTGTGTGTGTGTATACAAAGACATAACACATATATACAAGATTAAGAGACGGGGCAATACCATTATAAAACTCCCCCCCCCCCCCATAACACGCAAACAGTAATGACAAAATCCAACAATATGTGGTTATGTAAACACCCATAATCCATGGATCGTGTAATCTGCACCAGGGCTGATAACAACAACAGCCGAGGCAAAATTAGAACAAAACTACGGCGTAAAACTGCATTAAGATATGAGGCTCAAAATACCCCAGCACTAAATAACACGGGACAAACACAGGCGTCGATCTACGAACCACGTCCAAGGACGGAACCACCAGACATCAGTCTGCTAGACAGTAACCTGTCTGACAAAAGCAACACTCTAAAAAAATCGTGTTTATATATTACTTACCAACACAAAATCACAGCTGCCGGATCTGCGTCGTGGGTAGGCACCGCTGAGTTGAAGAGGCGAGCAACACACACACCACTCGATATTTCCAGCAGTGTTACAACACTAAATGGTAAACATTACACACTAACCTCACTGGCTGCCTTGACAGCCTAGTTAACTCCGCGTGAAGAGTGACGTAAGAAGCCAGATTAACCGTATACTTTTAAGGAAGAATTCATATTAGGGAAGACTTTAATGCCAGACAGCTCTCAGCCTGGCTTACCAACTTACCTTCCCATACCAACACAAAATATTACTACATATAAACCACACATGTCGAGGGTATATATATGTAGATAAGGCACCAGAAATACATTCATGTCAAACACACACTACAGTAATCGTACAATATAACATTCTTACCTTATCATTATATTTAATTTTCTCCTTTTATCCATCCAATTAATGACACACACAAAAAATATTAATCAGTGAACAGACGAAACAAAAGTAGAATTTTTCAATTAATTTTCGTTTTCCACGAACAGAAGCAGGTTTTTGCAAGAAACTGGTGGATGCCCATATTGTTATCAATGAAAGACTTAGGTTGGCTTATCGTATATTATATCAATTAAGAATTAATACACAAATACATTCAACAGTATATATAATATACATCTCAAACATTTCTTACAATCATCACTTAAAACCTCAAATCCGGAAGAGATACAAAGTACACAATAATGTCAGCGATGGCGAACCATAAAAAACGCAGAGAGTACAAAATGCAGAGTTGTGATTGGTGGACACATCATCTGGTGGCCAGGAGGACGACAATTAGGAGGACGACGACGCTGATTGGCGGGGTGAGGAGGGCTCCCCTGCTCTCGTGGTGCATTGCTGCCGGGAACTGTTCTGTTGGGGGTAAACAATGAAGAGGGACGGTGTCACTGCCGGGTGTACGATACAATCTGCTCATTGTACCGTTAGAGGAATCTGTTATTCACACTTTTTTTTTTTCATGTGTGCTTTATAAGACACCTTCCCATCACTGGGATAACGACTGGTTTAAATGATCAGTTCCCAGATATTTTTTTTTTTTTCTTAAACTACCCCGTGCAATTTGGTGGTTGGCAATTACTGGAAAATGGTAGTGCTCAGTGTGTGTGTGTGTGAGTTTAAACCTTATCTCTCTCTCTCTCTCTCTTTTTCATGATAAAATCACAGTAATCTAATCATGTATGTTTTGTGTACACACACACACACACACACACACCAACACACGGACACACTCGTATACCCAGTGTGTGTGTGTGTGTGTGTGTGTGTGGGGGGGGGGATCGTCTGCTTGTGGTGCAATAGTAGAAAAAAATATGAGTGTGAATGACTGGGAGTGTGTGTGTGTGTGTGTGTGTAGGGGGGGGTGGGGAGTTTAAGTTCTTCGAATCATTCCGCCACCTATAATGGATCTACGAAATTCCTTTCATAGGTAACCACACATTTTACGTACGTACATCCATATATGCATGAGTGTGCATGTTATGTATACGTGCGCAAACACATAACTCACGGATGCATTCACGAATGCAGGAATGGGCGAGGTTTATATGTGAGTTTTCATGACTAAATCTGTTTCTTTACACACACACATTGTTTATCTATCAATCTATCTATCTATCTATCTATCTATTTAATGCGCTTTCGCATAGTTACGTCGTCAGGACTTAATACAATTAAAGTGAACCAGAATACAGTATACCAGCCACTACCAGGTGAAGCGGGCAAGTGAATTAAGAAACTGGAGAAGGGATATATATATATATATATATATATATATATATATATATATATATATATATATAGCTACGCATAGATAAAAAGGTCATGAACGTGTGAAATAGTTAAAATAATACGGCATGAAAATATATGAAAATACAATAAAACAAAACGTAACCAACCATAATAATAATAATTATATAATAATAATAATAATAATAATAATAATAATAATAATAATAATAATGAAGAAATTGCAGAAAAACGTGGAACACGTAATAGCAAAGTACTCCCTCCATCTTATCAATAATTGAGATTTTGAAAGGCTTTTATTTGAACGCTTTGCCTCCATTACTGAAGGCCTGGATACGATATCTTAATGGAACAGGAGGATGGGATGGAGACAAGACCTGATGGAAGAGGTAGAGTGATGGTGACAGAGCAGTGGTAGGTCCAACTCCCTTAGGGGAGGAGGTAAGAGGGAGTGTTGGAGGCTGTGGTAGGCGGTGTGTTGGAGACTGGGGTAGATGATGTGTTGGGAGGCTGGGGTAAGTGGTGTGTTGGAGGCTGGGGTAGGTGGTGTGTAGTGTGCTGGAGACTGGGGTAGGTAGGGTGTTGGAGACTGAGGTAGGTGGTGTGTTGGAGACTGGGGTAGGTGATGTGTTGGAGACTGGGGTAGGTGGTGTGTTGGAGAGTTAGGGTAGGTGGTAGGTAATGTGTTGGAGAGACTGAGGTAGGTGGTAAGTGGTGTGCTAAGGGCTGGTGTAGGTGGTGTGTTGGAGACTGGGGTAGGTAGGGTGTTGGAGACTGAGGTAGGTGGTAAGTGGTGTGCTAAGGGCTGGTGTAGGTGGTGTGTTGGAGACTGGGGTAGGTAGGGTGTTGGAGACTGAGGTAGGTGGTGTGTTGGAGACTGGGGTAGGTAGGGTGTTGGAGACTGAGGTAGGTGGTGTGTTGGAGACTGGGGTAGGTGGTGTGTTGGAGACTGGGGTAGGTAGGGTGTTGGAGACTGAGGTAGGTGGTAAGTGGTGTGCTAAGGGCTGGTGTAGGTGGTGTGTTGGAGGTTGGGGTAGGTGGTGTTGTTGGAGGCCGGGGTAGGTGGTGTGTTGGAGACTGGGGTAGGTAGGGTGTTGGAGACTGAGGTAGGTGGTAAGTGGTGTGCTAAGGGCTGGTGTAGGTGGTGTGTTGGAGACTGGGGTAGGTAGGGTGTTGGAGACTGAGGTAGGTGGTAAGTGGTGTGCTAAGGGCTGGTGTAGGTGGTGTGTTGGAGACTGGGGTAGGTGGTGTGTTGGAGACTGGGGTAGGTGGTGTGTTGGAGACTGGGGTAGGTAGGGTGTTGGAGACTGAGGTAGGTGGTGTGTTGGAGACTGGGGTAGGTAGGGTGTTGGAGACTGAGGTAGGTGGTGTGTTGGAGACTGGGGTAGGTAGGGTGTTGGAGACTGAGGTAGGTGGTGTGTTGGAGACTGGGGTAGGTAGGGTGTTGGAGACTGAGGTAGGTGGTGTGTTGGAGACTGGGGTAGGTAGGGTGTTGGAGACTGAGGTAGGTGGTAAGTGGTGTGCTAAGGGCTGGTGTAGGTGGTGTGTTGGAGACTGGGGTAGGTGGTGTGTTGGAGACTGGGGTAGGTAGGGTGTTGGAGACTGAGGTAGGTGGTAAGTGGTGTGCTAAGGGCTGGTGTAGGTGGTGTGTTGGAGACTGGGGTAGGTAGGGTGTTGGAGACTGAGGTAGGTGGTAAGTGGTGTGCTAAGGGCTGGTGTAGGTGGTGTGTTGGAGACTGGGGTAGGTAGGGTGTTGGAGACTGAGGTAGGTGGTAAGTGGTGTGCTAAGGGCTGGTGTAGGTGGTGTGTTGGAGACTGGGGTAGGTAGGGTGTTGGAGACTGAGGTAGGTGGTAAGTGGTGTGCTAAGGGCTGGTGTAGGTGGTGTGTTGGAGACTGGGGTAGGTAGGGTGTTGGAGACTGAGGTAGGTGGTAAGTGGTGTGCTAAGGGCTGGTGTAGGTGGTGTGTTGGAGACTGGGGTAGGTAGGGTGTTGGAGACTGAGGTAGGTGGTGTGTTGGAGGCTGGGGTAGGTGGTGTGTTGGAGACTGGGGTAGGTAGGGTGTTGGAGACTGAGGTAGGTGGTAAGTGGTGTGCTAAGGGCTGGTGTAGGTGGTGTGTTGGAGACTGGGGTAGGTAGGGTGTTGGAGACTGAGGTAGGTGGTAAGTGGTGTGCTAAGGGCTGGTGTAGGTGGTGTGTTGGAGACTGGGGTAGGTGGTGTGTTGGAGACTGGGGTAGGTGGTGTGTTGGAGACTGGGGTAGGTGGTGTGTTGGAGACTGGGGTAGGTAGGGTGTTGGAGACTGAGGTAGGTGGTGTGTTGGAGACTGGGGTAGGTAGGGTGTTGGAGACTGAGGTAGGTGGTAAGTGGTGTGCTAAGGGCTGGTGTAGGTGGTGTGTTGGAGACTGGGGTAGGTGGTGTGTTGGAGACTGGGGTAGGTAGGGTGTTGGAGACTGAGGTAGGTGGTAAGTGGTGTGCTAAGGGCTGGTGTAGGTGGTGTGTTGGAGACTGGGGTAGGTGGTGTGTTGGAGACTGGGGTAGGTGGTGTGTTGGAGACTGGGGTAGGTGGTGTGTTGGAGACTGGGGTAGGTGGTGTGTTGGAGACTGGGGTAGGTGGTGTGTTGGAGACTGGGGTAGGTAGGGTGTTGGAGACTGAGGTAGGTGGTAAGTGGTGTGCTAAGGGCTGGTGTAGGTGGTGTGTTGGAGACTGGGGTAGGTGGTGTGTTGGAGACTGGGGTAGGTAGGGTGTTGGAGACTGATCTGCCACACGAATCCCCCATACATCCAACACCACCCTACCACACTCTACCCACACACTCTCTCACCAGCCACACTAACCCCCACACCACACCACCCTACCACACTCTACCCACACACTCTCTCACCAGCCACACTAACCCCCACACCACACCACACTACCACCCTCTACCCACACACTCTCACCAGCCACACTAACCCTCTTTTCGGGGTCAGCAGAAGGGGTCAGTCTCGACTCCCGCAAACGAGGTGCTAACGCCATCTTTACGACGCCATTCCGGGTTTTTTTCCCATATCGAGAGAAAGAGAGAGAGAGAGGAGAGAGAGAGAGAGAGAGAGAGAGAGAGAGAGAGAGAGAGAGAGAGAGAGAGAGAGAAGAGAGAGAGAGGAGAGAGAGAGAGAGAGAGAGAGAGACTCTATGGTCAGGCGATAGGAAAAAATATATATATATATATCTGCAGTTTGCAGTTTTCGCAGGCAAAATCTTTTGCGGAAAGGGGCGCATCTGTGGTCTCCTTGTGCGCAAGTGTGTGTGTGTGTGTGTGTGTGTGTGTGTGTGTGGGGCAGAACACATGGTCAGTCTTCAGACAACAATCGCTCGTGAAGGGAGCAGGTGGGTGGGTTTGGGGGAACCACTGCGAGACAGAGCCAATCAGAGTTACCCGTGGGCTGGGCTGGTCTGGTCTGGTCTGGGTGAGGAACCTCCTGCAGGCGAGTGGGAGGGGCACCTCTGCTGGAGTCGCCTGGTGTGGGTCGAAGCCGAACAAACCAGGTGGGGACGATGGAGGATAAGCAGGAGGAGGGAGTGGAGCAAGATGATAAGGAATGAGAGAGAGAGAGAGAGAGAGAGAGAGAGAGAGAGAGAGAGAGAGAGAGAGAGAGAGAGAGAGAGAGAGAGAGAGACGGGATGGTCAAGATGAGGATATGGTAAGAGGAAGAACAATATGACGGCTAGTAATATACAGTATCACGTGTATCTATCTATCTATCTATTTATCTACCTGTCTATGCCTTTCTCCATCTACCTACCTAATCATCTATGCCTCTACCTATATATGCCTGTCTATCTATCTATCCATCCATCTACCTCTCTATGTAATCATCTATGAATCTACCTATCATATCTATCTATCTATCTACATCAGTGTTACCGGGCTCCGCCTGCTTGAGGTCACACGGCGCGTGACAGGTCACCACGAGCATCGACGTCAGCGGACGGGAAGGGGTCTACAGTCTCGTGGACAAACCTCCCACTTCCGAAGGAACCCATCATTTCCCTGCTCCTGCGTGGAGTGCAGCAGCCTCGAAGCTGCACAAACCCTATAGAAGAGGTCCTGAGTCAGCAGCACCGCGCAAGGAGCAGAGTAAGGTGGGTTCCTTTCGGGCGAGAGGGTTCTCGACCCTCCCTTTCCCCCTCCCGCCCGCTGACGGTGATGGGGGCGGCGTTGGCGGTGATGGGAGCGGGGGGCGAGGGCGGGCGGCGTTGGACTCACCGTCGACGATGAAGACGGTTGTGGTGGCGGCGAGGGCGGCGTGTGGGCGGCACGTGTAGTTCCCGGCGTCTGGCGGCGCCGCCCGGACCACGGAGAGCCGGGAGGTGACCAGCCGACCCGTGGCTTCCGTGTGGATGCTCACGCCACCTCGAGGACCCGAGATCGAAACCCGGGTCTCGTTGTGTTGCCAGTCCACCTGCGTCGCCCAGCGGGAGGAGAGAAGATGGGAGATTCTTCACATAACGTCACATTGGACATCAGGTTACATGACAACATCGAAACCTATGGCATCACATAGCATTACATGATCACATACCGACACACGACTGCCTCCGATCCATCAGGGTGTGCCTCCAATCATACCTGGAACTCTGCCTCCAATCATACCTGGAACTCTGCCTCCAATCATACCTGGAACTCTGCCTCCAATCATACCTGGAACTCTGCCTCCAATCATACCTGGAACACTGCCTCCAATCATACCTGGAACTGTGCCTCCAATCATACCTGGAACTGTGCCTCCAATCATACCTGGAACTGTGCCTCCAATCATACCTGGAACACTGCCTCCAATCATACCTGGAACTCTGCCTCCAATCATACCTGGAACTCTGCATCCAATCATACCTGGAACTCTGCCTCCAATCATACCTGGAACACTGCCTTCAATCATACCTGGAACACTGCCTTCAATCATACCTGGGCTAGAATTATAATCACTTTGAAGAGGACATCACATATACTACAGTTTGGTCCGACCCTTAAAATCGATGGTACGACCCTTAGAATCGATGGTACGACCCTTGAACTCGATGTTACGACCCTTGAAATAGATGGTACGACCCTTAAACACGATGGTACGACCCTAAAACTAGATGGTACGACCCTTGAAGTCGATGGTACGACCCTTGAAGTCGATGGCACGACCTTTGGGTGCATAAATAGCATGGTATTTGACAATGACCCTTTAAGGACAGATCAATGGCTAAGCTATCATACCTAAGGGGTCGTACCGTCGTACTCAAGAAACGTGCTGAAGAGTTCAAAGGTCGTACGGTCGTGCTCATGGGTCGTCCCGTCGTGCTCATGGGTCATAGTGACGTGTTCAAAAGTCCTACCTTCATGTTCAAAGGGGCAAATGCCAGAGCTTCAAACTCCTATAATATAATTAACACAGGATACATTGCCCTTAATTATATTCAAATATAATCGTGCAAAATACAGAACGTATCATAGCAGACCATGTCAACACTGACTGATGTGAAACAAAACAGCCTGTCTGTCTTTGTTGACATCTCTGTACGACTGCTGTCTGCGTTGTTTGGGGATGGGGGAGGAAAAAAAAAGATGAATTAACTTACGAGGGTTGAAGTCTGGCGAGGCATTGTTGCTTTTATGGGAAAAGAAAA
The DNA here is from genome assembly GCF_036320965.1 of Panulirus ornatus. Lineage (NCBI taxonomy): Eukaryota > Metazoa > Arthropoda > Malacostraca > Decapoda > Palinuridae > Panulirus > Panulirus ornatus. Next base: position 14,099,383 of record NC_092291.1, read on the forward strand.
ATTCACAAATGGCGAGTCTCCCCTCCCCCCCTTTAACTGAGTTACAGACTACAGCAAGATACATGTGTGGAGAGAGAGAGAGAGAGAGAGAGAGAGAGAGAGAGAGAGAGAGAGAGAGAGAGAGAGAGAGAGAGAGAGAGAGAGAGAGAGAGAGACTCTCGCTCCCATTAACCATGGCGGTTACACACACACACACACACCACACACAGAGCCTTACAGTTTGCTTGTTCGCTCTCCCGCAACACCCAATCGTCTTTTCCAACATCGCTGGGTCGGTCATATTGGCCGAACCAATCAGCAACGACCTTCCTCCCGACATCCGGTTGACCTGATACAATCGGCCAATCACCCTTAGCGACACTAATGGACGCTACGAATCACCTGACGAACGAACACCCACCTCCCCCCGGGACGTGCGCCGTCCCTCTGGCTTCACTGATGTGTCTTTTTTTTTGACGTCGCCGTGGTCGTCCGCGTTTCAATCCCTTGGTGTCCTCAGTGGCTCGTGACACCGGGCGTGAGTGAGAGCCTCCTCCTCGCTCTCTCTCCCTCTGCCCTGACGTCTGAAGGTCCCTTCCCTCCCCTCACCTTATGATGGATGACTGTTTCCCTATCTCCCACGGCGGGAAGCCCTGCCTCCTCTTTCTCTACCTCTGGTAGCGCTTTCTTTCTGTACCTCCCGCCAAGAGTCCTTTCTGTCTCCCTTCTATCCAAGTCGGGAAGCTGTCTCCTGCCTCCCTCACCCCTCTCTCTAAGTCGGGAAGCTCTCCCGCCTCCCTCACTCCTCTCCCTAAGTCGGGAAGCTCTCCTGCCTCCCTCACCCCTCTCCCTAAGTCGGGAAGCTCTCCTGCCTCCCTCACCCTCTCTCTAAGTCGGGAAGCTCTCCCGCCTCCCTTCCCTGCGTCAGAAATCCTCCCTTCCTCTCCTCTTTCACAGCGATGCCTCCTCTTCCCCCAGCGTCAGGAAACCTCCCTTCCTCCCTCCCTCACTCCAACGTCAGGAAGTCTCCCTCTCCCCGACGTCAGGAAGCCTCCCTTCCTCCCTTCCACGTCAGGAAGCCTCTCATCTTGATGCCCTCAGAGGAGTCTTGAGGTTTCCGCCACACCAGTCATCACAGGAGAGGATGGCCAGTCAACCATCCGTTACCTGGCAGTCAAGCACTTTTTACCGGAGGGGGGGGGGGGGGCTCTCCTGAAGTGGGGCGAGAGAGAGAGAGAGAGAGAGAGAGAGAGAGAGAGAGAGAGAGAGAGAGAGAGAGAGAGAGAGAGAGAGAGAGAGAGAGAGAGAAACTTGGGTACCCATCTCTGTATTTCTCGAACCGTTTCTTAATATCTCTTTCCTTATCTGTCCGTCTTTCTATCTTTTCTTTTTATCTCCTTATGAGTTCATATATATATCATGTGTGTGTGTATGGCAACACACTCAATGCTGGGGACAACACCCTGCCTTTAAAATGGCCCATCTCGGGTCAAAGGGAAAGAGAGAGTAAGGAAAATAACCAGTGATACCATTAACTATCAAAAGATTCCCTTTATATATATAGACGTGTATTCGTAAACCTATCTGGCTTACAGTCCCTATGGTTATTCTATCTTTTTCTCTCCTTATCTTCACCTCCCTTTATCTTATCTATCCGTCCGTCTCTCTCTCTCTCTCTCTCTCTCTCTCTCTCTCTCTCTAGTTCCCTTCCTCTCCTCCAAAAAATCTACGCACATCCACCGCTCCCATCTCCCAGGAAGACGACCCCCCTCCAGAGGCGGCCGCTAGTGGACCCAGAAATTGTCAAGCCTGGGGCCCGGCCCGACCACCGCTAGAAAGAGCATAATATATTAGAGAATCAAATATTGGGATTGAGAGGTGGAAAGACGGGAGATATAGGGGCCCTTCCGGGGTCACCCATCAAAGGTGACGCAGGAGGAGGGCTCACGCAGGGGGAAAAAATTGTCAAAGGCCGCCGGATACATGAAGAAAAGGCAGGGCAGGATTCCTAGGTATTCCTGAATGAGCTGGACCCGACCCCCTCCTAGACCCCTTCCTCCCGTTGCCTTGCGCTGAGCTGCCTTTTTTTTTTTTCTCCCTTGATCATATGGCTTCTCTCCTGTGTGGAGGTAAGGCTTGGCTGGCTCCTTGCTCCTCCTGCTGCTGACTCTCTCCTGCTGTTCCGGGGACCTTCATTCTGCTTAATATAGTAACGCGAGTGCGGTTATAGCCAGCTTTAACTGTCAGATATATAACAAGCATTAACTATTCTGTCTACAGTTCCGCCTTATATGGCCTCGTACCCGTCCATCGACCTAGGATACAAAAAAGAAAAAAGAAAAAAAAAAAAAGAAAGAAACAGGCTCCCTAAACACACACATCTGGTTAGGAGTGACAAAATCTAGACAAAAATTACTTTAAACATTAACCAATTGTTGATAGAAATGCTGTAGATATGGTGTGTGTGTGTGTGTGTGTGTGTGTGTGTAAGTGCAGCGCTGCTGCAAAAAGCGTGGGAATGTTATACCGTGAGGTTGTGAAAATCCGGGAAGGGTTATTTGTTAACCTCTGGCGTTGTCGATGTGGGCTAACTCGCCCCTGATGGATTCTGGTGTAGAAGGGCCAGCCTGAAGTGTCTGCGTCTGGCTGCTGCGGCAAAACGAGGGAGGATACGTTAACTGAAGTGGAGGAGGAGGAGCTGATACAGTAAAACTAGTACGCGCGTGCGCGGGCATGGCAAAACCCGTCCATTCGTCGATCACCCGTTACCTAAAGTTGTAGTAGACTATGGCATTATCCATCATCCACACGATGGAGCAGAAGAAGGGTCTCAGGATGGATGATAACGATGGACGACGATTTTATATGCTCAAGAATATCAGGTTCAACACTTCGAGTTGGGTTTGAGGATACAGCCATCCTCAGTGGTGCAGTTGCTTGCTCATGGGACCGTGAAACCACACACGCCTCCGCCTAGCCAAGAATAATGGTAGGATTATTCGTTTTGTTTCTTTTTCTCCCCCCCCCATCTCCCCTCCTCCTTAATCACTGTCACCAGCTGGGAACGCTGAATTAAAGTGTGTCATTGTTCTCCTCCACCCCCTCCTCCCTCAAAGCTTTCGAAGAAATGGATGGGTTCTGTTCGGTGGGGGATGAAGGAGAAATAATTATACAGAGGCCACGATCGTGTGCGCGTTTCCGTGGGGTTCTTTGACAGACACCCAGCCTTGTTTCCGTGGCACTGGGATGGGCTACATAGACTATCTAATCGAATCTGTGTAGCACCAGAAGGGGATAAAGACTGTCCGGTTTATCTGTGTTGCACCAGGAAGGGCTACAGATTGTCCACTCTGTGGCTATAATTCTGTGGGTAGATGTTTATTGCTGCACCATCCTACACAGGTCGACCAGAGCCAGGTGGGAGGTGCCACTGGCGTCTACTGTGGTCGACCAGAGCCAGGTGGGAGGTGCTACTGGCGTCTACTGTGGTCGACCAGAGTCATGTGGTAGGTGTCGCTGGCATGGGGTCGACCAGTCATGTGGAGGTGCCGCTGGACCCCTCTGTCGTCCACCAGAGTCACGTCTGAGGGCGGCGCCCTCTGGATCTGCTTCACCCTCGCCGCATAACATGAACCCTCAAAGCTTTCACTTCCAGCAGTGTTTACTCTCTCTCTCTCTCTCTCTCTCTCTCTCTCTCTCTCTCTCTCTCTCTCTCTCTCTCTCTCTCGCCAAGCCCTTCCTGAGCCACCCAACTCAACAGCCCCGACATCTCTTAAGAGTCAGGAGGGAACACACCCTCGCCCCCATCACCACCCATGGTCACATGAGCTTCGTCCATCCCAGAAATCTTCCGCGGGACGAGCCATCGTCTGTGATCTGAGGGGGAGGGGGAGGAGGAGACAAAACACTTACAACACCGACTGCAACACCCGGGCACACGCCAGCTTTACAGGGAGGAGGGAGAAATACACTGCATCGGGAGGGGACGACACGTGATGGCACCTTCGGCACCGCGGAAGACATTGAAAACTATTGCAACACTCGAGGAGGTGGGAGAGGAATCAGTGAGAACGGCCGGGAGCAAACATGGTGCCACGTCCTGCTGGTGTGTGTGTGTGTGTGTGTGTGTGTGTGTGTTGAGGGACGACAGGGGGCTCACCACTGCAGCCACTAGACACTGGGATACGTGGTATACCACTGCACCGTCTGTAAACCCATGCCATCCGTCTGTTGACCCCCTTACCACTCGTCTGCCCTCATTTTGCCCTACCATGCTCCACCTCTTACCCCCCCCCCCCCAACACACACACACACACACACACTCCATTAGTGTACAGCCACACCCAAACCTTGTTTTCACGCGCTTACTGAAGATGGTTCCCGTGTACTTCGCGTCCAAATAGCAAGCGGAAGGTTATTACGTAGTTAAGAGGTAGTTAGTGGGCCCCCTCACATCAGCAATGTCCATTTCGAGTACAAGTTTCATGGTAACGTTTCCAGGAACCGTTTAGAGAGTACGATGATATCAAAGCAAAATATTATAGTTTACAACCCTACGAGAGAAAGTCGCATGAAAGCCATAACTGCCACGCACTTTAAGAGTTTACTTTCAATGTTGGTTCTGGTGAGTTTACAAGGACGATTGGACTCGTCTGTTTGGCTTGAGTGCTTGTGTGTGTGTTGTGTGTGTGTGTGTGTGTGTGTGTGTGTGTGTGTAAGTGGGAGAATTTCGGGTCCGAACAGACAGAGGGAATGGAAGAAAACGGTCTCGGGGGATTTATCTTACAGTGGAGCACCGTGGCATCTTTAGTGTTATGTCTGCCCCACTGTGAAGGCGTCAGGCCTCGTTTGTACGACTGTCAAGGGCCGTCTGCCTCCGCTGTGGTTCACGCCGACCGCACGAGCTGAATGGCTGCGCCTCGATGGCATGGAGAGGGAGGGAGTGAGGGAGGGAGAGGGAGGGAAAACCCCTCGGCAGAACTGATGAAGACGAATTCTGAAAACTGGGTTGATCAGGGTGTGGTTGGCGAGGGGTAGGGGGCGCGGGTGATCGTACCACTGTCTGTGGCGAACCACGACACGGCACTGATAAAGCTAGTGAGGAACGTATGTATGTTGCGGCGAACTGTCAATCATTCTGTACGATCGTTGGCTTCACTTGATAAAAGAGTATAATTGTCGTTAACACCGGAGTGAATTACATGACGTTCCCGGTACCAGCATCTGATGTAGTTGCCATGTCAAAGGTCGAACTATCTATCATGCCCAAGGGTCGTCGTACCGTCGTTATCAAGGGTCGTTATACCGTCGTCCACCAGGGGTCGTCCCGTCTGATTAGTCTTTGAGGGTTGCATATCGTTAATGCTCAAAGGTCGTGTACACTATCTGGAGTCTTCAAGGGTCGTAAACAGTCGTACTCAAGGAGATGAAAGACGGCTTAAAATCCTCAAGATTAGTCCTACTGCTTACAGCCATATATACTCATTCACCAGGCAGCAGGAGGAATATAATGACATAAGGGGGTCTAACCTCATCTTGAACACTACAAGAGTTGTGTGGCCCAGTGTGTGTGTGTGTGTGTGTGTGTGTGTGTGTGTGTGTGTGTGTGTGTGTGTGTGTATCCCAGGTCTGCAGAGTGTGTGGTGTGGCAGTAGGTGGTGTTGACGAGGCGCTCGCTAACCCAAGCACTAGCCCTGGGGGCGAATCTAAATCCTACAGTGGGACGAATATATATATATATATATATATATATATATATATATATAGTCACACCTCGTAACTATATCTAGATCGAGCAACATCCTTAAAAGAACATGGGAATATAACATTCCCAGCACGTAGGTAGTCACGAATTCAACACGAGCTTCTAATATTTTTTTTTCCTTTTTTTTTATCCTTCGTGACGGAAGCAACAGGTGGGGTGGGTGGCATTAATGACGAGTTCGTCCGTGAATTTCCTTACTTTCGTCTTGATGGGGGAGGAGGAGGAGGAGGAGGAGGAGGAGGAGGAGGAGGAGGAGGAGGAGCCAGCTAGCCAAAGCCCAGCGCCCCCGACACTTCAACAGGACCCCAGACACCTCTGATGTCTCCTCGCCTAAGGTAAGCGTCCTTCACCGTACGAGAGAAATACATCTTCACCTATAACTACACCCCCCTTACAGAGAGAAAGAGAGAATAAGAGAGAGAGAGAGAGAGAGAGAGAGAGAGAGAGAGAGAGAGAGAGAGAGAGAGAGAGAGAGAGAGAGAGAGTAGGTTTGAGACTTCTTAAGGGAGGGAGGGAGTCATCGGAGAAGGCCACGAGCCAGATATACACAACTTTCTTGGACGCTGAGCTAAATGCCCGAGTACAGAAAGAGGAAAAAAAAAGAAAAGAAAAATAAAAGCTAACTTTTGAGCTGTGGTAACGGAGACATTAATATGCATCCTGAAGACCTCAGCGGTTTATATATTTTTTCCCTCCCCTCTCAGCTGTTTCCTCAGCCCAACCCTCTCAGGGAACGCTACAGACCCGCTCGGAAAATATTAGAATTTTAAAAAAAGGGGGGAAAAAAGGAAAAGAAAAAGGGAGTGAGTAAGGGGAGAACCTGGCTGGAATGAAATCCATGCTGATTTGAAAGGCGCGTTGATCTCCGGGAATAACCTGAAATACGAGGGGCGGCTCGCGTGAGTGATGATGGCTGGGGAGGAGCGCGGGGCTGGGCGGCGCGCGAATGCGTACTCCTTCCCCACGCGCAGCTGGCGGACATGCGCGACACGTCGCGCTGCAACTTGTTATGTTCGCGGGCCCGGTATTTTTCGCCTGACACCCGGTTATCGAGGAGGGAGAGGGTGAGGGGTTGTTACACATGGTGCGTGGACGAGATATTCGGATGGATTAAATGGATTATCAAGTTTGGGGAGAGAATAGATATGTATATATATATATATATATATATATATATATATATATTAACACGAGAAATATCTAATTGTAATTTTATAGTTCCCGTAATGGTAGTAATAAAATATTCAATTAATAATAATAGCCACTGGTTGACATGAGTGCTAACAACAGCGATGCTAATTATAATACGAACAATTAAATTCATAATCATAAGAGCTCCATCTAAAAGGCTTTAGAGTTGAACAATTACCTTCCCACGGTCGCCCATGTATATAGATAGGTTCGTACCATGACCCACGTACACTGTGGGTTTTTACGTCAACCCCTCCACCTACACAGGCTACAGCTAACGGAGACGAGCGCATGACTGACTTAACAATCACCCGCACTACACATACACCCCACACCCTCTAAAACAACCATGCCCTCCAACTTTTTTTCCCATACCAGCAAGCTCCTTAAAAACTGCCAACTTTTATCATCGCGTCAAATACTGAAAAAAAAGAGAGGGGATGATGGTGGGGGAGTGGCACCTGGCACACAATAACCAGTAAGATACGGGAGGAGGAGTTGGAAGGAAGGAAAGAGGAAGGGGGTCCGCGCGAAGTCGACCTCCTCCTCCTCCTCCTCTCGACGCGTCAGGAAAGTGCTATCTGTCATGTCCGTATGTCTTGTATTCCCGGTGCCTCCCAAGGGGGGGAAAAAAAGACGACAGACAGACGACCCTCCTCCTCCTCCTCGCCGCCGCACATACACACGTCAGATAATAATCCATGTTTCATGGGCGGCACTTGGTCCCCTGCGATAAACCCGTTGTGATATTCATGCCTTGACCTACACAGGGCCTCCAGCCAGGGGGCTACACTGGGAAATAGAGACAGATAGATAGATACACACACAGACAGACAGACAAGGCACAGAGACAGATAGGCTGGTATAAAGACTGATAGATAGACAGACATAGAGATGAAAAGACAGCTAGATAAAAAGGTAGATAAACAGATGAACAAATAGACAGGTTAAGTAGATAAGATATATGAATATATGATGATAATGAGTACTTCCTTGGGAGTTGTGAGGACTATAGTGGACCAAAAGGTAAGGCTGTCATGTAGCGCTCACCGCAGGGACGAATCTAGTCACGAAGATTGGCTCGTGCGAGTTTCGTGTTACCAAGTGTCACGAAGATCGTGTCGTGTGAGTTTCGTGTTGCCAAGTGTTATGAAGATCGAATCGTGTGAGTTTCGTGTTGCCAAGTGTCACGAAGATCGAATCGTGTGAGTTTCGTGTTGCCAAGTGTCATAAAGATCGAATCGTGCGAGTTTCGTGTTGCCAGGTGTTATGTACGAGATGGGGAGAGACTGTACGTGTGTGGGGCGAACGCCCGCAGCCCACGGGCGCATGGGGTGAAAAAAGAGAGAAAAAGACAACAAACGGAGCCTAAGGAGTGAAACTTGACAGCCCACCACGTTGCTGGCGCACAGGCACAACCCTCACTAACCCTTCCCTGTACACCCTTGGTGGCACTTGTAAGAGAGAGAGAGAGAGAGAGAGAGAGAGAGAGAGAGAGAGAGAGAGAGAGAGAGAGAGAGAGAGAGAGAGAGAGAGAGCATACAGTGTACGCGGCTATACACGGCTCACATCCACTCCCTCACCAGCAACACACTCAGAGTGGGTGAAGGATATTACCTAAGGGTGGGAATTACCGAGTTAATTAAGCGTTCTAGTTTTACATTAAAAAAGACTATTTAATAAATTGTGAAATGAGAGCTGGCTCAAGCTTAATTATGGGCTGCAGTGGAGGGCCAGTGCATCTTTATGGACATTATTTTTCGGGGGTAATTGCACGCACACACACACACACACACACAATATCTGTCTGTCTGTCTGTGTAAGTGACTAGCTTAGATAACAATACGTATACATGTACGTGTCTGATATACCAATATGTATCTATATGATTATCTTTGTTTTGTTCTTCCTCTGTATCCACCCCTATCTTTCTGTGGCCTATATATCTTAACTCTCTTCCCACCCCTCTCTCTCTCTCCCTCTCTCTCTTCCTGAGCCCAACCCACAGCTGCCTTATCTCACAAGGCAGGACCTACAGCTCTAGCAACGGAGGGAGAGAGACGAGAGGGGTCTCAAGTATGTGCTCCTCTCCCCGTCTTGTATTGCCTACTGGTAGAGAAGCCTGATTGTTACACCCACACACTCACACGCACTGCAGAAGTATGTATATATATATATATATATATATATATATATATATATATATATATATATATATATATATATATATATATATATAAAATTTATCTGTTGAATGATTTATTCGTTTTTATTCTCAGCAAGAAAGTGGTCGTGCAACACCACACGGTCCAATCTCCCTCAATATAACGGAAAAATATTCTCGTAACTGGTTTTATGGAGCGTAGGCCACCCAAGGCCAAACTTCACCCCGTTTTCTCTTCACTTACGTTTCTGGAAATATCGAGGCGTCCCATTTTCTAAAATATAAAAAATATATAAACAAAAAACCCCCAAAAATGTCATGGTGGACCCAAAATTCTTGTGGAGTCTGGACTATATTAAGAGGACTCAAACGTATTACTGAGAGAGACGAAGGTTTGATAAGAGGTGACAGGGTCTCTCTCTCTCTCTCTCTCTCTCTCTCTCTCTCTCTCTCTCTCCGTCTATCTATCTGGCCTTCTCTTTCTCCAGTGCGATGATAAGTCCTGGGTTCTTAAGACATGGGTGGACCCATCGGTGTGCAGGTGTCCACACACACACACACACACACACACACACACACAAACATAGACGCAGACACATTAAAATCGCTGCATACACACACACACACACACACACACACACACACACACACACACACACACCGACAGACAGACTGACACACGCACACACACAGTTACACACAAGCATTTAGATATCAGTAAACACACACACACACACACGTCCTGATATCAGACTATCAGATGACGTACAGAAACTCCAGATTTCAAGCCCGAAAACCTTCTTATCAGCCATGACTCCGGCGCTGCCCTCACGCACGCCCTCGTGAGCACCTTAAGAGCCGCAGTCACGAACGCCACTTACGAACGAATACGAGAGGTCGTGCTGTCTCTCGGTAATGACATACACCACGAAATTCTCTCCTCTTTTGGCATGCACCTCCTCCTCTCTCACCCCTTCCATCCAGCCCTCCTGCCTCTCCCTTCCGTCTTGCAGGACGGCTCCCCCTCCCACCTCCCTCCCTGTGGACGTGGGGAAGGAGAGGGGGAATGGGGGATGAACGCATGACGCAATAACATGCGCTGCTGACTGACTAGGACTGTACGCATTGCTCACGCCGTAGGAAATACGCGAAAGGTAACGCATTTGTATGATAGACCTTTGGTACCGAGCCACGAGAGACGGAAACACTAAGATCAATATACAGACAGACAGACAGATCTTGGGACGGAAATGGACAGACAGACATAGAGGTATGCGTTTAGGGAGACAGACAGAGAAATGTATAGATAAGGCACAGAGAGACACAGACAGATGAATGTATATATAAGACATAGAGACACAGACAAAGGAATGTGTATATAAGGCATAGAGACATAGAGAAACAGACAGAGGAATGTGTATATAAGGCATAGAGACATAGAGAGACAGACAGAGGAATGTGTAGATAAGGCATAGAGACATAGAGACACAGACAGAGGAATGTGTAAATAAGGCATAGAGACATAGACAGTATCACTGGGATGGAAAGACAGACATCTGTAGTTGCACAAGTTTCCTGTTGCCCAAGTTGCCACACCGTCTTCACTCTACCGGAAACGCTCCCTCACGCCTCCTCAACACGGTTTCCACTCTTGTCCACCCCTCATCCCTCCCTCACACGGCAAGGTGAAGTACATCTATCGACCCCCCCTCACAGTGCAAGGTAAGTACATCTATCAACCCTCCTCCCCTCACAGTGCAAGGTAAGTACATCTATCGACCACCCACTCACAGTACACGGTTAAGTACATCTATCGACCCCTCCCCCCTTCACAGTGCAAGGTAAGTACATCTTTCGACACCCCCCCCCTCACAGTGCAAGGCTAAGTATATCCATTAACCCTCCTCCCCCTCACACTACAAGGTTTAGTACACTTTCCCCCTCACACTGCAAGACGTAGCAGTACACTCGGCCCCCCTCCCTCACACTTCATGACAAGTGCCTGAATGCAAAAGCATTCACAAAATTCATTCCCCATTTAGCTCGCAGCATCATCCACAGGGACGTTAATACTACACTCCAATCAGATATCCCATTTATCTATTCTTTTTTCTTCCCCCGTGCTGAACAAGTGACGTGAAAGAGAATCATTAACTGGCATACTTATTTTGCCATATCAAGCTTTTCCAAAATGAAGGTTATTGCTTCCGCGGAGACATTTCCCCGTGCTTATGGAGGGCGTACGGCATCATTATTTCCCGTGCCAAATACACCGGGGATTAGACGATGATATGTGGCACAAGACCTGATAATGAACGATGATTATAGAAACAGCCCACTGCTCTTCCCAATTCCATGTTCACAACAGCATTTTCAGGCCTGCCTCGCTCAATATCGGTGGTTTCAGGGGGGCTGTAACCTGCTGAAAGGGAACCGGGTACACGAAGCAACTATGTATACGGGAATTTACGGGGGAAACCCCAGATGGTAGTCTACACCAGAAACTCTGGGACGAATTCATAATACAGGAGGGAAGGAACTCCTGATATCTATATACATATAGATGGAGAGAGGGTAAGGCAGGGTGGGGGGCCCCAAAACCACCCACCACTATTGATGGACTCCATTCTAAATACCCGACTCAGATGTGATTATGATATCTTTAAGCTATAAAGATTCCTGTTCATATATATATGCTTCCTTGGGAAATCTAGTCGCCTAGCTGAAGGATACAACCTAAAACAGTTGAACGCAAGTATTTCGCAAACTCTCTCTCTCTCTTTGCCTACCAATCAATCTTTCCTTTATTCTGGAAACTGTTCACTGTTAATCAGTCGCTTTTTATCATCTCCTCTCGGAATAACCAGGTCCTCAGTGTTACTGCCAAACCTTTCAACGTTTAGGACAGGTCATCTTCAAGTCATTAATACTGGCTATAATTGCAAAGACTTACTGGTGCTTTCAAGTTTTCCTCTGTCAATACAAATCGAAAAAAGAAGAAAAAAATATTACCTACTAACATTTTAATTACATTTAAGAGGAATTTTAAAACTCGGCTTCACTCGCAAATTCAAGGGAAATTATTTTTCCTAGTCAAAAAAAAGAAAAAAAAATTGAATGAAACGAAACAAGAAAAGATCTTAGAGGCGAAAAAAAACTTTCTTTCGCGGCGAATATCTTGCGAGACACAACATGGATCGCAGATCTTGAAATGGGGCTTTTCACACCATCCTCCTTCTGCAGGGGTAAGATCTTGCAAAGCTTAGCCACTGAGTCATCTCGATTTCTCCAGCACAACACCTTCTACGAAGAACAACAACACGTGGAAATGTGGTATGATCTTTGGTCAGCCTTTTGAAAAGCTGACTCCTGAGGGCTCTCTCTCCCTACTCCCGTTTCCCCGAGACACCCCCAGCAGGGCTGGTCGGAGGTGCTGTGGCAATCCCACTCTCCCGGCGAGCACCGTGCAGCAGTCTGGCGCTGCTGACGATGAAGGCTTTCGATGTATGATGGAGCGGCGGCCGGCCGGCCGGCTGGCTGCCGGAGAGAGGGAAGGAACGAGAGGGAAGGAGGGAGGGAGGGAAAGAAAGACAGGGCAGAGAGGCGCAAAGATCCGGTGAGAAAGGTGTAGTACGAGGAATGCAAGAGGAGGTGTGAGGGGTGAGGTTGATCGTCAATGAAGACTCGTATGGATGGATCTATTGGGTTATTTTGGAGTGGAACAACTAATTCAAATACTGAATACGGTCGACGAATGGAAGCCTCCCCACAGGGCTATATATATATATATCCTGCAGTGAATCATATACACACACGAAGCAATGAAGTTAAGAAAACTTGCAGGAAAAATAAACGCAGAAACTCCAAACTTTCGACTGTATTTCAAGCCGATTTCAAGGACACTGAGTCACCCTGAACAAGAGCATGATGTACACAAAGCCAACCAACACCACACTTGAGGAGACAGGGGACAACTGATTCGAGAAACATAGCAATATTTCCATATTTCACAGATCAACTGTTCCTTGTCTCCTCAGCCGTGGCGGAGGCTGGTTTTGTATGTATCATTCTCGTCGTGTTCATACTGGCTCTTGTGTCCTTAAAACTGACTTGATTAACAGTCGAAAGATTGGAGCTTCTGCGTTTATTTTTCCAGCGAATTTACTTTTTTTGGTATACATCCTTAAAATGATGGAACCACAACACCAACTTAAGGTACAAAGTAAGAATTAATCTGTACCTCCCACACCACCCCAGCCCCTCACACAAGAAGCACATTAAATTAACAATATCCCAAGGAACACAATAACATACTCATAAAACACTGCTCAATAACATAGGCAGAATTATGATGTAAAACGTCCATGTAACCCATCCTGACACAGCTGTTGACCCACACCTCATTCCTACTAACACTCAAAACTCAATCAAAACCCTTAAAAAGAAAGCCACCTCCCTTACGACAGGCCATGAGAGCGCATCAGTCTTTGAACATGACATTTTCGTCCATTTGCAACCCAAGCACCTACAGCCAGCAGCCTTCAGCCACTCCTGCTTACACGACAGAACTCCAAACATCGGGAAATTCGCCAACATTATCATCCACTGTGAAACCCAACACCACCACCACCCTCCCCTTACATGCTGCTCTCCTCCCTCTCGCCTTACATTACTGCCTCCCATTAACAGCTAAACCACTCGACAAACTGACCCACGACGAAGTTAGGCCCAGACCTCCCACTCTCACCCACACACCACAACTATAGACCAGGTCACTCCACTACAACACGGGCCTCACTCATCACAACTCACTCCCCCACCTCCCTCTGATGTTACTGAGTGGCAACAGAAACTAACGAGGCATCTGACACTCTCTCCCCCTCGACACATCCTCAAGGTATTTGACACCAATGTCTGCAAAAATCAAGAAAGGAAAGGAAAAAGAAAGGGTGTGTGCTTACTTCATAGCTGGCCACCAAGCCAGACACCTTCACAGCACATTCACCTGACAAACCATTCTTCAAAAACTATACTATGGAATTCTCCCAGGGAGAAGTTCTCTGTCCAGCCCCCGTCAATCACTTCTTGCACGACCTGTCTTTCTACGCCAACTCTAGGAACCTTGGCGCGAAAGTTCTCTCATATGCAGATGACCTCATTAATACATCACACCGTATTCTGACGCGACACAATGACGAACGAGACGCACGCTCTATCACGCCGTGAGGACACTGGCTCGTTCGAAAGAGAATGTCTGTCTCGCAAAAGAAGTCTACACCGTCACTTGATCTTGGCCCCTGACAGACGTTAAGCCCAAACCGTTGTTCATCATCCCCGTGGTGATCTGCGCCGCGGTCTCGGAGGAGCCAGCTCTCAACACCCCCGACGACGACGACGACCCCTGGCGGGAGAGCGGGGGACCTGCAGCAGCAGCACCCTCCTCACCCTCGTGTGTCACCACCGCCTTCGAGAAGCGGGAACAGAAAGAGCAAAGCGAGGACGTTTCTTCGGGGAACGCGCGAGGAGCGAACACCAGGGTAAAGAGAAACTGATATCTATCTATCTATCCACACACACACACACACACACACACACACACACACACACACACACGTGATGTACGTCAACTTACCTGTTATACGAGCGCATCAGGAGACTGGGCCCCTCACTTTCGCTGGTACTAAATAACGATAATCATAAAGTCAATCTACTGACCTCATTCACTCCAGCGGTGTGTTAAGAGGGATGGCCACTAACTGTACATTAACTACTCCAGTGGTTCTGTCAAAGGCTGCCAAATGACCTTATCTAAGGCTGAGTTAAGGCCAGGCCACTGGCCTTAACTCCCATGCTGTGTTAGGGGTTAAGCTGCTACTGACCTTCTTAACTCCCGTGCTGTGTTAAGGATCAAGCTGCCACTGACCTTAACTCCCGTGCTGTGTTAAGGGTCAAGCTGCCACTGACCTTAACTCCCGTGCTGTGTTAAGGGTCAAGCTGCCACTGACCTTAACTCCCGTGCTGTGTTAAGGGTCAAGCTGCCACTGACCTTAACTCCCGTGCTGTGTTAAGGTGTCAAGCTGCCACTGACCTTGGTGCTGGCGTGTGGGTGGAGGGCAGCGGTGCAGGTCAGGACCAAGGTCGACCCCGTCTTGATGTACCGTTCGGCTGGACCCAAGATGCTCGCCCCGGCCGCTTTAACCAGGTCAAAGGTCACGGAGAGAAAGCAGAACATTACTCATCTCGCAGTCGTGTACTGTCTCGTGTAGTGTTTTTATGAATTCTAAAGATGACACATATATTCCTAAAGACATTTTAAGGCGCCATTTTATATCACTATATTCAATGGAACTTAATCATGTGATCTGAAACGGTATGTAAATGGGTAAGCTAAGTAAACACACACACACACACACACACACACACATATATATATATATATATATATATATATATATATACATTGGAAAGGATCACAATTTTCCGCGTGATCAAGTATATTCCTATGAGTCCACTGGGAAAATGAGAAACGATAAGTTCCCTTATCGTGTTTCATTTTCCCCGTGGACTCATATATATATATATATATATATATATATATATATATATATATATATATATATATATATATATATATATATTCTCATTATAAGCATGCATATTACGCATACACTAGCCACGCAGTGGGGGACTTGTCACGAATGTGTGGGTAAATTTCATTTCTATGTAATCATGAAATGAATTCTGCTATTTTTTTTCCCCTAAGTAAACCCAATATTTCAATTACGAGACTTGACAATAATATCTACTGCCCTAGTGCCCCTCAGCTATCTGTCTGGCAGGTAGCAACCTAAGACAAGCCAGAGCTTGGGGAGAGAGAGAGAGAGAGAGAGAGAGAGAGAGAGAGAGAGAGAGAGAGAGAGAGAGAGAGAGAGAGAGAGAGAGAGAGAGAGAGAATATGAACCCACCTTCATGATCTGAGACAGTCGGAGAAGTCCCCCCCCCTCCTGACGTCCCTCATCATCATCTCCAGCCCCGCGGGGCCAACTGACCCCCCCCCCCCCCAAAAAAAAAAGCCCTTTTCAGGGCGGAGGGTGGGCGGGGCGGGGCGGGGCGGGGCGGCAACCGCCGACGCCTAAGGGCCACCCAATCAACCCCCCCCCGCCCTCACCACAACCATCAGGGGCCAATCTCCAGCCTTTTGTGGCCAAACTCAGACCCCGAGGGACGGGGGTGGGGCTCCAACCAAAGGGAACTTGTATAAACAAGTGTTTCTCTCTCTCCCAAGAAATCTTAGGTGACGGGGTTGTTTTCTTACTGTGCTGTCTGTCTGTCTATTTGTCTGTCTACATGTCTGTCTATTTGTCTGTCTGATACCCACCATCTTCTCGTCAACAAAAAACGTTATCAGATCGAGGGATATCTCTTTTCTTTTTTCTTGGTCTGTCTTATGACGGATGGGGACGTAACCTGGAGCTTATCTTCACCTCCTTTGCGACCGGAGGCGATGGTAAGAAGTCTCAGGGCAAAGAAACGTCCCGTGACATCAGCCCGCCTCGTCCCGGGACGCCATAAGATCCCAGACAAGTTCATTACATGAGGCGACAACGGCTGAGGACACAATCTCTCGCTGGGGGAATTTGTGGAATTGTAGAATTTTCTTTCTTTGTCAGTATGAGGGGGGGTTACGTCCCCGCGCACGACCGTGTTGTCCTTGGGGTATATGATGGCCTGCGCTCATCATACGCATGGGTCGGTCGTACCGTCGTGCTCAAGGGTCGTACCGTCGTGCTCATGGGTCGTACCGTCAGTCATCAAGGGTCGCACGCCGCGCTCAAGGGTCGAACCGTCTGTGCTTAAGGGTCGTACCGTCTGTGCTCAAGGGTCGTGCTGTCAGTCATCAAGGGTCGCACGCCGAGCTCAAGGGTCGAACCGTCTGTGCTCAAGGATCGTACCGTCACTGCTCAAGGTTCGCCCGTCAATGAACATGTTAAATATAAAAAGGCTGACTTCAAGTAACATTCAGGACGCTGATAACGGCAACAATATCCAAGCAAAAAACCCCTCTGTGATTCGTCAGGTACCATCGAGCGTGACGATGACGTACAGCGTCATGGCCCTGTGACGGGCGTAACCTGGACCTCCCTTCACACCCACCCTCTCTGGCTATACCAGCCGAAGGGCCAGCCCTCCCTACACCAGCAGCAGCAGCACCACCGGCTGCTGCCATCCCCCGTGCCAACCACCTCTGCATCCACTTCCACCCCATACAGTGCAATCCATCCCGACGAATGCACACACAGCCCCTGTCATCCGCCACGCTGACGTGTATATATGGATATAGATGGTGTCATCCACGCTGACGTGTATATATGGATATAGATGGTGTCATCCAGGCTGACGGGTATATAGATTCTGTCACGGCCAGAACATATGAGGAAACAGACGGCATACACTGGGAGCATTAGCGTGTGAGAATGATATTTGACATATATTCATGTTTTTCACGTCTACTGCACACTGATAATGATTTCCAATTTTTCTGTGCCCGATACCAAAAGAATATACATATATATATATATATATATATATATATATATATATATATATATATATGGACCACTGAGAGCACCCTAGACGAACTGATCACTTCCCTATTCTTATTAGACTTCAGCTAACCATCCAAGTCATATACACGAACGAAAGGGGAAGCAGATCGGCAAACTGCCACATAATGCCTACATTCTTAGCTTGCATACTCCATTCTAGATGATCTCCCATCCCTTGATCATGCTACCTCACGCGTCCAACGAAGTCACCACCTGAAAACAAGGACACATAGGGCAACACAACCCAAACTTCAACCTCACAAGACCTCATAAAAGAAAGACACAGGCTCGGAGAACAAGACTCACCATCAACAGCGCCCGGAAAACAAATCAAGACTCATTATCGCCAAAGTGCACACAGAAAAGCAAGTGACAACCCGGCACTCTGAAACCACAGGAGCAAGAGCACCCAACTTCCTTCGGCACACGAAACAAGATTACCAACACTTCCCACGCCACCCTACCCACCCAGGACAAGAAGCATCTCTTCGAGTCCCTACTCAAAACATCCCTTCTCTCACAGAACAAAGAAACATCACCCGGTAAACACAGCTCAAAAATCAATCCCTACTCAAAACATCCCTTCTCTCACAGAACAAAGAGACATCACCCGTGAAACACAGCTAAAAAATCAGCCACACCTCCAAAAAAAAAAGAAAAGAAAAAGGCCAGTCATGAAGACCCTTCATGATATTCCACCCCGAGACGACAGCTCACACACACTTTTCATCCCTCTTGACACACACACACACACACACACAAAGCAACACAAAATCCTCAAAGACCATCCCTACAACTGGTCCTGACAGCACATGAAGCTTCCAGACAAAACTATGCGTTCATATCGCAGTCCAATTGTTGTCTTCAAGCACTCGAGGCTCCACAACAAAATCCCATGCATCCTGAAACTTGCCTGCGTAGCACCCACCCTGAAGCGCTGCAAAGCCACTAACTTCCCTTCTCTCTTCTGCTCTACATCACTACGATCCCAATTCCTCTAGAGAAAATGTGTCTTACTATGACACACACGCACCCGACCACTCCACCACCAGAGTGCACATGATCCTCACACTTTCCCTCCGTCCTGGCATAGTCGACAGTGACAAGACAAAGCTATACCGTGGTGCTATGACTGGACAAGACACTGGGACGCTCAAACCTCACATGTCTTCCACTCATCCAACACAGGCACAGACATCATCATGTCCACACTTCTCGATCTGCTGTGCTCCTGTTTGGTGCGCATGGGCAGATGATAACTGTTACTGCTCTATGGTTTATCACATAAAATGCTATGCCATCATTAAATGAGCCAATTATGATATTAGAAAAAAAAAATGGAAAGGCAAATTAATAACTATAAATCTATCAAAAAAAATCAAGCATGGAAAATAGAAAAAAAATATATATATATCTATATCAGGGTAACAGAACATTGATGCTCTCAGGCTTTTAGATGTACAAAATTGTAAATTTAATATAAAGGTAAAAAAAAGATAAAAAAAGACCAGCGCGCCTGTAAATGATTTACGCAGAAATTTCCCCCAGTATTAATAAACCAATTATCATTTTTTTTTACCCAGTTCTTTTACAGCATAAACAGCTTAGCTTATTGTAACGGTGCATGCAAGGCTTATACATTTTTCATTTACAAAATAAAAAAGATCTAAGCGCGTTCAGATAGGATAAAGAAAAATATTCATAAGAAAAAAAAGAGAGAAACAGATTTAGGAGAATTTCGGACCCCTCCCCTAACCCACCCTCGAGTTCAGAAGTCAGAAATGCAAACCTGAACGCGACCTTTCGCTATCGGGTCCAAAGACTCGCGATAAAAGTTTTCTTTTAAGGACACGACCTGAACACGACCCTCTTAATGGCTCGAAGAAGCAGAGATGATGTTTGATCTGTGTGTGTGTGTGTGTGTGTGTGTGTGTGTGTGTGTGTGTGTGTGTGTGTGTGTGTCAGAGAGAGAGAGAGAGAGGCGCTCTCTCTCCTTCCTTCCGCACACTGGATGAAGCCAAGGGAAGGAAGAAGGCAGAGGAGGTAGATAGAAAGAAAGATAAGGGATGGCGGACATAATTGCAGAGAGAGAGAGAGAGAGAGAGAGAGAGAGAGAGAGAGAGAGAGAGAGAGAGAGAGAGAGAGAGAGAGCTACGACGAGTCTTTAGCCCACCCCCCCACCAAAAAAAAAAGAGAGAGAAAGAGAGAAGGCCAAAGGGCTAGCGCGTCGCGCTCACCGCACGTCTTACCCTGATTGATAAAACACCCGTTCATCTCGGCCGCCCGGGTTCATTCACTCATGAAAACCCCCTTTGGGTTCACCAGGGAATGTCTTCGCCTCTCTATAGTATATACATATCAAGCTTCCCTCACCTGCCCGTGTGGGTCTTCCACACGCATGTTGAACTCTTTGTCTGCCGTCATAAAAGTCTTGATTCTTCAATACTCCTCATTAATTGACGAGAGAGAGAGTTCTCTCTTCCTGTGGGGGTCGAGTTTCTCATTTTTAATGAGTCCTAGACTGCTCCTGTTTGCCTCATTTTCCGCGTCTTTACCCGCTGTGTGGTGGTTATAAGACTTGGCCATTTCACTGCCACTCACTCTAGGCCTTCCTCCAATTTCGCTTCCCTGAATTCCATTAGTCTCTTTGACTTCTCATTTGTTAATCATACTCTTGAGTCTTATTATCATTTTTTCAAATTTTTCTTACGACGTCTTCTTTCTTTTTCTTGAAGATCTTATCATTTTCCTCATTCCCTTGTTATCTGCCGAGCCATCTTAATCATACGTTGCTTTACATCGGCAGTGTCTGGTGTCATTATCAAAGACAGTATTGAGGCTAAAAAACTATTTTCGTGGTACACACACACACACACCTGAAGAACGCATAATTAACGTCCCTCTTTGATCTTACTTTAAAGACGCAATCAAAAGATGCTTCTACGTTCATTATCAAAAGCTCACATCTATTATTTTTCTATTCGACGCGTAAATTTTTCTCTCCCTCCCTCAGTTTCTACATGCGACGTGTTGGCTCGTCTCTTTGTCTGTCTGTGCACCTGCGCCTGTCTACATCTGTCTGTTTCTGTCTCTGACTGAATCTTTAAGTGCACACTCGACAAGGTCCGTGGGATAAGAGGTAGATAAGACAGACAGACAGATAGATACATAAATAGATAGACAGATGGACAGAGAGAGAGAGTCTTATACTAACACAAGACTCGTTTTGGACTGTGAGCATCCAGACCTACACCCGCCTTAATAAGAGTCTGGACCTACACTCACACTAGTGAGAACCTGGACCTACACTCACCCTAATGAGAGTTCGGACCTACACTCACCCTAGTGAGAGTCCGGACCCACACTCACCCTAGTGAGAGTCCGGACCTACACTCACCTTGGACTGTGAGAGTCACGGGTCGTGAGAGCTTGGGTCTTGTGTTGATCTGACATTCGTACACCCCGGAGTCGTTGGTCAGGGCGGCGCCCACCTCCAGGCTAAACGAGGCCGTCTCGTTGTCCATATGCACCTGTGGTTAACGAGGGAGAATACACCTAGGTCAACGAGACAGGAGACTGGGTTTAATGAGATGAGATTATACATGGGTTAGTGAGGATGATCACCCCGTTCAACGAGCAGGGCTAACAAGATAGTTTAACAGATGGCTTAATGAGGCAGGATACTTGGTTTAATGAGGCAAGGTAAACCTAGGTTAACGAGGAGGGCTACCCGGCTTAGCAAGATAGAACATGCCTGGTTTAATGAGCCAGGACACTGGGTTCAATGAGGCCTGGTATACCTGGGTTAATAAGGAGGGATATATATAGTTCAACGAAGAAGGATACCTGGCTTCAGGAGGCAAGATACTTGGTTCAATGAAGTAAAAGGCATGATCTAATGTAGGAGAATATACCTGGTTTAAGGAGTATATATATATATATATATATATATATATATATATATATATATATATATATATATATATATATATATATATATATATATATATTCAACTAACATTCTTGTATTACGCTTGGGTGTGTCCATGGAAAGCGCGGTTCGAATCCAATGTTTACTTTGGTCCAAAAGATTCACCTGCAGGGGGGGGGAAAAAAAAAGGCGTCTCTCGCTCCCTTTGTCTAGCCAGGCCCCGAGTCGCCGCGCCTGACCTGACCATGGTATTAAACTGCTCTCATTAGCGCCCCGCTACATTACACCACGTGAGGTGAAAATAATTACCGTTACGTGTAAGAATGGTGTTGCCTTGACGACACCTGGCCTCAAAGCATGAGGCTTGGGAATATCGTATTTACTACGGCTGAAAAAGTCGGTTATATCACTCGTGTGAAAAGTCCTGGCTCGCGTACCTAGCCGGAGGGGGATACTTAGATCATGCGCCTAGCTTGGAGGAGAAAGTTGGCGCACCTACCCAGCCTGAGAGAGACGATTTGGCTCACCTACCTAGCCTGAGAAAGACGATTTGGCTCACCTACCTAGCCTGAGAGAGACACGATTTGGCTCACCTACCCAACCTGAGAGAGAGACGGCTTGGCTCACCTTAAACCTGTCGTCTGAGGTGAAGATGAGCTGATTGGCTGATATAACGTGAAGGTCCCTCTGCCTCATCCACGACACCTGCAAGAAACACCTCACTTCCTCAGTTAAGCATCCAGCAGTATCTGTAGATAGTGAGCATCAAGTAATATCTGCACAAAGTATCTACCAGTAGTATCTGCAGGTAGGGTATCTTACACCATGTGCTGGGGTTATCTGACAAAGTTATCAAACACACACACACACACACACACACACACACACACACGGATAACACACACACACATATATATATATATATATATATATATATATATATATATATATATATATATATATATATATATATATATATATATACCACAGTACTCTATGAACATATCTTCAAGCCTTAATTAGCTTTCAGAGTATCTGGAGATGAGCATAGTCAACTTACAGAATTCCTTCACGTCCAACACAATCCACACAACATATTCTCAGAATTCCAACCACACCAGCGTAGCAGGGGAGGGTCGCCCATCTTTAGGTGTGTGTGTGTGTGTGTGTGTGTGTGTGTGTGTGTGTGTGTGTGTGTATCTGAGGGAGAGGTAAAACGACCCTCGTTCTAATGAGCCATAAATGATTACGTTCTAATCATCCACACAATATGAATGGCGTGATGATGTCATAATTTATACATCAGACATGTGGTATATCATTTTTGAAATATGGTCCGTTCACGTCTACTGCCGGATGCCTCATTACCGAGGGTGTTACGTAATATCTAATGAGGGATCGCGTGGGGAAACTGTTATGTATTTGCTGGGGGAGACTATTATGTATTTGCTGGGGGAGACTATCATGTATTTGCTGGGGGAAACTGTTATGTATTTGCTGGGGGGAGACTATCATGTATTTGCTGGGGGAGACTATCGTGTATTTGCTGGGGGAAACTGTTATGTATTTGCCGGGGGACACTATTGTGTATTTGCTGGGGGAAACTTATGTATTTGCTGGGGGAGACTATTATGTATTTGCTGGGGGAGACTATTATGTATTTGCTGGGGGAGACTATTATGTATTTGCTGGGGGAGACTATCATGTATTTGCTGGGGGAAACAGTTATGTATTTGCTGGGGGGAGACTATCATGTATTTGCTGGGGGAGACTATCGTGTATTTGCTGGGGGAAACTGTTATGTATTTGCCGGGGGAGACTATTGTGTATTTGCTGGGGGAAACTTATGTATTTGCTGGGGGAGACTATTATGTATTTGCTGGGGGACACTATTATATGAATGACTCGCCCACTGACCTCGGTCAGAAAACGGAAGACGAGAGTACTTTGGGGGAAATGATAGTCGGTGGAAGTTCCACCAACCTCCAAGTTCACTCTGGCTGTGAATTAGTTAAAGGGGGAAGTATACCCTCTCTCAGAAAGTATAACCTCTCTCTCTCTCTCTCTCTCTCTCTCTCTCTCTCTCTCTCTCTCTCTCTCTCTCTCTCTTTCTCAAAAAGTATGCTCTTAAAAAAAAAAGTATATGGTTATTCTTTTTTGAAAAGTTTAGGGAGGAGGGTGAAGGGGAAGGAGTTCTTTTTTTTTTCTTCTTCTTCTTCTTTCTTTTCATTCGTGGAAAATTATATATTCTGTAGTAGAGGGTAAACAGTATGAAAGAATGAAGGTCTGTGAAGAGAGGGAGAGTCACCTGGACGAGGATGGTGAAATGATGGTGAGTGACCGAGACGAAGATGGTGCCATGATGGTGAACGTATTAGACGGTGATGGTGCCATGATGGTGAACGTGTGAGGCGAAGATGGTGAAATGATGGTGAACGTGTGAGGCGAAGATGGTGAAATGATGGTGAACATGTGAGACGGTGATGGTGCCATGATGGTGAACGTGTGAGGCGAAGATGGTGAAATGATGGTGAACGTGTGAGACGGTAATGGTGCCATAATGGTGAACGTGTTAGACAATGATGGTGAACGTGTGAGACGGTGATGGTGCCATGATGGTGAACGTGTGAGGCGAAGTTGCGTTGATGGCGGTGAGAGGGACAAGTCCTAGTGGAGTGAAGCCCACACGACGCAGGGGATAGACTGGCAGGGTCCTGGTGGGAGACCAGCTAAGGTAAGGCAGGGTTGAGAAGGCCTGAACTACGTGAAACACGGCCCTGTCTGCCCAGATAGCGGGGGTGGGAGATAAGGCCTGGGGCTGCGTGCATCATCACCGAAGCTCTCACCAGAGCGTAGAGGAAGAAGGGAGGGGAGAAGAGAGGAAGAAGGGAGGGGAGAAGCGAGGAAGAAGGGAGGGGAGAAGCGAGGAAGAAGGGAGACGAGAGGACGAGAGCGTGGAGATAACACCCAAGCACTTAGCAAGACTGCAGATTAACATTTAGATCAAGTGCATATGTGTGTAGACGTTAAAATGTGCATGGATATATATATATATATATATATATATATATATATATATATATATATATATATATATATATATATATATATATATATATATATAAAGATAACATGATAAAAAGAGGAGAGCTATTAAGCGTCTGCTTCCTTGTTGTGCACTTGGGGAATGAGACCTCCTAACTGTGTTTATAACAGGGTGTGTGTGTGTGTGTGTGTGTGTGTGTGTGTGTGTGTGTGTGTGTGTGTGTGTGTAAGAGGGAAGGATGTGTACGTATGAGAGAAGGGACTGAGTGAATGAGTGAAGGGAGAGCGTCTGTACGAGGGAAGCGACTGAGTGAATGAGTGAAGGGAGAGTGTCTGTGTGTACGGTAGGCAAAAATGGCGATACCATCACAGTGGTGTGTGGCGTGAACCCGACAGCACCACGCCAAGGGTGTCAGGATGGCACTGTGGATGGCCCTCAGCGATGAGCGGAGCGGAGCGACGCGTGAGTCAGGACACGATCGTCGGCGGCGTCCCACAGCGGCCAGACCTGCGGGGGGAACCACCACCCACCCACCACCACCACCACCAACAACAACCACAACCATCGCGGTGGTTATCTACGGCTCATACCAATGAGGCGAAACGTGACCAGACGCCGGGAGAGGGAGGGAGGGAGGCGGCGGGGTTGTGTCCCATACTCCGCCCACGGCAGCAGTTCATGAGAGAGAGAGAGTCCCCTCCTCCTCCTCCTCCTCCACGCACTGATCCTCAGGCTAAAGTCTGGGCCCTTCCAAGACTCTCCTAATAACATCCTTGCTTTCTTTTTTTTATCTCTCCTTCGGAGTGTTTTTCTTCCCCCCACACCCCCACCCCTTCCTTCATCTCGCCATTCACCTCTCCTTCCCATTTTTTCCCTCCTTTGGTGTTTGCCAGCCGAGATAACATCCCATGCTCTTTACATAGTCTCTCTCTCTCTCTCTCCCCCCCCAACCACACACACACACACACACACACACACACAAAGTCTTTGCGAGTGGTCGAAGCCGCCACTATTTGACAATCAAGCCAGGCAAAAGTTTAAAGTCTTCAGCAAATGGTTCGGAGGTGGGAGTTCGACGTTCTTTAAAAATGTAGGAAACGGTCGTGCTGTCAGTGTGTGTGTGTGTGTGTGTGTGTGTGTGTGTGTGTGTGTGTGTGTGTGTGTGTGTGTGTGTGTGTGTGTCCTGGGGGGGGGGGAGGGGAGGGACCGGCTACGAGGCAGCGACCATCTATGTGGTGGCGGTGGGAGGCCTTGGCGATGCAGATAAATGGGAGGATAACAATATCCTCAATGGGTTGGGACGGGACGCGACGATGGCCGAATGTGACCCTCAGGGTAAAGTATGGCGGCGCGTAGTGGACACTGACACCGTCGCTGTATGTCGATGATGCTGTTTGTTAGTGGCGGAGGCGCGAGGGAATGCGTTGGTGTCGGCTGGCGAGTGGTGATGGCCAGAGGGAGGAGGAGGAGGAGAGGAGGAGGAGGAGGAGGAGGAGGAGGAGGAGGAGGAGGAGGAGGAGGAGGAGGAGGAGAAGAAGAAGAAGTAGAAGTAGCAGAGGAGGAGGAGGAGAAGAAGAAGAAGATAAAGACGAAGGAGAAGAAGAAGAAGAAGAAGAAGAAGAAGAAGAAGAAGAAGAAGAAGAAGAAGAAGATGAAGAAGAAGAAGGAGGAGGTCTCAGAATAAAAGTCAGTTAAGCAGAGTTAGAAACACACTGAAAGTCTGGGTAATTAGTAAACACTCAAGTTCCAAACTTTTCAGGACGTCTGTGTAGCATTCATTGTTTCAAGATTTCTTTTGTGTGTACCTATCCATCTATCTATCTATCTATCTAGATATATATAGGGGATAGGGGAGAAAGAATACTTCCCACGTATTCCCTGCGTGTCGTAGAAGGCGACTAAAAGGGGAGGGAGCGGGGGGGCTGGAAATCCGCCCCTCTCTTTTTTTTTGATTTTCCAAAAGAAGGAACAGAGAAGGGGGCCAGGTGAGGATATTCTATCAAAGGTCCAGTCTTCTGTTCTTAACGCTACCTCGCTAACGCAAGAAATGGCGAAGTTTGGATATATATATATATATATATATATATATATATATATATATATATATATATATATATATATATATATATATATATATATATTAAACCATCAAGACATCGGTGTCTCTTGCCAGTCAGTTCCACCCATCTCTTGGAATTAAATTTCCCTTGGTTGCCCGAACGTGCAGGGAAGCCGAAATGTCTCCCTCTCTCTCCCCCCCACAACACACACACACACACACACACACACACACGCACACACACACACACACACACAACACACACACACACACACACACACACACACCTTCGGGGTATCGAGAACCCACCAGGAGAGAAAGAGAGAGGGATTGTAAGACCAGACTGACATGGTGGTAGAAACCACTCCTATTCTGACACGGTCTTCGCCATACCTTTGCCCGCTGATGCCAAATGGTGTGATCACAACTCGTCCGATGTCAAGACCGTACACTCACTCACACTCAAGCCATCCCCTCCCTTTTTTTTTTTTTTATACACAACGCTCACAATGCTTCCTCTTGAGCTTAGCGGAGTCTTGTGAGCGCTCGCGAGACTCGCCAGATCAACATCTGAGGCAAGCATGGACTCGCGAGACTCACACAGAACTCATAAAGGGCTCATGATACTCACATGGGAGGGGGGTCTCATAATACATAAGGCAGGTGTGTGTGTGTGTGTGTGTGTGTGTGTGTGTGTGTGTGTGGGAGGGTGTGTGTGAGGGTGAGTGGGGTTGTGGCAGTGGGTGTGTGGGGGTGTGGCGGTACTCACCGAGCGTCCCCTGAGCTTCGTGACGACGCAGGGTAAGGCGGCCGTCTCGCCCTCCAGCACGGTGACGCTGCTCGCCACCGACTCGTCGAACTCTGGGGGCGACCACTTGCCTCCTTCCTTCCTGCTCCTGCTGCGGCCTGCTGGAGGGGAGGGAGGAACACTGGCGTCAGCAGGGGGTACACACAGCTGAAGGACGACACACACACACACACAAACACATATACACACACACAAAAGTTTCACTATGTAGTGGCTACGAACAAATATATATATATATATATATATATATATATATATATATATATATATATATATATATATATATATATATATATATATATATTCCTATTAGTCCATGGGGAAAATGAAACACGAAAAGTTCCCAAGTGCACTTTCGTGTAATAATCATATCATCAGGGGAGACACAAGAGAGAAATATAACAGTCAGTTGATATACATCGAAGAGACGAAGCTAGGACGCCATTTGGTAAACATGTGATTTTTCCCTGTGGACTCATAGGAATATCTTGATCACGCGCAAAATTGTGATCCTTTCCAATATATATATATACGTTGCAGGCTTCAATCACGGACAAAAGTCCAGGCCAAGGCCAGGCATTAATTGAAAGATAGAGAGGATTATCAAAGGGGAAAAAGAAGAGACAAGAGAAAGCATTTACGAATTTTGAAGGAAAGAGAAATACCTCTGTCTTTTAAACTGTGGCAGGTCACAGTTATTGGGAAGGACGTGGGAAGGTCTTATGCGTTGTAAGGTCTCGAAAACCTTTATCATCTTTTTTTTTTATAAGCATAAAATGATCTCAGTGTTGGGTAAAGTAGGTGTTAATATCGAGAGTCTTCACTCTTTATTTAATATGCTGATATGCTGGAGACACGCCTATCTATGTAGGGCGGGAGGAGATGATGACCCATGC